>NC_064881.1:38388419-38705086 GCF_929443795.1 Astur gentilis | reverse complement strand
GTCTGTATCAGTCATAGTGAAATACTGCATTGGTTTTGATCTCTTTGCTATTCTGGAGAATGATAGTGTATGAAAATGATTTTTCTTTTTTTATTGTCCTCATTTTAAGTGATGGCGGAGCAATGAATAGAACAATAATTTATTGAGTATTCACACACTGTATGTATACTTTCATTATACATTTATAGAAGACCTATTGTTTTGTGTTTTCTGCTGGAGGCTAGTCTTGTAAAAGAATAGTCTAGAATAGACTCACTCAGTGCATGTGTTGTCCATTTGCCTGTCAGCAATAGTTTTGACAGAAAAAACAGGGAGTTTGAGTGACTGCTGGTCTGTCTTAAGGTATGGTAATGAGGCTAATTAGGAGAGATGAGAGCTGAACTGGATATGTGAAGGCAATTATCCGTGAAACTTTTGTCATGCTTTATCTTTATCAGATCTCTCTTTCTCTATTTCTGGCATTTGCCAGTGACACGGGGAATGGAAATATTTGAAGTGATACATATTTTAGAAAAGCGAAGTAAAGAAGGAAGGCAGAGGGAAATTTATATGAGAACATCTCATTATTAAACTGTACAACTTAACAAGGATATTGTAGTTCAGCAAGAAAAAACCTTGCCTGTGTTATTCTTGTCACTTATATTTACATGAATTAAAATCAATTACTTTTTGTAATAATGAACTTACTAGGCACCTACATCTCCCCTGTTAAGTGTACATTGTTTTGTTTGCTCCTTTTATGTTATGAGTAGCTGCAGCAAGCATGTTATTAAACGTACTTGAAAGAAAAGCATGCAAAGAGCATGAAAAGAGAAAATAAAAGCATGCAAAGAGCATGAAAAGAGAGTGAAAAGGCATTTAATTGTAAATTTTTAAAAAAGCTGAAATTTTCTCATTTCTGTTTTCAGGAGGCTAGTGCGTTTTACTTTCAGACTGTTTCTTACACCAATCTAGTACAAACTGATTAAAAAAGAAGCACTGAACAGAGCAAATGAAAACCAGGTGTCACAAGTCTTGATGAATCAGTGCACATAATCCACAAAGAAAGAAGGTGATAAATGAAACCTGCGCATTAATGAGACCATAACCAGGCTCAATTACTAGGCCGTTTTGAAGAGCCATAGTAACTTCACACATCTTTTTATGTTAGAGGGAAAAAATTACATCCTCCGAGCTCTCTGCACGCTCTTGCTTCTTGCACTATGTCAAAAGACAGTATACCTCTAATCCACTTTTAAAGAGACTGTAATGTTAAAGAAAAACCTAGCTATATAAGACATACTCAATGACTTTTTTAAAAGAAAAAATCTACTTCATAATTTAGATCATTTTACTTGTACATTTTATATGAGTCTACCAAATGTGCTTACAAAGTCAGATTACAGACTGCAAGTTGCATTTTATCATAGTAGTATGTAGTCCTCTCTTCTGAACTTGCTAGGTATGGCAAGGAGTGTAGTGAATAGATATGTAATAAAGATCAATGCTTATGGCCCAGATATTTTTCCATTAAGCACCAGTTCTTTTTCTCAGATTTTGTTTTGTATTACATATGTTAAGAGCTTTGAATTTGCTGCTAGCAACATCACACATGTCCAGAATGCCAGCACAAAATACCTGAGGTCTACAATAATAATCTTAAATCTTACATGAAGGACTGAATTGTATTTTGTGTCTTTAATTTCATTTGCTTTCAGTGATGATATTGAAAGTTGCTCGATCTCAGATAGACCCATTGCCCACTTGCTACTGTAAGTTCTGTAAAGTTCTGCTACTAGTTCTGCTACTCCTTGTTCTGTAAAGCACAGCTGACTATCGCTGCCGTTCTTCATGCACACATGTACACACACAGAATCACTCTCTTCTTTCTACACTACAAAGACAGTAAAAGTGGTTTATTGCAGACTGTAGTCCACAGCCATTAGCTTTTTAGGTAACTTCTACTGATCTTTAGTGAAAAGGCTACCGTTGCCTCCAAGAGAGAGTTTAGAGAACTCCTCTTTCCGTGGGCTTTCATGTGATTGAGAAGATGAAAAACCTTAGCCTGCAGTCCACAATAATAATAATAATTAAAAAACAAACAAACAACAACAAAAAAAAAACCCAAACCATAACTGGCTTGGCAGTTTTCTGCAGAACCAGAATAAGGGAATGACCACAGAAATGCCACTTTCAGTCATCAGCAAAAGCAGTGCAACAGACACGGGACCTCTCCCCATGCATGACACCCTTTCTCACTGTAGAGTTCATGTTTGGTTTTCACAGTTATAAAGATCTGGAATATAGCTTTGTGCAAGAGGGAAAACTGAAAACAATCTTTAGATCATTTATCTGTTACCTATCAGCTTGACTAAACAGAAACTCCTCGTATGCAGTCCTGCTGCCTTCAGCTCCTCTTCTCCTCTGTTTACAGTCTGCTGTATTATGCACGACTGCTCGTTAGTATAAATTTACAAAGAACAAATGTGCTGGTCTCCAAGTGTCACTGGGAAGAAGACTCAAAATCTTCCGATCCAATACCACAACTAAGTAATTTAAAGAAGTAATTTATCTAGTTGCAGAAGCTAACCTTTTTTTTAGTGTGTCTGGATGTCTTTACCATATTTTTCTAACCAGTTGACGGTGGTATACAAACACTTAAAACATTTAATTATAGTACAACACTGTTGCAAGAGGTTACCTATGGTACTCGTAACGAATAGGTTACTAATGAAGTGTCATTTCCTCACCTTATTCGGTTTGTGTTGCAACCTTAATTATATTTCGATTTTAGAATAAACTCTCAAAGTGGTGTACAGGGATTTGGCCACACGACTTGCATTAACATTAATCAAAATCGTGTGTCTGAATTCCCACCACACTAAAAATGTACCTTGAGATTGTTGATGGGGTTGGGGGGGGGGGGGGCACATGCAAAAGAAGGCTTCACCAATGGCTTACTTTTGTTCTGAGTCATGTTCATGCTCTTCATACCTGAAATAAAAGATGAAAAGATGACAGTGAATACTGAAGCCCTTTGTTTGCAGGCTGTGTCAGTGAGGACAGTGACAATTCATGTTTCCTCACTTTAAGCAGCATGAACCCAGCAAGTCCTTTTTGCCGTTATGCTGAGATGGTAACTGTAACCCAGGAGGAACAGTCAAGTCTTTGGTGTAACTGCGAGATTTTGAACCTGAGGATGAAATACTGGTTCAGATAAAAATAAAGCTTTGTCTCCATCATCACCCTCTGTGCCAGCTGAGGCTTTGTGAAAAACAGGGACTTTTTATCAGCAATTTGCATGCTGTTAGAATTTTGCATTCTTCCATATTTCCCTGTTTTGGTTGCAAGCAAAGTGTCAAATATTACTGTGACGGAGGGTAACTGTTTCAGCAGTTCTTGCAGTCCTGGTGGAGGCAGTGCCCAGAGTTCAGTGAGACAGCCTGCTCAGAGCTCCTCCTGACAATTAAGTAGGCTCCAGGGGTTAGACTCATTTTGGTATGGTTGGCCATGGATTCAAAAGTGTTGGTGGTTTTTTTTCATGCATGTGTTGACCCATGATGGGTCACCAATTCAGAGACATGACTGTATCATGAGTTTAATACCAGAATATCTCACAGAACCAAAATGAAATCATGTCTTCAGGCCCTCTTTAATACACAAATGAAGTTTCCTCATTAAAAATAATTTTTTAAAAAGCTGCACATATTGCTCCAGTACCAAACTCAAGAGTTTCTGTCTGGGAATCAGAGCCAGTGAAGCTCAACTGCTTATAAGGCAACCATGGTTGTAATTGTGTTTTAGCAGCTATGTCTTCTCCTGGCTTCTTTGGAGCATCTTCAAAGAAAAAAAAATCTTAAAAGATGACATTCCATGTCTAAGCTTATCCATGCTTTGCATCAGAAAAAACCTCCAGAAAAAAACCTGAAGTTTCCTTGAATTTCCTATCTTGGAATGGTGGGTGCTGACTGACTGAAAAACAGGAAAAAGGAGTTTCATTTACTGGATTTCAAAGCAGTTACCTCATAAAATAAATAATAACTTTCCATAATGCTTTCCCATTAATCCATATATGTAATGCAAATGAATGAGTAAGAAGTTTCTTATCCTCCAAAGTTTACAGTGATTCCACCATGTCAAGACTCATTGATTTGGTGTAGCACCCCAAGACTCATTTAAGAAAAATATAGTCATGTCCCTTTGGCTGACTGAAGCTCTGACATTTAATAAAACCAGAACCCCAGGCATTTTCTTAATTTTTGTCTTAGGTCCAATCTTGCAAAAGCTTATGAATGCACTTAACTTTACACAGGTGAATAGGCTTATGAAAATAAATTAGATCTCTCCCATGCTTAAAATTCAGTACAACATTTTTTTTTTTTTTTGTATGAGCAAGGCTTTTCTGTGCTGCTATAAAATTCATTTTTATTTCTACTTTATCACATTCAGATGCTTTCTTTGCTATGTTTTCTGTTTTAAACTAGCACTTTCAGAAATATAGTGTTCCCACTGTGGCATTGGCGAGAAAAAGAGGAAAGATGTGTTTGTAACTTGTATGGTTCCAATGAAATTCCTAATAAAGATTGCCTTAATCCTAGAATCGAACCAAAAAAACATGAAAATTGCTAATGAACAAGCCAAGAGGTACTGTGTAACGAAACAGTTAAAGTAGCACTTGTTTCTTGGCAATGATAGAAAGGATTTTTTCATTTTTAAAAATTGTTTCAAAAGCATCTTTCAATGTACAGTCCTTTTCAGTTTGCATCTGTCTGCATCGTGAGCGATCCTTTCACCCCCTTTTCAAAGCCATATGAAGCTCGCAATGCAGAATAATTAAAACAAATCTTGAGTAAACTGTTTTGTGGAGATAGAAGTTTGATGGTTGAATATATAAAAAATTGTAACCAGATGTTGTGCAGAAGCCATAGTAGTTTAAAGATCATGAGCTTTTTCTTTTTTCTTTTTTTTTTTTTGTATGAAGCAAAAATACTCTAATTGAAGTTGTCAGCAGGAGTGAGACTAATATGCCTGTATTTGATTAAATAATAGTTTATTTAACATTCAGTGTGGCCCAAAATTGGCTGAGACTAAAATACAGAAACTTCTTACTTCAAATTTTTGTATTTAAATAGAGTGAAAAGTAAACCTAGTTAATGTTAACATTTTTGCTTGATACTCCCAACTATTCTATTATTTGTCCACTTCTGTGTCTCATTGGAATGCTGTGCTATCCATTGCATACACATTTTCTTTCTATTTTCTTATTAACTGGTTGGTTGATGGAAGAAATGGAAAAAGAAAGATGGGCAATAAAGTCTGGAATGCACTGGTTGATCAGAATTATTACTGAAATCTGGTAGAACTTAAGAGCATAACGGAAGCATCATCCAACATCCCTTCTTGCTAGTCCGTGCAAAGCACAGAAACTCCGGCAGACACATTAAGGGATATTCGTGCATGATAAAGGTTGTGTGTTTTAAAAATACCAGAATATTGAAGTATGTGCAGTAGATTTCCTGGCAGTTATTTACTCTGTATGGGATAGCAGTGTTTAATAGATAAACTCAGAAGTAGCAGTGGCTAAGATTATTTCACTAGATGTTTGCTTTTTTTTTTCTATTGCTTCACTAATGAACATAGTGATGTCTTCTAAAGTCGGATGCTGAGATTCATTCTCTCTTTTTCTGTACTACTTTACTGCTTAAATAGCCCTGTAATCTTACGTGACGCTGTGCATAAACAAGGGGATCCCCATCTTGCCTTCTGTGAGTAACTGTTGTTAAAACCATAGGAATTTCATTCTCGCTCTGCTCTTTGTAGCTGTTTGGCCTTTTGCGTAAGAAGGAACTGTGTGACTCATGATCCACAGACTGCGCTGGATTTAAAAATGAACCATAAAGGCGTGAGTTGCTTGGCTTATTGGTGGCATGTGTGTGCGTGCAGATACTTCCCGCAGGAACGCTTCGAAATCAGGAGTGAGATTAGGCATTTCTAAAGGCAGATCCGCCTTTAAAATAGCCGGTTCCAACTGTCGAGGGATGTTGCCTGTGGTAGGGTTTCCCGGTATTTTCCTTTGCCCCCTGCCATGGGAGCAGCACCCTCTGGGTGCCCTCGCAGTACCCTCTAGTGACTGCAGCTGACTGTTACAGCCCAGCTGCTTCGTGCGCCTTTGCCTCTGTACTGGGACTGCACCCAGTGCTTCCAGCGGCACTGGTCTGTCACTGCCCCTACGACCTGCCGATAAACAGCAGACGAGGCCGAATTTGTAGGGAGACTGCGACGTTCTGTAGGAAACTTGTATTCCATTACGAAGCCATTAATCACTGAAATGGAGTAGAAATCACAGCCCCGGCTGTGCATGCAGTATGTGCTACAGCGCTAGGGCTGTCGTTCCTGAAATGCAAAATTATATAGGCCGTCTTGAACATAAGTCTGCCGTGTCTGCCATGGTAGTGCCACGCATATGCCAGGGCTCCAAAGGTAGATGGCAAGGCCATAGTAAAATCGGCCAAGAATTACCTTTCCCGTAACAAAAGCCAAGCTCAGTGCAGTCAGTTTTTTATGTGCTGGGGTTTTTTTTCTTCTTCTATGTCTTAAACAGATTGGCATCAAATCAGTGCTGGCTCTGTAAGTTTTCTACCAACTTCTGCTCTCCTTGTGTTTCCGCAATAGGTGGAGTTACATGGGTATGAAATAGGAGAGGATTTGTTCTTTGGTTTGGGAAAGGAAGAGTTAGTTGCAAAACACCGATTTCTTGAGTGTCGCAGCTAAGATGCTTAGCTTTACACTGCTCCACAGTAACTTGTAGAAGTTGTTCCCTCATTAACTCAGACTGCTATTAATAAAGGAAACAGGGCCTGGTATTTATATTTTAGGAATTATTTCTGGGAGGTATAACTCATCAGTAATTGCAACCTGATTTTGGAAAGGTCTTTCCTTATAAAAATCCATACATGTCACATCCACTTACATATTTGGGCATTATTCAAAAGAGCAATACTCCCTCTGTATCATGCCCAGATTTAAAGCCTGCTTTAGAGGGTCCAGGATGCTGGTCATAGACAGGTAGCATTGGCAGTCATCCCAAAATCTCCTCAAAGGGTCCAGAGGCTGTTACCGCATGAATCATTCAGTGTTCCCCACACCTTCCTCATCTTCCTGCTGATTTTACTATCAGGGTTTCACAGCCATGAAGTTTCCACAGCCATGTCCATTTCCATACGACTAGCCACTAAGGTGTGAAATCCTAGTCCATGACACAGAACCAAAAAATGTTTCCTATAAAATATATGTAGGAAATAAAGGCCCTTCTCTTTTCAGTTCCTGAAAGAGGGCTTTTGGCAAAGATGCTGATGAAATGGAAGATTATTTTTTTTCTCCTAGAGAAAAGGCATGTCGTTATAAATGTGCTCCTTTCTGCTGTATGTCTTTTTCATTCTCACTCCTAAAGATTCCTAAAGGTGATAAAGAAAGGGAGTGAAAACAATTTGACATTCACTGTTAAGGAAAACCTGAATTAAATCGAAAAGTGAATTCTTAAGTGTCAGAGTTTTTGTTCCTTCAGTAAGAGAGAAATGGCTTTGAATATAGCCCGTTTGCAAGTAGCAGCTATGATTTTGTACAGCATGTCTAAATTTAAAGGTTTCTTTTTATTTCAAAGTTGTGTACGTGGGGCTTCTGGAGGCTGGTTTCAAAATCGGATGAATTGTGATACTAGCAGGTGGAAGGTAAAAGGGAAACTTTTTTCCTGCCATTTTTTGCCTAAATAGCAAATCTGATGTATTGATCAGTAGAACGGGACCAAACGGTTCCTTTTTGAGCCCGTGTCCGAGGTCTGCACAAATACACGAACACATTCAGGCAACCCAATGGCCTTTGCCTTTCCAGTCACAACATGGATGCAGCCACAGCTGCTTGCGAGCGAGGCTGCGGAGCTGTTTCGCTGACACCACTTTAGAAAGGAAGTGGAGGGCTTGTTTTACAAGGCATTCCTGCGCAGTCAGCTTCATTTAAGAAGCCTCCAAAGGATGTGAAAAAGAAGTTAACTGTGGGCTCACAGGACGGTTTTCGCTGTGCCTCTCCTTCCAGCCTGGTGCTTGATTTCTTGAGTGCCATTTTCCAGTCCTTTGCTGCGCTCTGAACTAAAGCCTGAGTATGCGACAGGGTGGGTACGTTTCTTTCTCGGCATGCAGAACTCATGATGGAAAACCCCGATAAGTTATACGTTTCTCTCATACTGCTCTTGTCAGGCTCGTACCATTTAAGAGAATGACTGCCCCCAGCAGTATGCTCACCCCGCCACTTGAATTAGAAACAATTCCTTCGGTGAAATGCAATCTGTAGGAGTGATTCTGACAATGCAGATTTTGAAGCTGGTGTCTTAAGCAATTTAAGAACCACTTTCTTAAAGATAAGAGAAAAATTAGACTAGGGACGCTGGAAGCACTGCTCTGCAGTTACAGTATTCTCTCTGTGCACATGTGAATGAGTATAAAAAGTACAGAGGGCATACCAGTTTCTAAGGCTGCGAAGGCAGAAAAGCCACAAATCCTGCATGAATGTTATTAGGATAAATATTGTTTATTATTTGGGTTTTTTAAAAAATTGATTTCCCTACTGGGTGATTCTCCTGAAAAAAAAAAAAAAAAAAAAAAAAAAAGAAAAAAGGAATAGGTTAAGACGGTTTAGTTAATGAGGTTAAGCTTGATTAATAAGGAATTCAGAACATTCCTTTGTGCACACCAGTTACCATGACTTTCCTTGTGCTTTTACATGCTGCTACTGCCTCTAGTATTGCACCAGGAAACACTTGTTTTTTCCCTTTCCCTTCCTTCCCTTCCCTTCCCTTCCCTTCCCTTCCCTTCCCTTCCCTTCCCTTCCCCTTTATCTTTTTTTCTCTTTTCTTTGTTCTTTTTCCCCTCTCTTCTCTTTTCTTTGTTCTCTATTCTCTTTCCTTCGTTCTTCTCTTTTCTCTCTTTGTTCTTCTCTTCTCTCTCTTTTTTGTTCTTCTCTTTTCTCTCTATTCTCTTTCCTCTCTCCTCTTTCTCTTCTCTTTCATCTCTCCTCTTTTCTCTCCTCTCCTCTTCTCTTCTCTTCTCTTCTCTTCTCTTCTCTTCTCTTCTCTTCTCTTCTCTTTTTCTTTTTTTCGCAACCTTATGTTATATCACAGATTTTAAGGTCTTCAGTCATTATGCTGTGGCTCTGTCTTGAATTCCATGAAATGTTTCCTATCAAACTAGGAGACCATATGCCCGTGTTGGCCTAAAATTCTCAGTGCATCATGTACCAGAAATAGAAGCTGGTAAAGATTCTTCAGAGATTGTGTTCACTTGTTCCAAAGACCTGGTTTGTTTATGGAAGGGATGCTTGCAGTACATAAACACTATTTAAGGAGAAATGTCTCCAAAATACAGAACAGTTGTTCTCTTTTCCTTCTCATCTTAATGGTATTTTTAAGAAAAGCTATACAACACCCTATATTGAGTCTCATTTACAAGTAGGCATTAAGATCTTGATAGGAAAGAGCAAGCAGAAAACAACTTTTGCAAAACCTGCATTAGATGCCTCACTTGGTTCCTCATAAACATTCTGAAATTTACACTGGAATTTAAGAGTAGGTTTCTTCATTTTTAGTAACTGTACAGTGTTACAGACTGTAGTCTGTAACGTTCAGTCATGGATGTTGGTCTATTTTCATTAGTACTTTTATAGCCATGAAATTTAAAATATTTTCTTTTTCAAGGCAAATGAATATGAATTAAGGCTAAAATCGATAGCCTCTCACTGAAGGAAGACTCACAAAATCCTTGAGGCTGGAAGGCAGCTCAGGAGATTATCTAATCCAACCCTGCTGCTCAGAAGCAAGGTCAGCCAGAGCAGGGTGCTCAGGGCTGTGTCCCGTCAGGCTTTGAATATCTCCAAGGACTCCTCTCAGGGCAACCTGTTCTGTATTCAACCACCCTCACAGTAAAAAACCCTTTTCCTTTATGTTCACATGGAATTTCCTGCATTTCAATTTTTGCCTCTTGCTGTGCACCGCTGAGAAGAGCCTGGCTCCATCTTCTCTACTTTCCCATCAGGTCCATATTAATAAGATCCCCCTGCGCCTTCTCTTCTCCAGGCTGCACAGTCCCAGCTCTCTCAGCCTCTCCTTGTATGACAGATGCCTGAGTCCCTCAATCATCTTTGTGGCCCTTCACTGTACATCCATAGTTTTCTTGTACTGGGGAGCCCAGCACTGGACACGGACACTGGACTCCAGGTGTGGCCTCACCAGCGCTGAGCAGAGGGAAGGATCACCTCCCTCAACCTGCTGGCAATGCTTTGCCTAATGCAGCCCAGGAGGCTTTTGGCACTTTAGATGGGTTAGCTTTAAAAAAATACAAATACGGGGTTTGTTGGGTTCCCCCCCCCCCCCCCCCTTTTCTTTTTCAGGAGATACCTCCCTAGATGGGTGTTGGGGTTGCTCACAGCTGTATTCCATTCTTACTTCCTAAAGCTATCAAAAGGGAAGCCATCAAATATTTTTGCTGAAAGTGGGATCACAGGACAGAATTAAGATTATTATGTTAGAGCTAACCACTTAGACACTGACTCTGCCTTATTGTCTTGTTATCTGGAAGTGTTTGGAATGGATTGGATTAGATGAAAATGTCCATTATAAAAAGGCCACTACTTTTCAATATTTACCACACCGTGGTATCTGGGATACCACAGTTTCTCCCTAAGCTCACAATAGGAAATAACTATGGTAATTGTGTGGTATGGGTTGGCAAATGTTGATTTTTCTGAATGGAAACCATTCTAGCAACAGCAGCAAGATCTGCAGTGAGAGTGCAGTCCTAAGCATATTGAAAATAATAGGTGGACATAGTCCACTTTGGATCCCACCCTAGTAAGAGCTTTCTCAAAGGGACTGCGTGAGACTCAAATTATAGTTACTTCAGTTCCTGAACAA
Source organism: Astur gentilis (assembly GCF_929443795.1). NCBI lineage: Eukaryota > Metazoa > Chordata > Aves > Accipitriformes > Accipitridae > Astur > Astur gentilis. The sequence continues at coordinate 38,694,150 of NC_064881.1, read as the reverse complement.
GTATATAAGCTATAGTTGTCCATATGAAACATTTTCTTGTTACATTTTTTCTTTAATTAAAATTAATGGTCCTAAGGGGAATTATTTAATGTACATGTAACAGGTAAATGTTACCTCACTGGTTTTCACCGAGAGGTAGACACCTAATTGACATTTCCTCTCTGAGTTCTGAAGACTTCTATGAAAACTTTAGATCCTCATTTTGTAAGTTTGAATTAGAAATTATTCTCCCAGTGTAGTTTCCAGATTTGGGGTGCAAATTTGGGAGCATGTAGGTGATCAAAAGTCAGTGGGTCTGAGGCTTCTGAGACACTTAATGGCTTTTGAAATTTTTACCCCTGAGGAGCCTTTCCCCTGCTGATTTTGGCAGCCCTCAGCCAAAATCTACAAATGAGAGTTCCTCCTCTCAGCTGCTGGCTTTCTGAGCCATTTTCTATATAAATAGAGATCACGTGGACTTTAATAAGGTCAGGGAATGTTTTTTAAATGTCTGTGATTTTTTTTTTTCCTCAAAACTTAATTTTGCCCATCTGATTTCTGTGGAAGTGGGAACAGATGCCAGAAGCTGAGAACTCCAGCAGCTTTGTGCTCACTCTTACAGCAGAGCACTTGCGGGATTGGGACCCTCAATTACTATCACATGTAGAGTTACATATTGGCTCTTAGCTGAGATCTGCAAATGCACTCTGGTTCTTCTACCAGGTCAAAGCTAGGGGTGTTTAAGGAAATATGGACGTGTCTTTGCTCCATTTTTGTCTGTTCGTTTGATGAGTGAGATTACTTCATGAAAGAAGGGATATGTGGGGTGCCTTCTTGAACATAAATCCTCTGGTATTGATGCCTAAACTTAAGCACCTAATTCCATGTTTGGGCACCTTCACAACTGGCTCTTTATCTCAGAAATTGAGACTGTTTATAGCAAAGTCTAACTATTGATTTAGACTCCCCATTTGCGACAGCAGGGCTTGGATATTTTTGCCTTGTGCCAAGAAAGGAGCGAGCCAGAAGCATTTCCAGTTTTCTCGATGTATCTTTCAGTGTGCTTAGTTCTGAGGGTACTACTTTTATCCACTTACCGATGGGAATAAGAGTAGTCTAATTTTGTACTTTTTATACTGTTTATGTTGTGTTTCTAATTTGCAAAAATGCAAGAGGCTCGTAATGACTTTTTCTTAGATTTGTTCTCTAACAAAGGCTGAGCTTGTTTGGAAGCACACGGCGTTCGGAAAGGAGCAGCGGTCTGTGTGTATGAGCGCTGAGTTTTCAGGCAGCCGTTCAGCATTGGAACTGCTGCGTGAATCTGTTTCAGCAAAGTGCTAGTGGAGAAAGGTTTATATTATTTAGGAACAAGGATTGCAGTTACCAAACCAGGCTCGTTCTGTCCTGCTTATGCACACTAATGCATCTACCTAACCATTTATTTGTAGGGAATAGTACTATTCCTAAATTGGACTTCTTTTATTAATCTTACTTTTGATTGCTTCTTATAGGTACTGTTTTAAAATTGCCCGAGTGGTCAAGCTGATTTAGAAAAGTGGGAATATGTTTAGCCAGAAACTTAGCAATTTTTGCAGCGGTTCCTAAAAAGGACTGATAAGACCTGTTGCAATACTACCATCATAATACTGGTGAAGATGCTGAGGGATGCTGCTGGCACCTTTTTACTGTGTTAGGTGATAAACTGTGAAAAGAAAACAGGACACAGATTTAGGCGGACTGTAGTTTAAATACTCGCAAGCACACCTCAGCAGAGATAACGCATTACCTTGAGTCGATGTACAGGAGGAAGGGAGAAAAATTGTGCTACATGGGGGCAAACAAAGACAATCGGGGCTTTCTTCTTGAGCAGCTGCAGCCAGTTCCACTAATGGAAGTGCAAGAGCAGAAACTGGCAGCACAAGGTATGCGTTCGTTTTTACAGATGGCAATGCAGACAAGTTGGTAATTGAGAAGGAAGTCGTGTACGTGAGCTGTTTGACGGGGGACAGCCCATTACAGTACTTTCCTGTGTAATTGACTCAGCGAGTTATTGGAGACAGAATTTCTATTCCTCTTGAATAGGTTTCAGTTGCTGCAAAATGACATCATTATTGTGTGGGAAATGCAGGTTTCCAGGTTGGCTTTTTTTTTTTTTTTTTGCTATTGGTGTTAATAAAACTTTTAAAATTAATTTTTGGGTTGCCTTCGTGGAAGTCTGTGTTGTGCTGCTGGGAGTCAGTGGCGAGATCATACCATACTGTGGTAGCTGCTGTTTAAGGCACTGGAAGAGATTTAAGGATGATCAGCTTGTGCAAGTTGAAGGATAAGACCTTAAAAATACATTATATCTAATAAAAGACGGTTGAAGGAAACTGCTTTCTAAAAAAATCATATTTTGTGTAAAATGATTAAGGAAATATTTAACTCTTTGCAAACGAGACTAACATATAGTTCTACCAGAAAATAGTTCTCAGTGTTCATTACAAATACCTCATACCATAAATATGTATATGTGTATTTATTTAGGCTGTGCATATGTATTTGGCCCAACAGAAGATCACATATATTTTTAACACACAGTGTTTAAAAATCAGCTGCCACTAACTGTGGCAAGGAAGTCTAACCTGCAGAAAAAGTTTTGTTGTTTCTTATTTCTGCCACTGCAGATCTTGAGGGGGAAACTGTGAAATTACCTTCCATCCCTGCTTGAATTAACAAGGAGGTATACACTGTGAACTACATGATTTTCACTGCTAAATGCTTAAACGAAAATGAGTAAGTCATTGTAAAGTGTATTGAGATTATTTCTGTGATCCCATAGTTGCATGCAGCTCTTAACGGATGATGAAAACGATGGTAAATTCCTGCCTGTGGAGCTCAGGCTCTGGCTGAAGGTGGGTGTCCAAAGCCAATTCCCTTCCAGCACAGTGGCAAAGGTTGGGTCAGCTGTTACTTGGGGGAGGAAATAAAGGTGAGGAGGTGATGGCAGTGGAGACATCCAACAGCAAGTGATTTAGTGGCTTCTTTGCATAGCTATGTTTTTCTTAATTTAATCATTTATTTTGGTCAGCCATTGTTTTACTTTGGTAGCAATCATGACATCCTAAACTAATATCTTACTAAATTCTTTTGACTTAGTAGGACACAGAGATTGTAGTTCGCTGCCTGTTTTTGGGGGGGGGGGGGGGGTTGGGGGGTTTTTTGAGTAGTGAATGTCACCGTCTCTAAGGTAGCTTTATAAAATACAGGGAAATGCTTCGAATGCTGGGACAAAATCTACTCATCTGCATTTTTGCTGCTGATAAAAAATAATTGCAGTTTACATGCACATTAAAAAATTTACTCTCCCTAAGGGATCAGGGGTAGGATTCTGAACGGCTGCGCTAGCAGTAATGTTTAATTTATTGTCGGGGTTTTTTTCCCTTCTCTAAAACCCTCCTGATTCCTCTCATTAAAAGTTTGTAATGCAGCATATATCATAAAAAGATGCTGTCACAATAGAGCATTAAAAATTCCACTAAACTTTTAATATGAATTAGGTGCGTAATTTTAACTTTCCTCTTGGCATTTTTACTCTCTTCCTACCTTGCCTTTCCTAACCTTTCTTGTGCATCTTTCAAATACAGCTTTTTAATGTAATTGTTCTTGAAAATGTCGTAGATGAAGAGTTTAGATTTGGCACATTAAATTGACTTCAAGAGGCATCTGTTAACTCATAGTTAAGGCTGAAAACAACTTCTGCTTTAACACTCTGCTTTATGTGTTTTGCTTTTTCTGACATCTTATGCTTTGGGGCCGAAAATTTGCTGTGCCTGGTCTATTCCTGAAAGCTGTCCAAGTTATAAAGGGAAGAAAACCCAATGACTTTCTTTTTAATTTAGACATAGTTACAGCAAAAGCAACTAAAATTTTAAAATGTGAAACTTTACAGAGACATAGTTGTGGCTGTTTTCATAGCTGAGAGAGAAAGCAGTTTTGATTAAACACATTCAGAAAGGTCTGAGTGCCTCTGCAGCCAAAAGAAATGAGGACTGAAAAATTCTTTTCCCATCCTAAACAGAAGAAACTAGCGCTTACTCCAACATCCAGGTGCTGCCTCGCTGCCCAGGTTTCAAACTTCAGTTAGCCTCGCCAAAACTCAAAAGAACTAAATACCTCCTCATGTAAGAAGGACAATACCTGGAAAGACCTAGCAGGTGTGAAACCAGAAACTCCTAAATACTCACGGCAGTGCAAATGCAACATATACAGATGTAACCATGAGTGCATTATACTATTTTCCTGACGGGAGTGGTAGCAGCCCAGTGATTACAGGTATGAGACCAGCTGCTTACAGTTGATCCTCTCCCCAGCAGGTCACCTGGCTCACACTGAACTGAGCGCGTGCAGGTTTCCAGGTGCTCCCCTTTTGGACCTCCCATGTTGCCAGAGAGCATCCAGAGTCAGTGTTTTGTCTTTTTCTCGGTGAGGCATGTATGGTTGTAGTCCCCAACTTTGTCACTGGAAGTAGGTCAGGCGTATGCTTATTCTTGGGTAACATCTATGATTTCTCCGCACCCCGTGTTCTGGAGCTGTGATTACAACGTGCTCTGTTTCTGGCATGGTAGGAAAGCCAGAGATGGTAAAAAAATGCACTCGGGCTTCATCGTATCGTCGTTTTGGGATGGGGAAGTGAAAGTAATCAGCAAAAAGACAAGTTTTGTTGTGTCCAAAACCAAGAGGGTGATGTAAGAAAAATGCTTGGCTGACGCTTGTGGAGCCTATTTGAGTTTCTAAAAGCATCTTCTGGCAGAAAGTTTGAAAACAGGATGTATCTGGCACTAGCAGAGTGTCAGGCACCGTTGCTTAGTCTAGCTAGCTAAAAAGACACAGTTCCTGAGCAGTGTTTTTGGCTGTGCTTTTACAATATATATTTTGCTACATGAAGTTCCATTGAAATAATAACTGAAAGTTCAGTACATTTTAAAGTATATTTTGTGTAACTGTAGAGTGTAATGATGCTTCTCCATGGCTACAAAACTTGAAATCATATAAACTGTACGGTCATCTTTTTAAAATCTGAAGCAGGTTTTTATGAAGAAGAAGGGCCTGATCCTGTCAAGATGCCCGAGTGAATTACTTGCTTATGGTATTCTCTGCTGGTTTATTGCTTAGCAGAAAGCACTACTAATAATTTCCTTGTTTCTGTGAGGTGTTGGTAACTAGTGAAAAGCATTTAAGGAGTTAAAAAAAAATTAGGCATTCGGGCTTGACGGTGTATATACCAAGTTTCAGACTTGTTCAATTTGAAACGGTCAAGATAGGAAACCATAAAAAATGTGAGTAAATACTCTGCATATCAAGGGTTGTTATGCAATTACATGCTTTCAGCATGGTTCTTACTGAGGGAAAACAGTAGAGAGATCTGCAAGACATGTTCAGTGAATAATTACAAACTTTCATAACTTAGCTACATAAAAATAATAATCCACTTGTTGCTTTGCTACTACTAAAATACTAAAATGTGTGCATACTTTTTTTTTTCCCCAGAGCAAAGCCACTGTGATTGGAGATTTGTTAGAAAGTTATCTGAAAAACTTGAACTCCCCTCTGCCCCCACCCCCCCATTTTGGCCAATTCCCAAATTATAAACAGCTGAACTGATTTAAATAAAGTTTTCAGTACCAAAAAAAGAAAAGAAAAAAAAAAGTTACATCTGGGCTGACAAAAACATGCGCCGAGTTTCAACCCAATGTGATTTGAGACAACCGTGATATTAAACGCCCAGACCTAGGAACTGGAATGGAAATGGAGACAGGCTCTTTGCTGCACTGGCCCCTTCAGGATTTGGGATTGTAATGTAGTGGTTATAAGGCTCCAGATGATTAAAGTTTGACTCAGTAGATACATATTTTAGTTTTTCAGGCCCTTTTGGCTTATTCTTCCAAGGATGTACGGGAAATTTTCATGGATCACTACAGCTAGTGCTAGTGGCATTGACTGCAGACTGAAACCTTTTATCTGTGGCTCAAACCCTCCCATGACTAGTTATGTCAGCTTACCTGTTCTGTGCTGATCTTAAGAGATTAACTATGTTAAGTATGTGTTCACATTTGAAAAAGAGCAAAAGGTTCCATAACATATTTCCTGAAAATGCTGGCTACAGTGGTGTTTAGCAGAGCACTTGAGCGCATGGCTGGGTTTTATGGAGGCTGTGGGCCATAGCTGTTGCGCTGACTTTGCTGGATTGGAGCTCAAGTGCCTGTTCTTTGCAAGACTACCTGGAAAACCAGCAATATTGGCCATTATTATTGACTAGTACAAATGCTGAGTATGCAAAGCCAAACAATCTCTTGCAGAAGTATCATCACTAACAGTAGAAGTATCATCACTAATTGACATTTAGCACACACACACACAAAAAATCAGATAATTTATGTTGGCCAATAACTTTTATAAAACTTGGTATGTGGGAAGTAAAGACCTACGTTTTTGGTTTGTTTTGTTTTAAGAAACTATTGATTTAAGAAGAGAGGACTACAGGCATTGTAGGCTTTTAATAGCCTCCATTTTTTCTTGCAGACATCATCAGAATTTCTCAGGTGTATTTTGACAAGCCTGTCTGTTCTGTGATTAGTGGGTTCTGAGAGTCGAGAATATTTAGTCCAATTCTGCAATAGTCCTGTTTCACCCCAGGAAACCCATTCTAAAGCTGTGTGTCCCTACTATGAAAAGCTATTTCATAACCAAAAAGCTCAACAAATAACAGCACTTAAGTTTTTCCACAGTTAGTTTAATTGTTAATTTATTAGTATATGTAATCTATGTTGGAACATTAGGTAGGGGAATAATCATTGTTGATTATCCTGTAAGGTCCTTAAATAGTACAGAAATAAGAGAAGGAAAGAAAGATAAGATGCAATGCTTAGAACAGCATGTAAGATGATTTTACACACTTTGCATTAAATTTAGGGAAGGATGTTTATCTGGACTGGTTTGAGATTTTAAAAAAAGAAAAATTGTTTGTGAGTACTATATAAGCACAGGTATACATTTTTGATACATATAGCTACTATGAGGTATTTTGTAGATTGTTGCCAGCTGTAGTCATTGTATTACTTCATTGCAACTAATGTCGACTTTGAATCAGATCTTCCTTTAAAGAAGAGAGAAAAAATGAGTTACTTTTGTCAATGTTTTAAAGATCATAGAATCATACAAAAGTCTGGGTTGGAAGGGACCTTAAAGATGGGCATGGGCAGGGACACCTTCCACTAGAGCAGGTTGCTCAAAGCCCCATCCAACCTGGCCTTGAACACTTCCAGGGATGGGGCATCCACAGCCTCTCTGGGCAACCTGTGCCAGTGCCTCACCACTCTCACAGTAAAGAATTCTTTTCTAATATCTAATCGAAATCTGCCTTCTTTCAGTTTAAAAGTTACCCCTTGTCCTATCACTACACTCCCTGATAGAGTCCCTCCCCATCTTTCCTGTAGGTGCCCCTTGGGTACTGGAAGGCTGCTCTAAGGTCTCTTCGAGACTTCTCTTCTCCAGGCTGAACAACCCCAACTCTCTCAGCCTGTCTTCACAGGGGAGGTGCTCCAGCCCTCTGATCATCTTCATGGCCCTCCTCTGGACCCACTTGAGCAGGTCCATGTCATTCTTATGCTGGGGGCCCCCAAGCTGAATGCAGTACTCCAGGTGGGGTCTCACGAGAGCAGAGTAGAGGGGCAGAATCACCTCCCTTAACCTGCTGGCCACGCTTGTTTTGATACAGCCCAGGATATGGTTGGCTTTCTGGGCTGCAGATGCCCATTGCTGGCTCATATTCAGTCTTTCATTCACTAATACCCCCAAGTCCTTCTCCACAGGGCTGCTCTCCATCCATTCCCAGCCCAGCCCATATTTGTGCTTGGGATTGCCCCGACCCATGTGTAGGACCTTGCACTTGGCCTTGTTGAACTTCATGCGGTTCGCACAGGCCCACCTCTCAAGCCTGTCATTCAGCATTCAATGAAGATTTCAGTGTCACTACACCTTCTGTCACCATTCAGGTGTGTGCAAATGCAGCCTATAAACTAGACTGCTCTCCCTATATTTTAAAAGTCTTCTGTGACTTTGTAGAAGGTATTTCCCAAACTCAAGGAACACAAACAGAAATGATCAGGTGGAAAGACTGACTCAGATTAAAACTCCACTTGGTTAATACACCACACCAAGAAGCCATAGGGCGGCAGACAAAAAGAAGGAATGGAAAGGAACAGTTGTATCTGAATCCTGGCCATATACAGTCATTTCTACTTGGAAACTTCTCACCCTTCAAGTGGACCAAAGTGGGGTTAGTTTAGTGAAGCTTTTATTGTACTCCTTAGGAAAATATTTCAGCAGCCAGGTGAAGCTGTGCAAGGATATGCAACCACAAAAAGAATTGGGAGCTTCAATTTACTTGTAGGCAAGTGTGCCTTCCCAGAGTGAGCTGCGTCTCATACACACAACTAGTTAGATGTTTGCTGAAGGACAGCAACTGCCATTTAGTTCTCCCCTTAGCCAAATCGTGGAAAACGTAGTATATTACTGTTTCTGATTTAAGAGACAAAGTAGGGGATGATGTAAGGGAGTGAGAGAGAGATTATCTTGACGACAATCTCGATTTTCCTGTATCACTTTAAAGTAGCACAACCTGCTGTACTAATGAAATTGTGTTCTTGGTTTAAAAGGGCAATTGTTAGCCTGACTTTGTGCTCACTAAAAACATTTCTCCAATCTTGTTAAATTATTGCACTCATTTCAGATTTTTATGGCTGTGCAGCTTACCAGCCCTCGTTTCTTTACGTTTCATTCATTTTCCTTGTATTGATGATTAATGGAGGATGTCGAACGTTAGAGTGAGCAGGCATCAGCAAATGCAAGATCATAATTAGTTTAGCTGACGAGGGCCTCTGATAGCACTTGCATCTGGATGGAAAAATTACCCTATAGGGAACTGGCTGCTCACCAGGTCTTTTTAGTGATACATTGTGAAACACCCGATGAATCAAATGCCCTTTCAATGCCAAGAAAGTGTTCCAGTCTTGAAGCCAAAATTATGTCTGCAGAAAGCTTTCCATTTGAAATGTATCAGAGTACAATTATAACCATTGTATTTTTTTGGCATGAACACCAGTCTTCTACAGTATGGACTGAAGTTAAATAAATTACTTAAATTTTATGAAACCCTGAAATTTTTACTTATAGTGTTAGTAATTTTTAATTTATAATAAAATTAGTTTTTACGCAGGCTGGTTTTCCCCGTACTCACCCATTCTTATCATAGATACTGAAGGTTTCTTACTGATTTTTATTCCTTTGCAAACAGGGAACAGAGTTGAAATTCTGATTTTCTTTTCAGCAAAAGAATTCCATTTCCTGGTTATTACTATTTGTGCCCACAAACACAGCCTGACTTTTGTTTAAATGAGAAGTTTAATGAAATCATTACTCTGTAGAAAGAATTTAACGAGCAATACTCATAAACGTGTCTACTTTTAAATATTCCTGGATCATTATGAAAGCTGATGAATGCACAGCTCAGTCTGGTTAAAAATCAATTTGTATTTAGGAAAGTTGTACTGTGCCTTTCTTTGCCTGACTAAAATAAAACAAATCTATCCATTGATGAGACAATGTTTTCTGAGTTTTCGGGTGAAGTTCAAAAGTCTCATTAAGAATACTGTACTTTTATTTGTTTGGCAGAGGTTACTCCTCGTTCATAGTGGGCTGTGGGAAATATATGGTAGCTTATACTGATTTCAGAACTAAGTGGGAAAGACTGGAACTGAATATCGTGTATTCAATTAATGAAGTATAATCTCTGTTAAAGTAATTAATATGACGCAGATAGATACAAACTGTAATTAGTTGAAGTGGTGGTGTTTCAGAATTCTTGTTACCGATCACACTTTAAAGTCGAGCAAACTAAAAGGAAATAATCTGTTGTGAAATGTGGTGAACAAACCAGGAGAAGCTTACAGAATGTTCTCTGTCAGCTTCCAGAGGGGTTTTTCAGAATTTGCTGTTTAGAAGCCATCATTAAATGCACAAAACCTGAAGTTCAAAAAGTTAAAGCTGTTATTCTGAAAAGGCTTTGGTGTTTCACACACCTCATCCATCACTCTAGGGTTAATTATAATGAAAATCAGTGGTGCCTATTAAGCACAATTGAACCTGACCTCATTATGGGCAGTGTGGTTTTATACTGTCATTGTTGCCAGTCTAGAGACAAAACTCCTGTGTTGATTTGTCCTAACTCCACAGCTCATGTGACTCACCTCTGACCTGTTTTTTTTTCTGTGTGTTTTTTTTTTTTCTTTTTCTTCCCTATTTCAGAGACGTAGAGGCTCGGGTGTTTTTTGTGCCAATTGCCTGACCACAAAGACCTCTCTCTGGCGAAAGAATGCAAATGGTGGATATGTATGCAATGCGTGTGGCCTCTACCAGAAGCTTCACTCGGTAGGAAGAACTTACTGGTTTGTTCAGAAAAAAAAGGGGTTATACAGCTAAGCTGGGCAGCTGTGGTCTTGTCTGGTTGTGTGATTAGTACCACTCCCTGGCCTGCAGTTAATTTCCTAACAGGGTTTTGCAGTATGGTCACTTTGGGATCAGATGTGATTCATTATGAAACAGGCTGGGATGCTGTGGGTAGATGTGTTTGAGATCACCAGTGATGCATTTAATTATTTTGATACAAAATAAGGGGAAAATTATTTCTTTTCTGGGAATTCCATTTAAAGGCATACAATATGTTGTGATGAAAGCTCTCTAAATTCAAGAGCCCTCATGTTCGTAATAAAAAAAAAAAAAAAAAAGATTCTTAAAGTTAGACATCACATCTATATCAAAAATATCCCTTGCTGTGGTTTTGTTTTCTTTCGCTTCTCTTCCCCCTTTTATTCTTGACAGTAAATTTCCTGGAGATACGGGGTGGTGGGTTTTTTTGTTCTTTTTTCTACAGTTCTTATAGTCTGTTGGAGGATTCTGAACTAACTCAACAAGGAAGTTACTCACTTGATGGCACTCATCACTTGGTGAGGGGAAGATTCACCATCCCTCGGGATCAGGCAGGGAATAAGTAATAATCATGGACTGTCTATATTGCTTTTCATCTTATTGACACTTGACTTAATCCTGAAAGATGTTGAATGCTCTGGTCCAGGTCCAGGAAAGGCATGCTTAAGTGTTTCCTTGGATCAGTGCCAAAACGCTCACAATCTTTTAGGTTAAGACCCACTAGTTAAATATTATCCCCGCTATCTTTAATAGAAGCACATGGGAGAGTCAGGTGACTAAGATTTGACTTTAATTAATTAATTTTTACAACATTCCCATGAAGTTAAAAAGTATTACTGTTTTTCAGAAATAGAAACTGAGGCAGCCTTTGGAAGTTTGCCAAGGCAACATAGCAATTCAGGCTTAGAGCCCAAATCAGAAACCTATGTTGTGGCTGAGTGCGTATTTTTTAAATTTTTTTTCAGAAATTCCATTTTCGGAAAAAAAGAAAAGTCACTTAGGAGACTACATTTCAAATGCATTAAGAGTCCCAAGTGCCTATGCTTATTTCTCTTTAAATTTGAGGTATAAGCTACTAAATCAATTAGTAGTTTCTCTGAATTTTACCCTTGGTCTTGTGTACAGGCCATATAACAATACTGTTTTTACTCAAGATCCTGTCCAGCCAAGCCACTTAATAAAAAAAGAAAAAGGTTCTAATTTTCAAAAGCAGCAAGACCATCACGAGTCTCAAAGGTTAGCTATGTTTGCCATGTGCTATCATTCTGAGGTCAATAAATGTTTTTAAGCTTCAGAACAACCTGGCCAGTCAGACAGCATCTGAGCAGGAGAAGACGGACTAATGCACGATTGCTGGCCAGCATCTTGGCTGCGTCTTGCTGAAAGTACCATCTCCCTGGAGATCTCTCAAAGTTCTAGATACAATATCTAATTTCAGGAAATTGATCAGTGGTGAGCATCTACAAAGATTTTAAGAAGGTCAGTTAGGCTTTTTAATGTTAGTTTGACATTTGTGTCCAGTTATTTGTAGAACTTCCATTCACAGCCCCCGTTTTCCCTTTTTTTAATATACTTTTCTAAACTATAGTGTTGGACCTTACAGTGATTATTAGCATAACTTATTGCATAGATAAAAGCTACAAGCATCAGTTTTGAATTCAAACATGTAGCTCAGATAATTCTTATGAACCAGTAGGAGCAAACTAGTGTGCTTTCAACAATAGTAATTATCAATACAATATGTCAAACTTTATTTTATGCATACAGAAAGCAAGAAGCTGACACTATCTTTTAGCTCCACAGTTCAAGCATGGCAATAAGCTGTCATTCAGTGGACATTTGACATTAATATCTTCAAATGAACTTTGACCAAACAAATGCAAAGAATTTAATTAAGCTTCCACTCTGCTGTGGTACGATAGGAACTCCACTGTAAGTTGGAGTCTGAAATAATCAAACAAATCTCTCCTTTGGGACACCTTTTGAGACAGTCCTATGCAAAGGGATGCTCTTTAGACTGACACCAGAAAGATGAAAGTTTCTTTTATCTGTCTGCCTGTCTATCTCTTCATGAAAAATTACAGTAAGTATTTGTCATGTATGTTTTTGAATTAAGGAGACTAGGATGATGCAGTTATTAGGTAGATGTCTGAAACTATAAAAATTCAAGGGAATAGAACTGTTCCCTTCTGTGAGCCACCCTGTTAAACTAAACTATGCTACGCAGCTGAGCAAAATTCACCTATAGTAGGTTTGCACATTTCATAGCTCCCTTTTGATTGGATTATCACTATCTAGAACTACTGTCCTCATTATATGTGGATTATTATTTTATTATACACATTCAAGAATGTGTATAATATACTTATCTCTAAGGTCTCTTTTTTACTTGCATTTAATAAGAGAAAAATCTATGGTCTGTCAGACACTACTAGGTGGTAGTGACTGACAAATGTTAACATGGTAGTGATTTCTGCTATAAGTCACATTTCCATTTCTATGATACCCCTGAATAATTTTTCAACATGTTTTCAAAAGTGTTCAATCTATCTAGGGGTCTTTTACATTAAACTTGCAGGTTTTTCCACATTTCTTTCCTCTAATGCAGACAACTATGTTAAGAAAAGTGTAATAATATTCCAACATTCAAGTATTAAAATAGTGAAAAAAATGCAGTTCACTGCAAACATATACACAATATTCACATTTGCTGACAGAGAAAGGTATATCCCTTGTCTCCCCAGAATCATGAATTTGACCATTATTATGGTGGTGCTGTTCTTCATTTTTTAATAGCTCTGACTTGGTCATGGAAAACTAGATTTTGTTCCATAGTGATTCCTTGGCCACCTCATCGGACTGCTTCAGTGAGAAGTTACAGCATAGTATTCAAGGATTAGGCATACATGATCTTCTAGTGGAGTGATCACTCCAGTTTCCCATGGTATCTAGAAAGTCTAATCACAATAATTTAATGAACTATCTGTTGAATTTTGTGGGGTTTTTTTAAAGTTACTCATGTATTCGGGATAGGGAGATTGCCAATTGATACAGAGATAGCAAAAAAATCTTTGTGATCATAGTCAATATATTATGTATAACATATAATTAAGGGCCTGACATACGGCATTTTAAAAGTAAAGTTCTGGTAATGGTTTCACTGTTTTCTAAATGTAATGCCCCACTGAAAATCAAGAAGAGAACTTAAACTTTTCTGTCTGTCTTAGTTGCAACCAGATACAGAATATTTCTATCTGCAACTCACTACTATGAATAAGGAAAATGTGAATAGCTTTACTCCACTGAATAGTCCATTTTAATCAGCTAAAGACTAGTCAGATGAGTACAGTCGTTTGCATGCTGAATAATTTTTAAGTTGGACCTACAGCCTTTAGCTCCTAATGACATGTAACTTTGAAGAGCCAGAGCTGCAAACAAGTGTGTGAGGATCCTTAATGACAGGTATGAAGATGTTTCTTTTAATGACTTCCATGATCAGGCTTCATACCTGTAGCATAAAGAGTAAGACTGGAAGTATTTCCAAACTATTGAAAGGTTATCCGGAAGCCATATGAAAATGGTCTGTAGTGTATAAATAAAAGTTTAATAATAGCAACATCAACAGTATTGTAAGATCTCACAGCACGTCAGTATGACAGTGTTACAGTTGTCATAAAAAGGTGAGGAAATTACACTGAGCTTGTAATAAAGAGTACATGCTTATGCATGTTAATTGGCTATTGATTCTGCAAACTATAAACTTTATTTGCATAGAATTTGCATAGAAAATATTCTAATTTTATCTAACAAGATTTTGCCTCAACTTTGATCTGTTTGAGGAGGCTGGTTCAGGTGCTGTTTTTCTGCTAAGTTTAAATTTTGCTTATTAAAAATCTAAATCAAAGTGTATATTTCTTCTGATTCAGAGTTTTAATAGAAAGTAAAATCTTAACAAGTAGCTGCACTGCCTAAAATATGGTTAACCATTAATAAGCCAACCTCAGGGAAGTAAATAGGTGAAAGAGGAGAGGAAGATGGCAACTCAGGAGAGAAACTAGATCTCTACAAATAATAGACTGAGTGCTCTTCCAGCTCTGGATATTTTTCATATTAATTCAGATTTATGAATATATATAAATTATGTTACATTCAAGGTACAAATTGTTTTGGATATTTGACTGTATGCCAAAATTTAATCTGCACTTCAATACAATGTTAAAAAGAAAATTTCCAAATAAACATGGAAGTGGAATACTGTGTGGGGCACTTTTCTGGCCTCCAACCAAAATACGATTGTATGTGCATTTGGATGAGACAAATGGCAACTGCTAGCACTCCAAACTGAATGACTTCTAGGTAGCTTTTGTTGGTTTAACATCTGCCCAGTAGAGCAACACATACCAACGTTATGGCACCATCTCTCATTCACATACCATTGCCTTCCTGTAGGCCCGGCTGCTGTCCTTCCTTGTACGGGTTACTTTTCTTCACGCAAAAATATTTTCAGTTCTCATCTAAACAGGCCACCTACCCTGAGCTGGTGCGGGGAAGTAGCAAATGGAAACAGAAGCCCTCACTCGGTTCTTGCCTCTGCCTCTTCTGCAATGCTTTTTAATTCACAGACCCTTCCCCCCTCCCCTCAGGGGATGCCTTCTCTCCCTCATGACTTAGTAGCGCAACATCAGTAACATTTAGAAAGAAATACAGTAGGGATGAAAGAGGGAGAGTTGGTACCAAAGTCGCAGGTAGACATTTTGGTGCATAGGAAAATTTTCCCTGGGCTTTCTTCTCCATCTTTCTTAGTCCCTTTCCAGCCACCGTCATCCCACTCACCACCATAGTCGACCTGCAGCCCTTTTGCTAGGTGACAGCAGTGGTGATCAGCAAGGCCTGTATTTGCTTTCATTTTCTATCCATGTCAAAGGGGGGTGGGTATCAAGGTTAAGTGTTACTCAATCTTGTCATAGTGTGATCTGTGCAAACCCCTGCCCGATACCAGCTCTGGTGACATGGTGCATAGAATAACGGTCATGCATAGCGCTGTGCATCTCCCACCTCATCCCCAGCTCTCGGCACCCACTTTCAGCACATCTCCCCCAGAATTTTTCAGGAGTAGGGGATAATAAATGCTTTGACAGCGTGGATACTTCATGCCTGTTTGAGTAAACAGGCAACTGTGTAAGGCACTTGACTTAGTTTGATAAAACAAACCAATTCATAGTTTACTTTTGGCTTGAGGGGCCAGGAATGAGTATTTGGCTGGAAATTTGGTCATTCCCATGAAACTCTTACAATATAGCTCTTCACAAAAGAAAAGATAAATTTTCGTGAGTGTGGTCTTGCAGATTTGCTTAATGTGTCTTTCTTTTTTCCTTTTGTTCATTATGTTTGTGTTCCATGCAGACTCCCAGGCCTTTAAACATCATTAAGCAGAACAATGGTGAGCAGATCATTAGGAGACGAACAAGAAAGCGCCTTAACCCGGAGGCACTTCAGGCTGAGCAGCTAAACAAACAGCAGAGGGGTAACAGTGAGGAACAAGTCAATGGAAGCCCCTTAGAGAGGAGGTCAGAGGATCATTTACCTGAAGGTCATCAGAGAGAAATTCAGCTTCCCAGCCTCGGTAAATATGAGGCCCCAGGTTCATTGACTAAAAGCCATTCTGCTCAGCAGCCAATATTGGTCAGCCAAACTCTGGATATTCACAAAAGGATGCAACCTTTGCACATTCAGATAAAAAGTCCTCAGGAAAGTACTGGAGACCCAGGAAACAGTTCATCAATATCAGAAGGGAAAGGAAGCTCAGAGAGAGGCAGCCCGATAGAAAAATACATGAGACCTGCGAAACACCCAAACTATTCACCACCTGGAAGCCCTATTGAAAAATACCAGTACCCACTTTTTGGACTTCCGTTTGTACACAATGACTTTCAGAGTGAAGCTGACTGGCTGAGATTCTGGAGTAAATATAAGCTGTCTGTTCCTGGGAATCCACACTACTTGAGTCATGTGCCTGGCCTACCAAATCCTTGCCAAAACTATGTGCCTTATCCCACCTTTAATCTGCCTCCTCATTTTTCAGCTGTTGGATCAGACAATGACATTCCTCTAGATTTGGCGATAAAGCATTCCAGACCTGGGCCAACTGCAAATGGTGCCTCCAAGGAAAAGAGTAAGGCACCACCAAATGTAAAAAATGAAGGTCCCTTGAATGTAGTAAAAACAGAGAAAGTTGATAGAAGTACTCAAGATGAACTTTCTACCAAGTGTGTGCACTGTGGCATTGTCTTTCTGGATGAAGTGATGTATGCTTTGCATATGAGTTGCCATGGTGACAGTGGACCTTTCCAGTGCAGCATATGCCAGCATCTTTGCACGGACAAGTATGACTTCACAACTCACATCCAGAGGGGCCTACACAGGAACAATGCACAAGCTGAAAAGAATGGAAAACCTAAAGAGTAAACCTTAGCACTTAGCACAATTAAACAGAAATAGGTTTCCTTGATGGGAATTCAATAGCTTGTAATGTCTTGTGAAGACCTATAAAGCACTTCATATAGAGAGCATGCCTTATCCAATATTAAATCCCTTGTTCTTTTCTTTTTTTTTTCCCTTTTTCTTCTTTTTTTTTTTTTTTTTTTTTTTTTTTTTCCTTTTAAATGAGTGGGTTACCAAGGAAAAAAGAACAGTTGGATGGTGGCCAGAAGGGGGAGAAGATAATTATATGGGACACGGCCCACCAAAGCTAGCCAGAATGCAGTGAATCATGGCAAATAACCTTGAGAAAATTTTACCGGACAATTAATACCTTTGCTGTTGTGTAAGAGACATAACTGGCAAGAGTGCAAAGATGTGTATATGTATATACTGCTGCAGGGGTGTAGTGAACATATGCACATTGTATATAAGAACTAGACTTGTTAAATATACAGATGTTAAAAGGTCATTTTCTTTTCTTTAATTTGGGCTAATTTCTGCCTTACAACATGCCTTAGGATCACTTTGTCCTCAAAGCTTTGGCAGCAATTTCATCTAGATGTTTCTCAGACTCAGCTGATTTTTAGCTACCATTTTATCACTACATTCTTTCTGGCACACTTTAGGAAAACCATTTTGTGCAAGTGTAGTCTCTAATACAGAAGCCACACTCCGGGTTTAATTTGCATAGAACAAGGTAACCTGCTGTATTTTATTATAATATATTTTTAATATATTACATTTCTAAACCTTAAAGTCTAAGGTTACTTCTCCACAGGCTTAACATTGCTATACATACCAGTCAATCCCTTCAGTAGACTTATACCAGCTTTTGCTAAGTAGCATTAAATGTCTTCATAGTACTTTTTAATACTTAAAGCTTTGTAAAAACTATCCATGAAGGGAAAGCTCCTCAGCATAACTGCTCAGGGAAATAGGGCTACATAACTAAATATTAAATAATTGGTTAAAGGTGCTGTTAGACGAGCCTCCATGCTTGCTACAAGGGTGTACAAGAACTGACTTTAATCATTTTCATTATAGTGTCCCAACCAGTAGTTTATTATTTGCCACAGGGATGTAGAAGATATTACAAGCTACTGGATGCACTGTCAGATTAACTTATTTCATTAAAGAAGTTGGGAGAACAAATAGAAAAAACCTTATTTTTCTAGTAAATATTAATGTATTACATTTCAAATAATGGTGCCTGACATATTGAATAATTATTTTCTACAGTGTACGTATGCAACAAAGATATTCCATCATGCATTAGAGTCAGTTCTGGCTCTGCCTCGCTGTTTACATTTGCAAATGTAGCAAACAAGGTAATGAAGCAACTATTTCTATTGCAGTAGGTATCTTTTTTTCTGTGTGTGTGCATTAAAGTTGTAAACGATAACATGAAATGAATGAAATTTGTTGATATTAATGGTATGGAAAAACAAGAAGGAAATGAAAATATTTTTATGCCTACTTAGGAAAAAAAGGGTAGCACTATTCATTCCAAGTACTTTTGTATTCTTAAGCTCTTAACTCACATTGTTATGCTTAAAATGATAAACATATATCCTCTTTTTATTGCTTTGTCTGTGTTTCAGAAGAAACATTTCAGAAATTATTTTGATAAGTGCTGTTTGACGATGCAGCACTGATGTTTTATTGCATTCTGTAGTAGCATTGCACTCCATTTTTACAATATTACGCAGTTGCTTTTTTGTTCTGTTTGGGTTTGTTTCTTTTTCGCAGTGCAGGGTCTTAGTTCCTTATGGTTGGATGGCAGGTGTAGCTCAACTGGTTCATGAATGTTGCAGCGAATGAAGTTTAAAATGTCTTTCTGATATTATGTTGTCTTTTATTTCTCCATTCATGCATTTTATTTTTTAAAATGTTCTATAAAAATTTCTCTGGACTAAGTCCTCACTTGAGATTATATGTAAAGGGTCCTATTCTGATCTCACTTACATGCCGCCTTTCTCAGATTTTCATGTAATTGAAACTAAAGCATTATAAAAAAAAAAGTTCTTGTATTTAACTTACCTGAATCTCACCACTCTCCCTTCTAGAATTTGGTGCACTTATAAGATACTTAACCATATAGACAGGGAGGTGGAAGATAAAAGGAGAGGTGATAGGAAATGTCTTATAGGGGTTGGCAAAAGGAAAACCAGGGAGGAACTGGCCTAAACGTTCAGCACTTTGATAGGCTTTTGAAAACTGATGTGCCTAAGGCAGCCAGCAATGAACATCACCATGCATGAGAAGCACTTACGCAGTCGATCGCCAAAGGTCTTGCTGACCTTGGCAGTATTTGGGGTGTTACATTTTCACACAGATGAAACGTTATTGCACAGTGTCTCTGACTTGTTAGGCACAGACAGGCTATTGTTCAGCATTAGGCTTGCATTCCTTCCTGCTCCACCCATTGCTTCTATACTGGTGAGCAGCATATGGAAAGTCCCACTCAATCTGTTCATGGTTGAGTTCTATAACCCTTCAATAGTGTTCTAGGTTAGCAAAGGATATTGGGCCACATTCTTCTTCTTCTATTTTTTAGATGAATCTCCAGCTTGATACCAGTGCCAGACAAAGTCTGGTTATGTTTTTACTATTGTTCTCCAATAATAAGTTCTGACTTGGTTTTTGTGGATTTATTTTTGTTGGGTATTTTTTTGTTTCTTTTTTTTTTTTCTGTGGGGACTGAAATAGATTGCCCTCGTTTTGTTACGTCAGGGTCCAGTGTGTGTCCTTTTCAGCTTTTCCAAGAAACATGTTAGACTCACTAAGCAGTGATTTTTATCGGCTTCAGAGGTAGCTGCCTGCCGGTTTTCAGTAGTTACTGGTTTGACTTACTTCATCTAAGACCTACCGGTTCCTGTGGCTTCTTCATTGAGAGAAGCTGCATCTTCATGGCAAAATATTTTAATGGGGACATGCGCATTGTAAGACTTGAGCACCACCCTGTACTTCAGAGCACCTCTTGCTAAACTTGGAAGCAGAGGCCAATAACAGGAAATACACATATCAGGGTTTGGGGATGAGGAGAAATGAAATCTTATGAGTGCAAAGAACAAGACAGATGTTTGAATGTTAGTATTGCACACCTAAATGGAGCAAATAAAATTTGAAAAATGTTCATTGTTCTTGCCATGACATGTTGAGATGTTCTAAGATTTCTGCTATGTAAGAAATGGGATTTTGCCATAGCCTGTTCTCTTTGATTGGGGTGGGGGGAGCACAGTTTTGTTTCTTAACAAAAGAGAGGGGACTCCATCCCTCTTCCAGACCCCCTCACAATGGATATTAATCAAAAGAAAAATAAATCCTGACATTGAAAAAGGATAATCTTATTTAATAACTCTCAGATGGAAACCAAACTTCTTGTTAGCACACACGAGTCATTACCGCAGCCACTGCATTTCGATCAACTTACAGCACTAACAACTGAACTTTCAAAGACTAATTCTTTGTTCTCAATTTGTCAGTGTCTTCAAGGTGGTGTACTTCTCTTACTAAGGAATGGTAGTTTGAGATCTTAAAATGTATCTCAAATTGGACCACAAAATAAGTAGATGGATCAAAACCCGGATTTGTGGTGCCCGTCATTAATGAGACTGCAGAACAGGAACAATGTTTCCATTAACAACCTGTAGCGGAGCCGTCATGCAGCATCTTCTGCAAACCGGACTGTCTCAAAGCTATCACTTTGTGGCTGCTGCCTTCTACGTTAAAGCAGCAGGAGACGAAGATTTTCCAGAGCACAGTTTGCATTCAGGTGCTAAACTCAAGAGTGCTTTCCAAAAGAAGTTTTGCACCTAATTGCCACTGTGCTGATGAAGCTCCCCCTTTAATTTTTCATGGACCGTCCAGAAAGGGGGAGGGACGCTGGATACTTATATCTCGGTTTTGTCTAAAAAATGTACTGTTGCGCATTGTGACAGTTTAAAAGACAGAGAACATAGAGACTTCTCAAAAAGTTGAGGCACACTGTGAGCAAGAGATGATTTTTGCAGTTAGAGGGGCAGCAGGACAAAAGTGACTGATGCTATTGTATACAGTGCTGAGACACAGTGGCTGTGCAATGGGGAGACCTGATTTGGCAACTGTAGATTAGTACTCAGTTCAGGGACGGACTTTCAAGACCATCTTTAGACTGGACAGTGTTGATTTTTAGTCGTAACTACTTGCTTTATGTGCTAAGGAGTTGTCTGCCATCTGCTTTTTGCCCAGGATATCTAAATATATTCCCGTTCTTGCTCCCGTATTGATTTTTCTTGGCTGACTTAGCATGCTAATTCCTAATACTGGTCAGGAAAAGCCAAAGAGATTAGAAGTTCACTTCTGTTCAGCCAGAAGGGTAGATATATTTCCTTCTGCTTCTGTGGAGACAGTTATGCTTGGCAAAGAATAGCGAGCAATTTGTCAACGTATCCTAAATGTGATAGATAAGTGAAAAATCCCTTCTAAACTTTTCTATAAAGTGAAGATGGGCCAAGTAGAATGATTTACATAATTTCCTCACCTCAGAATAGGATTCCTCCCTACCTTCTCCCTCACAATTCCATTTCAGTCAGCAAGCTCTGGAAAGCTGGCAGTTGGTGAGATGCTACCTACATAGTAATCACATATACCCTGATTTACCTCTTTTTAAGAGGATGAAAGACAATAATTTAATGGCTGCCAGCCAGATAAATACCAGTTTCATTTGATTTTTGAGTACACATAGTAAAGTAAAATTCTTAGAATAAACATTGTAACAGCAACCACAGTTTTCCATTGCTATCATTTTGGCCTCTGAGCTCTATGTAGAAGGAGAACAGGAGAAAAGGAAACATCTCAAAATGCCATTGTAAATTTAGCTTATAGAAAATTCACCAGCAGGAAAAGGAAAAAAAAAAAAAAAAAAAAAGTACTTCATAAAGAATGACTTCATGTTGCTTAAAACCATCATTAAACTTGTAGCCCTGATTTGACTCTAGAATGTTGGCTCTTAATGTTTTGTCCTTACAACACATGGATGTGTTTTTTGTTTTGTTTTGTTTTGGGTTTTTTTGTTTTGTTTTGTTTTTTGGTTTTCATAGTGCATGTTCATTTCTACTCACAAACATGTTCTTGGTGTATTTCTTATGCAAACAATCTTCAGGCAGCAAAGATGTCTGTTACATCTAAACTTGAATAATAAAGTTTTACCACCAGTTATAAATCAGATTCATGTCATTGTTTCTCGGGAGAATGTAATGTCATAGTGTTACTACACCATAGTGGGACTGGGGAGGAAAACAATCCGGAGTCGAGCTGCACTGAGAGCACGACAGGGCCTGACAGCAGCTGTGAGTAGCGGCTGGTGATTACAGCTGAAAGGCAAAGGCAGCATTGCCCAACCAGTAAATGCATGAAAAAAGGAGCTCCTTCAAAAACAGATTAGCCCTATTGCAGTCCTTCTACATTAAGGACTCTAGATGTGACCAAAACTCATTCAAGTTAATGACAGGATTTAGAGTCAAAGTCTATTTCAGTGGAGTTTGAGCTTTTTTTAATACTCCAGCAGCCTGGCATTACACTACTGGTTTTATCCTGCCGCCCCAAGGAGGAGCAAACACTGGAATAACTTTGAGAAAATACCTAAGAAAGGCTGATACTGAAATGTGTTCGGTACCCCAGGGTTAACAAGTCTACCTTTCACACAAAGTCCGTGGTGGTCTTTCAATAATTCCTGATGCTCAGGACCATGGGTTTCACATCATGCCCACAACTCTTCCGGGCAATCTTGCTCGCTCCCATCGCACAGGTTATTGACCCAATGATGACTCAAGAACCGAGAGTACCACCTGCAACGTTGCCACTACCGCTGCCTCCAGCAACCTCGGAGGTTTCCTCAGAGAGCCCAAATCAGAGCACTGACCAAATCAGCTCAGCTTGGCATTTCTGTTTGGATGAGCTCACAGCCCAGGGTGGTATGGCTCCCGGCCATCATTTCCATTATGCTGTAATTTCCTTTCTCCATAGGTTTTTGTCTCATCTCCATGGTTGAGAGACTGTTCACACTCATACAAAATAATGCTTTAAAGTAATACAAAATGGTAAAGATCTGTTTATAATGTTAGAGTACAAATGTTCTAGACTTAATTTTAAAAGCACCGTGCCAGAAATAACTTCCCCTGCAATTCATTCTTCCAGTGAATTCGGATGCAGACCCTATGCATTTTCAGTCTCTTTTTAATTTCCTGAGATTAATAAAAATAATAACTGTAGTAAAGAAAAAAAAGAGAAAAAGCTCTCAAAGGCAGGGAGAACTAGTTCTGGAGACATCAACTTTATGCTTAAATTTCATGCATTTTGAAAAAGATGATATATGCAAAAGCTGGTCTTTATGCATTGTGTAATACTAAATACATATATACACACTATATATGTAAGGAAATATATATATAAACACTATATATGTACATATACAGAGATTTACATATATATTCACACGGAGAGAGTTTGTATATGTACAGAGAGAGAGAGTTTAAAAATCAAATCTTTTCACCTGTTTTAAGAGCACCTTTTGAGGATAACAAGATTTAATCCAAATTTATGTTCTTGTTATAAAACTCTCCCTGACCAATGCAGTCTGTCTTTAATCAGAGTTAAAACCAGTGTTTAATATTGCACTTCTGTCTCCATACACTTCAGTGAGCTCAAAATTGTAGGAGCTGATGACCTCAAATTTTCCTTTGTGGTTCTACTATTTGTATAGCCTACTTAGAGTGTTAATGCCTTCCTCTTATAACAGCAGCTCCACATGTAAGCAGCTCATATAAGTGCACACTGACATTGTTATCAGGTCTTAATATGCAATTATAAGGTTTAAATTTGTGCCAAGAATCTAGGGACTTCTTGTTCTAGCAGCAGTATCCTTGATTATTTCCTATTTGGTTTTTACTACTGCCGTATCTTGACATAGGTCAGAACTCTTCTCCCAGGTACAGCCAGGCTGAGAATATACAAGATAATACATCTGCTGGTAGCAGATCCTGACCCTCATCAAAGAAGATTTATACATGTATAAAGTAAAGTGAAAAAAAGAATAAAATACAGGAATAGGTGCTGATGCAGAAGAAAATGGACAGAATGAATAAGCAGTGTGCTTCATTCTGTATGAAGGGGAAGTGGGGTGCTCTCAATATTATACTATTAATAGAAGACATGGCCTAGTTGTCTTACAACCTTATTTATTATAAATCACAAAAAACACTGTCTTTGTAAAATTGTGTTGACGGTGGGGGTATAAAATCAACAAAACAGCAGAATGTCAGTGAAAGTGTTCAGTTCGTGTGTCCGTACTGGAAGTTTAACCGTGATGGGCAATTACGCTGGACAGTTGGGACAGCTGAAACCTCTGAAACCTGATGGAGGTAGAGTTTGTACTGACACCAGCTTCCCTTGATTTCCCTGAAGAGGCTGACTAATCCTAGTGTGCAGAACAACAAGAGTATCAGTGGGTCCTTTCTGTAAATGAAAGTGTCTCCTGCACATCCAAAGGAATAGAAGTGTCTTTCACACATTGTGGTTACAATGTCAGTGGAAGTGTCTGATTCAATTCCAAATGCTACTGTGGAATTGACAGCTTAATGGTGAGATTGATACGGTGACAGTTCTGTCACCTACCTCCAAACAGCTCCATCAGTGCTGACACAGTGTCAGTGGAGTTGTTGAGAGAAGAAATATGACCATTTAAAAGAATAGAAAAGAAATACATTAGAAAAGAACACAACTTCTGTTTTGTTCTGTAAAGATGATGACTTGAATCTGCCACAGAAAGATGTTAGGCTAACACCTTGTTTTGCAAAGGGAATACAGCTACTGTGGCCTTACTTCTGAGTGGAATAATTTCTTTTATGATTTGTAGTACAAAAAGCAAAGTCCCAACATAAAGCTAACTCTCTTCTGACTGTGGCATTCTTTTAGGAAAACAAGACAATAAAGGAGTGTAAAAATGCATTAAGAAGGCTTTCTAAATTATCCTTTCAAGGAAAAGAACTAGATATTTTCTCATCATTTATTTTTGTAAAGAAAAATCCTTGCAAATCAAAATGAGAATATTTTCTTTCTCTTTTAATGAGAATATTTTCCTCACTGATAGAATCTGATAAAACGGGAAATAGATTTCAGAGTAAGAAAGTATGAGATGTGGAAGCCTTTCAGAAAGGTAAAGTGATTTTTCAAAGTTAATGTTCCCTAAAGGTGGCATTCACATTTCCTACTTTGGACACCCAACTGTAAATATACATTATGATCCTAATCTTCCTACAGAGACAGTCAAATGTTCAGAGCAGGAGCTTGTTAGACATTCATAGCCACCCACAGGAGGGGTCCAGACTGGACAATGTCTAGAGATCCCTTCCAGCCTAGATAATTTTGTGATTATAAACGTTCACAAATTCAGTCAATTTATGTTTCTCCCTTACGAGTATAGTATATACGGCAGGGAGCAACTGGAGACAAAGGCCAACAAAAATTGAAGCACATCTGTAGATGGAATCTGTAGATGGAGCATATCAAGAGCTCTCTAATACACAGGCCTTTGTTGCCAGAGCTGGATGCAAGTGCAAAATACTCTGTTAAACACGTGGCTCTGAACTGGAGCGCAAAGGCTCTTCCATCTATTTACATTTCCATAATAACTCACTGCAGTAAATCCTTGGTAATTACATATTAACCTCCACAATTAAGCGTAACATGCTAGACTGCTGATGCACTGACATCACGATCATACTCGTCAACACAAGTCTTTGGCTAACTTCTATATTTATCTATAAATCAAGCCGGGAATATTCACAGGTGTTGGATAATGACCGTCTGCAAGGTTTAGTGGCTAGCATGGTCCCTGGCACGCGTTGGCTGGGGCCAGCTCCATGCTTCCGACCAGGTCCCGGGCACACAGCTGGGGAGTTACCGCAAGGGAGACCATTCCCACTTCTCAGGGGAAGGAGTACGAATGGGTCTGCGTTGCTTGTACCCGTTCCCTTGGGGGCAGGTTTCCAGCAGGAAGCACCGGGAGCCATGGGGTACATCCTGAGCCGCCTGCCGCGCTGCTTCAGTGTGGGGGCACGTTTCGGGGGGGACAGCAGGTTTGCCAGTGTCCTCAGACCAGAGAATGGCCTTGACCATGTCTGATAACTAACATTGTCATTGCCTCTCTTTACTCATTCCCCTTGTCTGATGAGGGTGGCTGGAGCAGGTTTACCTCATGTTTCAGTATCCGCAATCTGCTGTATTTGACTAGGTAAGCTTTAAAGAGAGAAGCGCTTTTAGAGTCATCTTATATAGAGATATCGACTTTAGGAAGGGGACAATATTTCCTGGTATGGGGTGGGAGGTGATCTTATTTAGCTCAGTTGTAGACAGAGCTATACAGTATGTACATAATAGATGTCTGCACTTGATCAAATAGATCATATTCCTATTTTCTGTTGTCTTGCATTATAAATTTTGCGGGCAAATCTTCAGCTTCTTGTAATACAAATAAAGAGACAACAACAATGAACATTCCCATGTGTCCAGTTTTATAGAACAGAGCATGGCCATCCATTCCAAGCTGTTATAATTGCCGACACTTTTGAGACAACCCAGTTTTTCTTTCCCAGAAAAGGGCAAAGATTTTTTTTCTTAATACAAAATGCTTCAGTGCTGTTGTGAAAACTTTGTTTCTCAAAAAGGACTTGTTTCAACACATTTTTAGTGAGCTTTACTTAGAACTTAGTAAGTTTTATTTCAACTCACATTCTAGGAAGATTTTGGGTTGACAGTAGGAAATCCCAGTCTGTGTCTATGTTCCACGTTTAAATGAGTATTCTTGCTAACTCTTTCATGGAAGCCACTCTACAAACAAATCCTGAACTACCTTAATTATTTAGTGAAAAAAAACCTAGGTGCAGATTTCCTGTCTTTGAAGATGCACTTGATCATTCTCTGACATCACCTACAAACCTAAAGCCATAGATTACTGTGATGTTTTTCATCATGACATTATACAATATCATCTTCTCTGTGTGCTAGGCAAACTAGTATATTAAAAAGGTTTTCATGGAAACTACACAACTAACTGTTCTACATAACTTGTTTCAGATTAAGCAGAACAAAAAGTAGTAAGATTAATTTACCTACACAGGCCACCAAGTTTGCACTTAAGCCAGCTTTCTCCATTTCCTGAAGAGAGACTGCACTGCTGGTGGGACATGGAATAACACAGGAGAACTGCCTGAATTACTGGCACATATAAAAGGGCAGACTTTACCCCGTGTACAGTCTAAGATGATAAAGACGTTTGGCAGCAGAACAATGCCAGAAAGCCTAAATATACAAAAAAGATAGGAATTTCGGATTGGAACATGAGGACTGGAAAAAGTATTTATGGAGCAAGAGTGAAATGTGAGATTATATTAAAAAAAAACTCAGCAAAACTTAACAGTGGTCAAACATGTACTTAACAAAGGTTAACCATAGCAAGCACATAAGACCGTTTAACACACAAGGCTAGCAAAGTTCCGGGGACTTTGGGAACTGTCGGATCTGACTGCTACTATACAAGATATTGTCTGATTGCTGGGAACAGGCCTTGGAAAAGACAGGGCCTTTTCTCATTCTCTATCAACTGCCTGAGGCCACAGTTTCAGGAACACTTCAAGCTGGACATGCTGCCAAAAGAAGTAGTCCCACTCCTATCTGCCCTGTGCTGCTCCCTTCCTTCTACTGACACAAGTATTTGTGTTTCCATGAGATGTACCAGATCAGGGAACTAATTGTCTCCCACTTGCCCCCAGAAAGGTGACTTTCAACCCCATTAATTCCCCAATCCAGTTCCCAGCACAGTGACAGAAACACCTGTGTCAGCGCTAAGTATGTGGTGGTAAAATGAGCAGTCAGTGATGTGGAAAAAGGCGGTATGGGGTTTTTCTTGGCAGCTAATATCAGTTTAAAGTATTCAGAAACCTATAGTCTGGGGGGCTGTATTGGTCCTGGTTTAGAGCAGATTCTCAGCCGTACATCAACACTGAATTTTGTTCCTCAAGGTCTATATGCAGGGTAGGGATGAGGGGCAAAAGCTCAGCTGCAACACCCTGAAGACCCTCCTTTCCCTGTGCTGGCAGCTGCCAGAGAGATGGCCTGCGGTTATCAGGTGGACATTCTTTTAGTTTGTAGTCTTTTTCTTTGTTCCTTCTTTCTGCCTCCCAGTCTCTCCTTTTATTCCAGTCTTCCCCTTACAGCTCATCACTGATCACTGCATTATTAACCTGTACATAGCCTAAAAATGCCAATTTTTCTTTGACAATGAAAGACTCCCAAATATCCTCCCTGGCTTTGCCTATGGAGCCAAGGAAACATTTGATTTGGATCAAAGTTGCAGGCTTTCTTCAGTTCAGGGTATTCCTCTTCTCCTTGGTACTGCTATAATGATTAATACTAATTTACTAAGGTAAAGTTTTTTGATTGCTCATTAGACACCTGAGACTGGAACTCCTTGACTGTTGAAGCACCAGGTGACACCAGGAGGCTGCACAGATGGAGGAGCTGCAGAGGGAGGGCAGGTGATTTTGTTTCGTGCAACAGAGTCAAAACTCAGCATCATTCTGCATTTTGGCCTTTTAAATAAGAACGCAACCAGTTTGATAATAGCAAAGTGCCCAGCTTTATCCGCCTTCCCAAACTGATTTGCCTCTGAGGATTCCAACTCCAAACTCCCTAAACTATTTATTCCCACTGGGGAGGGGATTAATCTGGGACAAGCAGTTACTGCCCACAGCTGCATTTCCCCCCCCCTTCCCCCCGCAGAAGTAACATTTGCTACAGCTGGAATAGTTGGGTTAGACGTATTTTGACATCTTATCTGCCCCAGTTTATGGCAGCATAACTGTAGAGCTTTGCAGGACTGTGAAATGGGAAGGCTTGGGCACAGGAGGCTGCTATCGGCTCTCCCTGCTCATGGACCTCTGAGAGTGGAGCAGGGAGAGGACTGAGGATGGGTGGGTGTGTCTGGAGTGTGCATGGGGCACAGCAATGCAGCACTCAGATAGATCGGAGGATGCTGAATTTCCTTCGTCCTGCCGGGCACCATCTATTGCCTGTATAATCCATTCTCATCCCATAGACCCACCCGCATCACATCTCTGTGCCTTGCCCAACTGCACCAACACCAGTCTCTGGTTTGTGTACTATTTTCGTTGAGTACAGAGGACAGAAGGAAACAGGGGAACAGAGAGGAAGTAGGAAAAACTAAGAACTACAGATCCTGAATACCCAAAAAACCACCACTGTGTAGTAAATTTTCAAATTATAAGGCTCCCTGAGGTCCCACTGAAAGCAGAGAAGCAGAAAGGAGAGAAGGAGCTACAGCCAAATATTACAGATCTGTAGCACTACTCCATATATCCTTTAAGCACACAGTCTTTAAAAATGAATGTATTTTGAGACTCTACTTCAAAATAAATGACAGAACCTACTTTTTCAACAGCTAGCTTTTCCTGAAAATTGGACTTCTTCTTAAGGTATCTGAAGTTGTGTGACTAAAACACATGGAGAATCTTGGCCTAGAATATTTTAAATAACTTCCATAATTAATATCATGAGGATTTGAAGACTGGATAAAAAAAGACAAAGCAGATATACAGCAAAAACACAATATGCTTCTTGTGTTATTGTGTCTGTGACTTGATACCAATTGTATTGGGTTTGTGTGGCAAGGTTTTGGTAGCAGGGGGGTTACAGGGGTGGCTTCTGTGAGAAGCTGCTGGAAGCTTCCCCTATGGCCGATAGAGCCAATACCAGCCGGCTCCAAGTCAGACCAGCCTCTAGCCAAGGCTGAGCCCATCAGCAACAGCAGTAGCACCTCTGGGAGAACAGATTTAAGAAGGGAAAAAAAGTGCCGGGCACAGAAACTGCAGCTGGAGAGAGGAGTGAGAACATGTACGAGAAACAGCCCTGCAGACCCCCAGGTCAGTGAAGAAGGAGGGGGAGGAGATGGTCCAGGCGCCGGAGCAGAGATTCCCGTGCAGCCCGTGGGGAAGACCCTGGTGAGGCAGGCTGTCCCCCTGCAGCCCAGGGAGGTCCACGGTGGAGCAGATCTCCACCTGCAGCCCGGGGAGGAGCCCACGCCGGAGCAGGTGGGTGCCCAAAGGAGACTGTGACCCTGTGGGAAGCCCCCGCTGGAGCAGGCTCCTGGCAGGAGCTGCGGATCTGTGGAGAGAGGAGCCCACACTGGAGCAGGTTTGCTGGCAGGACTTGTGATCCCACGGAAAAGACCCACACTGGAGCAGTCTGTGCCTGAAGGACTGCAGGACATGGAAGGGACCCACTCTGGAGCAGTTCATGGAGAACTTCAGCCTGTGGGAAGGACTCACATTGGAGAGGTTCATGGAGGACTGTCTCCCATGGGAGGAACCCACGCTGGAGCAGGGGAAGAGTGTGAGGAGTCCTCCCCCTGAAGACAATGAAGCGGCAGAAAATAACGTGTGATGAACTGTAAACCCCATCCCTGTCCCCCTGTGCCGCTGGGGGGAGGGGGAGTTGGTAGAGAATCCGGGAGTGAAGTTGTGCCCGGGAAGAAGGGAGGGGTGGAGGGAAGGTGTTCTGAGATTTGGGTTTATTTCTCATTACCCTACTCTGGTTGATTTGTAATAAATTGAGTTAATTTTCCCCAAACTGAGTCTGTTTTGCCCATGATGGTAATTGGTTGAGTGATCTCTCCCTGTCCTTATCTTGGCCCATGAGCCCTTTGTTATATTTTCTCTCCCCTGTCCAGCAGAGGGAAGGACTGATAGAGCGGCTTTGCTGGGCACCTGGCGTCCAGCCAGTGTCAACCCACCACACCAATGAATCTTAATAGTGTGCAAGAAGGATTTATCTATCCACCTTTTATAGTAAGTGAAAACACAAGGCCAGCATACTGATTTCTGCTTCTCAATTTGGATTACAACAATTTTGTGTTTTATTTATAATGTGAAAATTTCTTAAGGGATTACAAAGCTTATTCTCTGGGAGGTCTTCAGAACCCCTTGAAATTAACTTTCAATAGAACATTCTGTGTGACATATCTAACATTGGTTTTAACAGAATTGAAACCCAACTTAGTCAATTAGAAAAGTACATGAAATTTAGGCTTGAAAAATGTTGGTTTGAGTGGTGCAGGTTTTGGTAGTGGAGGAGGGGCTGTAGGGGTGTCTCTGTGAGAAGCTGCTGGAAGCTTCACCGGCTCCAAGTCAGGCCCACCTCTGGCCCAGGCTGAGCCCATCAGCGTCGGTGGTGGCACCTCTGGGAGAACAGATTTAAGAAGGGGAACCTGCAGCAGAGAGGGGAGTGGAGTGGAATGTGAGGGGAACCCCTCTGCAGACAGCAAGGTCAGTGAAGGAGGAGAGGAGGAGGAGGAGCGGGGGAGGAGGGGATGCCCCCCCAGCCCGTGGTGAGGCGGCAGGCTGTGCCCCCGAGTCCATGGAGAGGAGTGGGGGAGCAGATGCCCACCTGCAGCCCAGGGAGAGAGGAGCCCACGCCAGAGCAGGGGGATGCTGCTGAAGATGACTGTGATTCCATGGGAAAGCCCGTGCTGGAGCAGTCTGTGCCTGAAGGACTGCAACCCGCAGAAAGGACCCACGCTGGAGCAGTTCGTGAAGAACTGCAGCCCATGGGAGGCACCCCACGCTGGAGCAGAAGAGTGAGGAGTCATCCCCCTGAGGAGGAAGGAGCGGCAAAGACAAGGTATGATGGACTGACCCCAACCCCCATTCCCTGTCCCCCTGCGCCACTGAAGAGAGGAGTTAGAGAGAATCGGGAGTGGAGTTGCGCCAGGAAGGAGGAAGGGGTGGGGGGAAGGCATTCTAAGGTTTGGTTTTACTTCCTAATATCCTTGTTTTGATTTGATCTGTAGTGAATTAAATTGATTTTGTTTCTTCCCCGAGTTGAGTCAGTTTTTTTGCCCATGACCATAATTGGTGAGTGATCCCTCCCTGTCCTTGTCTTGACTCACGAGCTTTTCTTTATATTTTCTCCTCATCAACCCACAAGGACTGGAGTGGGGGGGAGTTAGCGAGTGGCTCCGTGGTGCTTTGTTGCTTAAACCACGACAAATATCAGTACTTTAGCCAACATCTGGCAAACCTATAATTCTTTCTCCTGTGCTCACAAAATGTGAAGGAAGCTAACATGGTCCCATATTTATAGCACTATTGCCTCGCCAACATTGAGTTAAATGAGCCAGTTAAATGAAACTACGTGCAGAACTTGACGATGTGGGAACTATTGCCTAGATGCATAGAAGAGCATATGGAAATCTGAGATGCAATGGCAAACACTAGACCAGATATATACTGAGCCAAAGAATATAGTTTATTTATGTATTTATGTAGTTTCATAGGTATCTATCTATATATAGGTAGGTAGATAGCTAAATAGATAGATAGACGTATATATAGAGAGATAGTTACATAGTGTTATAGAATATAAAGTTTAACATCTTTTTTGGTGACATGGGCAGTGGAATTGAGTGCGCCCTCAGCAAGTTTGCCAGTGACACCAAGCTGCGTGGTGCAGTCGACACACTGGAGGGAAGGGATGCCATCCAGAGGGACCTTGACAGGCTTGAGGGGTGAGCCCGTGAGAACCTCATGAAGTTCAACAAGGCCAAGTGCAAGGTCCTGCACATGGGTTGGGGCAATCCCAAGCACAAATACAGGCTGGGCTGGGAATGGACGGAGAGCAGCCCTGCAAGAGAAGGACTTGGGGGTGTTGGTTGACAAGAAGCTCAACAGGACCTGGTAATGTACATTTGCAGTCCAGAAAGCCAACCATATCTTGGGCTGCATCAAAAGAAGCATGGCCAGAAGGTCAAAGGAAGTAATTCTGCCCCTCTACTCTGCTCTTATGAGACCCCACCTGGAGTACTGCATTCAGCTCTGGGGCCCCCAACATAAGAAGGACATGGACCTGTTGGAGCAGGTCCAGAGGAGGGCCACAAAGATGATCAGAGGACTGGAGCACCTCTCCTATGGAAGGCAGGCTGGGAGAGGTGGGGTTGTTCAGCCTGGAGAAGAGAAGGCTCTGGGGAGACCTTATAGCAGCCTTCCAGTACCTAAAGGGGGCCTACAGGAAAGCCAGAGAGGGACTTTTTACAAGGGCAGGTAGTGATAGGACCAGGGGTAATGGCTTTAAACTGAAAGAGGGTAGATTTATATTATACGTAAGGAAGAAGTTCTTCACTGTAAGGGTGGTGAGGCACTGGAACAGGTTGCCCAGAGAGGCTGTGGATGCCCCATCCCTGGAAGTGTTCAAGGCCAGGTTGGATGGGGCTTTGAACAACCTGGTCTAGTGGAAGGTGTTCCTGCCCATGGCAGGGGGGTTGGAACTAGGTGATCTTTAAGGTCCCTTCCAACGCAAACTATTCTATGAATACTGCTTAAACTTATTATTATAGTAGTTTGTAGTTATAAAAGCATCTTATTTTCTCCTAAAGTCATAGCTACCAGTACTGGAATGTAAGTGAAATGGATACTGTGACATGAAGATATAAAGATATATGAAATTACTTAGGTCAGCAGAATGACTTTGCTTTACATATGATGTTCCGTTCCTCTAGATTTAATCCAGGCAAGCTTTTTGAGCTAAACACTGAACTCAGAGGTAAGGGCTATATGAGTGCCTATGTGCATATGCATTTGTTCATGTACATGAATTAATTCAGGCATATTCACTTTAACATCTGCTAGAGGAACATTATTATTCTCTAAATCCGAATAAGTGTTCTCAACTTCTTTATCCTGTGTCTTGTTTCTGTACTCTTCCACTGAAAAAGAAATTTTCCTTCTCATTATTTCTCCCCTCTCCCTGCAGGATATTAATAATATTCTCCAAGTTTGGTGTTTCTAATATTTGAATATTACCTAAGACTGAATAGAGTGATCTTCCAACCTAAATAACCTTGCTTTAGTTAAAACTTTTTTCCGTCATAGCTGTGCTAGCTAACAGAATTAGATATTAATAAAAGCACTCAAAATTACCTATGCAAGCATTAATAATATATCACTTGTCACTAAGTTTTGCAGTTCTCCAAAACTTTTAAGCACATTTTAGTTTAACCTGAAATTATGTGAAACAGAAACATGATTAAACTTATATGCAACTGCCTTGGTCAGTGTTTTAAATTATTCAACTTGGCCTTCCTTACTGCCTGCATTTCAGTACTGCCATCTTGGGCAGATCAGCCTGAGCAGCGAGCTCTGGTTTCATCTTCCAGTTCCATCACCTAACTTTGATCTAACTATGTCAAACAGAGTATTTTCCAGATGGAAAATACAATTATCTGAGTCAGATGAATATTCAAGAAAAAACCCACTTATGATATATGCCCTAATGCATCTTGTATGTCTGTCTCGCATACAAGAGTGAAGCAGAAGGCTCTGCAAATTTGCGTAAAAGCAGATCTTCATTTGCTGGATCATGAAATAGTCTCACCTTTTTTGATGCATCTTATTTTTGCCAGGAGAATCGTGTAAAGAAAAATGTTTCTCTAACCACAGGCTTTGTCAGTCTTCTCACTGTACATATTCTCAAATCCTTGTGTGCTGGTTCAGGTAATGATTTTAATCTAATGTTTCCAGGAAAAAAGTGATATGTCCTAACAATATAAAATGATATATTACTTAATGAGACTAAAAATGGAATAATGCTAGAAGAGGAATACATCTAGTTGATTAAAAAGATTGGTTTTCTAGATTAGTATAAGTTAGGTTTCCCAAAGATTCACAAGTCAAGGAGTCAAACTTCCCTAAAAAGTACAAAGCTAGTCTGAGAAACACCTTTTCTGTTTAGTTTCATCAGAAAACAGTTGGGTTTGGTTTCAAGCAATGTAAACCTGAGACTAAGGAATAGAGATTTCTTAATCTTGTCCATAACATCCCAATCTAATTAGATGTGGGTTATTCAGACATTTTATTGGTGATAATTGTTACCTTTTACATAAATTTAATATAATTATCTTAAATTTAGTATTGTCCATGCAATGAATTGAACTGAATTTTATTACATTTTCAGTGGATTAGCTATATCAAGCATATAAACATATTGTTAAAGGCTCACAGCTTAAAGCCTGTCAAATAAAGGAATCTGATATATCAATGGATTATCAACACTCAGACAAATTTTTTTTAGATTTTTTTTTTTTTTTTTTTTTTTTTTTTTTGCTTATTATCTTGCTAAAAAGACACCTAAATGGGAAAAACTTAACCTGTACTAAAGAACGGGTCAAACAGGCTTCATAACATGGATCTGCTTTTGTAGGACTTCTTACATCCTCTTCAGCTGGATAGGAAAGGATCCTAAGGTCCCAAATACTTAATCCACTTCAGAAACAACGTTTTACCATGACTATTGCAAGTGTAATTGTAGCTACAGTGTCTGTTTAATCTCTTGAACATCTTCCCATATAGTCTCAACTGATTAAAAAAAAAACCACCTTCCATTTTTTAACTTAAAAATACAATGGATTTTTTGCTGTGTGTTGCCCTATCGTTTCTGTGATTTGATTTCAGTCATATGTAAGAGCTAAAAGATGTGTCTAAATGGATATGAAATTGATTAAGGTGATTTGGGATGAAAGATGCAATAGAAATGTCAAATATTGCTACTATTCACTTCATTAGTGGATGAAACTAGCACTGACTGTCTGCAGTCACCTTCTCATTTAAGACATTTGATTATTTTCTTAGTTATTTTGAAAAAAGATAAATCACCCTGGCTTAACTGGAAGTTGTCTAACTCTTTGGTTTGAGTTGAAAATCTAAATCTTATGTTTGTTTTTTGTTTTTTTTCTGGGGACATTGAGTCTGTTGTAAGTACATGTGAAAATCCTGAGTGCATTAAAAAAAATTAAAAAAAAAAGTAGCTGGCATTCACATAGTTCATTATATTTCCCTAGAACATCAACTATAAATGGTTAATAGTTTATTGACTGCATCACTCTAATTATGGGTAATTTTCCCTCTCTTTTCAAAATAGCTGTCATTGCTTTGTTTCTCAGAAATCTATTTTGTCTATTTATCAGCAATTTCAAAATTTCTTAGAATATTTGTGGCTAGTAATTCCAGCTAGCATCTCAGTGTGCTTCATTAAAAAAATGGCTCTCTTATTATTTCAGTTATTCTTTGCCTAATATTTGTTTAGCACCTACATCATGTTCAGTTTTGACAAATAAAAAAATATAAAGACAGTCAATTTTCTGAAGTACCTCAACTCTAAAAGCCAGGCATGCAGAAGAGGGATGCACTGGGAACTCCAGAAGTAAGGACGGCATCTGGACAAGAGGATTACTTGAGGAGATAAGTGTGAGTGGCAGAAATGTGGTCTAGGATTCAGCTTTTTAAATTGCAATCAATCCTTTTGTGAGCATTGTCAAAGAAACAGGGAAAAATCAGCCCTGTTGATGTCAAAGGCAAAACTTCAATTGATTTCAGTACGGCTCTTTCTGCTGTATAATTTAAGGGACTCAGAGGGAGAAAGAATAATATTGGAGTGACTGGAATGTGGTGGACTTCCCAGCAAATAGATCAGGGATAAGTTCATCATTTTCTGAAATATAAGATGCTGTTTACTAAGTCTGGATACAGAATAGTAGTCTAGGCAGGCCCTTTGATCTGCACATGTATATAAAATACTTTCTGCCTCCACAGCAACTTCTAATCACATTTTCCAAGTCTTGTAATCTAGCCAAAACAATAACAGTAAATCATTGATATTCAGATATTAGGCCTGTATCACAATAGACAGGCAATTCTCCTGAAAGATCTAACTCATTATATAGGCTGACAAGGATTTGATCAGTGCTTTTATTATGCCTAATGCAGTTTCTGCATTTGAAAGAAATGGTTGTAGGAATCTTTGAAAGATTTGAAACCACTGAATAAAAGCTCAAAGACATTTTTTTCCCTTGCCTGCTTTCAGTACTTTCTTAATCAATGATTTCCATTTGTCACTACTAATGGCATTATTCCTGACACCTTCTCCTGTGATTTTTTTTCCCCTGCTTAAAAGCTTTCACTTCTTTTTCTGTTATTTAGCCTTCGTTTTCCTTGTTCTGCTGACAACTGACTTTCTTTCATAGACTTTTTCCTGGGTTTTGCTGGCTATATAACTCTTTCAAAGCACCAAGTGTCAGTTCAGTAGTTCTGCAGTTCTGAGGTGGATCGGGGAGGGATCTGTCACATTTTAGCACAACTGTCATTTTACTGTCAGTTACAGTCCAGTCTTCAGCACTAGAGTAGATGCAACCAATATCAGCATTTTTTCGAAGTTACTCAGAAAGACCCTGTCTTTCAAACAAGTCCTAGAATTGTCTGCTGACCTTTCTATGTGCTCTGTCATGGCTTTCAAATAATTATTGTCCCTTAAATTAATTTTTTTTTCTGCTTTGTTTTTATCCTATTAAATGGAAAGTAGGTTGAAAGGATCTTTTATTTATATTCCCTGAATGACAGTTTTTGCTTCTTTTAATTTAATTTTATTAATTAATTTAATTTTAATTTAACTTTAATTTAACACTATTTGGGGCTTATCTTTTAGGAATAAAATACACATTCCTACCTCTACTACAATGACATTTTAAAAATGCAAAAAATACTGAGGCATCCCAACATAGCCTCATACTTTTACCCTGGTGAAGCTTTCTCTCAACCAAAAGATGTTTCTTTTAATTCCTGTTACTAATCAATTTATAGGTGATGCAGCTCAACACCAGTATTTATAATCAAATTAAATAATATCAAATTAAATAATATCACATGATGATTTCATTTGAAAGCCATTTTGTTAGTATGGAGAAGAACAAAATTACCAGACTGAGCAAATCACAACAGCTTTCTCCTTAGGGCCAGGAAGATTTATCGATGACATTATCAGAATTCTGTCTTCTTCTCTTCTTCCATCCCCATCTACTTATCCTCCATCTGCAGACTATAAGGTTCAGGGCAGAGACAATTGTTCTACCGAGGGCTACTGTAGTGTTAATGTACACTGGGGTCTATTGCCCTCTACTGGGTTGCATTTCACACCTGTTTTACTTCCCGTTTATCCCTTGGTAAGTCCCTGGAGTGGTTTCTGTAAATCTTGATCTGCAAATTGCTGCACATGTCCTGGAAATGCCTCACCTCCTTGTTAAGAGTAGAGGATAACTGCCGGTAACTGCCAGTGCTTGGCATTCGGTACAAGATGAATTTCTCCAACCTGAGGTTGCAGGTTATCTTGGAGATGGTGGAGACCAAAGGCTTCAATGTGTGAGTGCGGTTGTGTTGAGATTGTGAAGTTCAGTGGGAAAATTTCTGCAGATGCATTCCTGAGAGATGGTGTCTGTTTGGTCGTGTATGCAGCTAGGAGACAATCTTTCATTGCTTTCTCAGGTTAATTTCCAGCCAGATGATACTGATGTAGATTAGAAGTCTTTGAAGTGGTTTAAAAGCAAACCTGTAATTGATCTTCAGCTGTAAAATGTGCATGAGATGGTCTACTTAGGTTGCAGGTACAACCCTATTATATGGGGAGCCCAGGACTCTTTGCGAAGTCCATGCTAGATACGAAGTATGTGAATTGCTCAATTCAGCAGAAAGGATTGTGTAAGGCTTGTGTTTCTTCCCTACTGATATCATGGGTGATGTTTAGAAGATTTAGTATTGCACCAGTTGCAAAACTGTTCTGTATCCAGTTGCCTCTCTTCAAGCTAATTCCAGGAGAAACTGAAGAGGAGGGAGTGTCTAGCAACTCCAACTAACTGCATTACGAGCTTAATGAAATATGAAGAAGGAGGGAGAGATTGGGCATCTTCATTCATATACTGCATATCCTCAAATTCTACATGAGTTATAGGCTCAAGCCACACCTTTTTGTGAGATAGACCTAGCCGAACTTGACAGGAGACTTCAGAGGAATGGCCAGAAGAGCAAATGTTTCAAGAGTGTTCTTTCTAGAGCCTCTAGTTCATGGCTTTTCCTGCACAGCAAAAATATTACATAGTAAAATTATATTGATCTTCCTTAGAAAAATCATGGTTATTCTCAATGCTTTTGTGGTGCGTTGACATTGGCTGGTTGCCAGACACCCACCCAGCCATTGTCTCAGTCCTCTATCTCGAGAGTATGAGGGGAGAATATAAGATCAAAAAGCTCATGTATTAAGATAAAGACAGAGAGATCACTTACCATTTACCATCATGGGCAAAACAGACTTGACTTGGGGAATGTTGATTTAATTTATTGTCAATTAAAATAGATTAGGATGGGGGGCGGGGGGGCTGGAGACAAATTAAAACAACACCTTCCCCCCCTCCCCCCCCCCCTTCTTCCCAGGCTCAACTTCACTCCTTCATTCACAACTCCTCTACCACCTCTTTCCCACCCTGAGTGATGCAGGGGGCTGGGAAATGGGGGGGGGTTTCGTTCAGTCCATAACAGTCTGTCTCTGCTGTTCCTTCCTTCTCACACTCTTTCCCTGCTCCAATGTGGGGTCTCCATGGGCTGCAATTCCTTCAGGGAATATTCCCCTGCTCCGGCGTGGAGTCCTCCCCGGGCTGCAGGTGGAGATCTGCTCCCCCGTGGACCTCCCTGGGCTGCAGGGGGACAGCCTGCCTCACCAGGGTCTTCACCACCACGGGCTGCAGGGGAATCTCTGCTCCGGTGCCTGGAGCATCTCCTCCCCCTCCTTCTGCACTGACCTGGGGGTCTGCAGGGTTGTTTCTCACACTTTTTTCCTTACTCCTCAGACTGCCATAAAGCATTTGTCCTTTCTGAAATCTGTTTTCCCAGAGGTGCCACCATCCCGGCTGACAGATTCAGCTGAGTCCTGCAGCAGGTCCATTGGAGGGAGCTGGCTGGAGCCGGCTGTGCTCAGCCCCTGGCCACTTCCCACCGAGGCCACCCTGCAGTCCCTCGCCACCAACACCTTGCCATGGACACCCAATACAGCCGTACAAACATCAGTTAACTAAGTCTTTCTTGGGAAGGCAGGCAAACTGAGCTACCGAAGCCCCTTACAGCAGGAATTACAGCTTGACCTATTCTTTGCCTTATGTGCAGGCCCAGGCCACGTTTCATCTGCTTGTCAGTTCCAAGTACTGTCTTGTAAAGCTGCCCTGGGTGAAAGGTAGACCGGGCGTTTGCAGCCTTGGCCGAAGAAGGATTGCAGCAGGCAGCCGTCTGAAACAAACCACACAGCCTGCTTTGTTACACTGAAACATTTTAGAAAATGGCAGGCAATGCTAATGGCATTACTCTAGTGATTTCCTTGGGAGTTACTTTAGATGATGATGTATCACACTGATCCACATTTTCATTTAATTTAACAGCAGAAATTGACATTTGAAAATGAAAGTATTAGTCTGGAGTCCACAGTGAATGGCTGCAGGAGCTAATGATTGAATGCTTTTCAGAGTGCTCTAAGAGAAGTAATCATTATGCCGTTTCTGCTCTTATATTGTTGCTAACACAGTACCTATAGTATTAATAACCTATTTAGAAAAGAACTTTGAGGACTAGTTCTTGTTTTTTGTTTTAGTTAATAGGACTTGCATTTTTTACAAGTGAAGCACAGAGAACATGTTCTCTGACAAAATGCAGATGACCTTTCCATGAAGAGACTATCTTCTAAGAAAGGTGGAGATGTAGTAGGTAAAAAGGCACCGGGAAACTTAGAGCACAACTATGGGAAGATTTTTATTTAATTTACACATATGTATGTGTTTAAAAATTATCATACTGAGTCACACAGAGAGAAGGCTTTTAGGAACGCTTTGAAAAAATGGCTTGAGGATTAGCAGTCTGGAACCACTGTAGACTCAGAGACTAGAGGCCTGAGTGTGGCATTCTAGTCTTCATAAGAGTGGTTTTGTTCCCAGGGAATAAGAGACTTGGGAGCTTATAGAGGTTTGTATTTATTTCAAGCTTAAAAGTTGTGTTTTTAGAGTGGAAGGCCATGTATTTTACGGCCATGATTGAATGTCAATGGAAGGTACAATATGGTCACAGTAACAACAGAGATGGTATGTGGTCATTACATGTGTCATTCTGTAAAACCAGTCCTTCGAGTTAAATTTTATACAAATAGAGGTTTAGGCTGAAAAGGGAGGATGAACTATATTGATTAGCGTGCAATTCGGATACTGCCCTTGTCGATACTGAATTGCCATTTCACATGATTGTGTTGCCCTCTAGAGGTCGGTCCCCAACTGAAGTCTGCAAATGGGTCTTTTCCTGAGATTCGCATAGAAGGCCTCTCTGCCTTTGGAGAAAGAAGTTCTTCAATTACATCCCAGTTAACACTTGTAACTCAATGAATCAGCGAAGGTCACAGCTATGTTCCCTTCTTCTTAACTGCTAATATTTTCTTGCAGTCTAATTTCTCCAGTTTTTTATTAAGATTGGGCATCTAGATTCAATGGTTGCAAGCCACTGAACAAATCTATTTCAACACAGAAATCAAAGACAAGTAATGAAAGGAGGCCTTAAAACCTCTTCTACCAGGGAAGATGGCCTTTAACTTGGCCCACCAAAGCATATTCTTAGAAGAATCAACTCTGCTGTGAAAACAATCAATAGAAACACTGAAACTATATCTAAAATGGTAAATTAAATTATGCCTGAGAAGGCTCCTTGACATTGGACGTCATTCATCTCTACTTTTCAGTTTTTAGATGAGTCCCTGTAAAAAATATTGTCTTTGCCAGCTTACACTTTCCCGAACAATTCCCTGGAGTGTTTCAGGAATAATCACAGTCTAGTTTTCTCAATGTTATCTGTACTTGACCATCTTGTTTTGCAGCTGAAAAGATTTGATAGAATGGACAATGGCTTTAGCAGACCACTTTGTGTGTAAAAGTGGTCCTGGGCAGGTTTAACGTCCTAGTATAGCCACAGGTGGACTAATTTTGAACTGCTTTAGTGAAAATGTTCAGGCTAGAAACACACTGGTTTTCCCCAATAAATTAAAGGAAAAGCCTTGTTAATGATAATGATGCATACTTAAGCTCTAAAGTTACCGACCTATGGACATTCTTTCAGAGTAACCCAAATAGAAGACTTTTGATTAAAACTTTCTACCCATGCTTCACAAAACTATTGCAAAATGGTTCACCTATTTTGTTTACTGTTGTGTAGGGTTTTTTAAATTTTTTTAACAACTGGAACCAAACAGTTTCTTTGAGTGAAGAGTCAAAACACATTTACATGCTAAAGGGAAGAGAAACAGGCCCTGACCTAAACCTGAACAATGTGGGTGTTTGTTGTTGGCAACAGTGTTTACCTACTCAATAGCTAGACACTTTTAAACCAAGTATTTGTTAAATAGGGGCACCATTTTGTTCACTATTCTGAGACTTATGATTGTCTTGCATTTTATTTTTCATAGCAATTTTCTTTCCAATAAAGGGTGAAACCAGCTTTACTTAACTGATTAGATCTGAGTTCTCTGGGTTATTACACTCTCCTTCACCCTGCTCTCACAAGGAACGGGTGGTGTTACTGATGTTTACAAATGGATGTGAGCTCAGAAGTAAAACAAAGAGCTGCATGTGAAGGGTAGGAAATGGAGAGAATATAGGTTTGTACTGAAGCAGAGAAGTATCTTCCTGCTGTAGTCTTCTCTGAGGCTGCTAGTATGGGAACTATAATGAATGTCTGTTACAATTTATTTAAATCCAGTTTCGGGTTGAAAGAAATTGTCTCAGAGTAATGCAGCATTGACTTACATGCCATTATGAGTGGATTAATGAAAAAACCCAACCTGTAACTTCTTTTTCTGGTGTTAATTTTTTCTAACACATTCAATCATATACCTTCTAGCATAGAAATATTCCTTCTAATATCAGTCCTACAAAATTATTTGTATTTTTTTTATTGAATCATACAATCAAAGAATCATTAATGTTGGAAGGCATCTCTGGAAGTCTCTAGTCCAACTGTCCTGCTCAAAGCAGGAATGACTACAGCAGTTCACTCAGGGTCTTGTCTAGTCATCTATTGGTAGAAAGCAGTTATTGTTAGCAAAATAGAAGTTTCCAAACTGAATTAAACCAACATCAATCTAGTCTAGTATTCTATTTCTCACAGTTACTGGCTGCTTCGAAGGACTTACTAAATGCAGAAAGTCTATCATGTGAGAGATCTGTAAACATTAGAGGCTATCTTAAGCCATGAATTATGTTTGGGTGGTTGGTTTTGAAATAATGTTTATTATCAGTTAATGCCAGATTTGATATTAGTTATGACTGTCTCACCAGTCATCAGTCTTGTTATTAATCTAAGTTATATCTAAGTTTTATACACACACACATCTATATATGGCAATATAACCACACCTTAGTGATCTGTAGCAGGAAAAAAGTACTTTCATGATTCTTTCTGAACCTACTCTTTTCTAATTTTATGTAATAATCCTGTGGAAGAAATAAAAGGACTGAAGAACAGAAGACTATTGTTTCTCATACACATTTTTCATTGCTATGTGTAATGTTATCAAATCTCCTTTAACTGTGCAGGCAATACTATATCATTGTATTGACATAATCTTCTTTATATATTTCTTTGTGCCATATACACCATGTAATCTAAAATATTTGTTTTTCTAATCACAACTGCACACAGGCTGCGATTTTGCTTTGATGCCCATTTCTCACATA
The DNA here is from genome assembly GCF_929443795.1 of Astur gentilis. NCBI lineage: Eukaryota > Metazoa > Chordata > Aves > Accipitriformes > Accipitridae > Astur > Astur gentilis. The sequence continues at coordinate 38,650,487 of NC_064881.1, read as the reverse complement.
TGGGTGACTTTGACCCATGTCAGATGGATAGACAGTTCATTTGCTTGTTGCCTCATTAATTTATTTTTATGGCCAGTGTGCATCACCTTGCATTTATCAGTATTGACTTTCATTTGCCTGTACACGTGGCTTCTTTGTCTCACTGGAGTTTTTCAGTGTCTACCCCAGACTAGTCTACATAATTATGTGAATATCTTGTTACTCAAAGGTCCTAAACTATCAGGAAAGACAACAGCCTGTTCTGCATTTGTGAGACGGATATCTTCTGAAGTCTATAGGCCAGTTATTTGACCATATTAACTGGCATGGCATCTCTGAAGTTAATGTAATTTGGCCAAAAAATTTATGCCAGCTGAGTATCTTCTGTGTCTCATGCAGTGAATAGCACTATTAGCACAATTTTAGTGCCTATATTCACATTTTCGGCAGTATAAACCAGTTTCCTTTTCAAACTTTTAAAGTAATATAACTAAAGACAGTTGTTGATGTTCACTGGAAAAAACTTGAAATGTTAGTAGATTGCAAGTGACACATATCAGTTTGACATTTCAGACCAATTCCATCCAGAAATAAGACTATATTACTAAAGAATTAATGTGAAGTGTGTGATTTTGGCACCAGAAAGATCAGTGTATAAGACCAATTAGAGATAAAAGAAGTCACTAAACTTGTTTACACAGCTGGACTTTCAGTCACAGGCTGATCTCCTCCTTTCATGTGCTTCTTTTTCTTTTTTCTTTTGCTTTCTTTTCAGGGTCTGAAATTTAAAGGCACAGAATAGCATATTTTGAAAGTCATTTGCCATTACATTAACTTCATTTTCTCCCTGGAGTGTTCAGTGTCCTAATGCACCATTACAAAATCCTATGAGTGCTCTTAGCTAATGGATATGGTAACTGCAGACAGATTATATAGCAAAGCAGTAGATTCCTAGGGGTTTCTAGGCAGAAGACTGACCTGAAAAATAAAATTCAGGGAGAAATTTTCCTGCAAATAGTGCTTAGCTGCCCTCATTCTTTGGACTCTGTAGCATGACTTGGGAAGCTCAGATTTGGTCCCAGCTCCAACTGCTGTTTAAAGATGTTATGCAAAATGGAACTCCTTCAGCAACAGTCACTGGGCAAACCACACTTTTGAGTGCCATGGGACCAGAGTCAAAGCACCTTTCAAAGGGGTAAAACACTTGATTTTACATCCTTGCTCTAAATAAATACAAATTTGTAGTAGCATGAAGCAAAGTATTCATCACTGGCATCTCATTAGTCAGACACTCCAGCTGTCAGTAATATGACAAAGATGCCTTTCCACTAGTAATCTATCTTTGAATACTATTAAACTCTGGAACAACCTGTGTTTTCCAAAGTTCACCTTCAGGTTGGTTCACTGAAGGTAGCCTACCAGATTTCTTAGAAATAATCTGACTGAAGTGTGGCTGCATGATTTTTATATCTCTGCAGGTGCATTAACTAGGCAAGCATGCTTTTCCTGTCCTTGCTCTTTTATCTCTGGGGAACTAGTGGTACTGTCAGAGACAGGGCTCTGGATTGGATTGACCTTCAGTCTAAATCAACCCATTCCTGTGTCAGCTCCTGACTTTTGACTTTGGTAGTAGAGACTCAAGTATTTATTTTCCTCCAGTTATTTTTTTTTTTAACATGAGCCAAGAGGTGGTCTCAAAGATACCAGTGATATTTGAGTACTCATCATTTCAGACATGCACCATCAGTTTGTCAGAAGCTGGCCAGGCATCATACAAGTCTTGGCATGGCAAAAAAAAAGACCAAGGCAAAGGGAAAATATTATTCTGGAGCTTTCTGTCAGATAAAATAACTGTACAGTGAGCGACTCTTTGTTTCTTTCCTCTGGTAAAGCAAATTTTTAGTGAAGCTGGATTTATATCCCATGCTTACTAGTACATGCTCCAGGGAGCAATAATAGGTTACAACTCTTGGTAATAAGGGTTTTCCCTTATCCAAGTCATGTAGACTTGTGTTCAAGTCATGTAGACTGCATCATTCACAGAGTGACTGTTGGGCCATAGTTTCTGTATGGCTATACCTATAGTAGTAGAGGGGGTGCATTCTGCACAGCAGGCCACATCTACTTTGTTATATGACAATGGAGCACATGTGGAGCTGAGGATGTGTGACATGGATGTGACACCTCTGAAATGCTCTAGTAAATCATCTAGAAGTTGTTTCCACCACTAGCACTGTTATGTCTCCAAAGCAAGAAAATTTCATTGATGAATGTAGACTGCAGCATGTTAGGCTTAGACTAAGATACTCGAGCATGTTCTTGAAAGAGGTATTTTCCCCCAGCTGCTTTCTTTAAAAAAAAAAAGAGTCCATATACTACATAGAGATGTCAAATTACTGCCCTAAGTGTACCAACAGGCTCCGCAGCCTCCATCCACCCTCTTAGGGGTTTGGTTCCCTGTGCTCAAGGCCAGATCTCACATGGTGCAGCTGTAACATGGATGAGCGACATAGGTGTGAGATGCCTCTTCGGTGCCTCCACTCTTTGCTCAGGAGCTGCATTTGAGCTCAGACATTTTCCCCTGGTCTTTGCCTGGGCTATGCCGCAGGGATGCCCATGCCTGGCCATGTCCCTCACTGCTCCTGACCCTTACTTGGTGTCCTGGTTGGACCTGGGATCTGCCTGGTGCCTCTGGACATGTGTGTGATCTGGGCTGTGGCTGACCTTCATTACCGTCAATGGACCTGCTCTGCAGGAGAGGGCACTGCCTGGCCAACCTCACTGTCTTCTGGGGCTCCAGGCTGCCAGCTCCCCTGCGCTTGCTGAGCAGCCTGCTCTTGCTGCTCCTGGCAGCAGACCTTTCTCCTTGTGCTGTCTGGGTACCCACGTGCTAAATACATGATTTCATCAGTTCCTGTTTACCGAGATAAAGCTAACATCACTGATTCTTGTAGTCTGTGAAATGATGTTCATCACACCTCATAATCTCACCTCCCACCCCGTCAGCCCCCCTGTGTCGTTCCCCCCCCCCCCCCCCCCCCCCCCCGCCGTCGTCCCCCCCCTCATTGGCAGAGTGTTCTTTTGCTTTGGCAATATTATATTTCACTCTTAAGTAGAAACTCCTTTGCCTATGTAGAACGTATTCTGTGGGCTCTTGAACATTTTGGCAAATATATTTCATTTTCTCCATCTTTCTTCAAAGGTCAAATGTTATCTTTACTTATTTTGTTTACAAGTGAATGTGTACATGTTTACATATATTGCTTCATGAGCTGTATTTTAGAGGCTCCCAGCATTGAACTCCTCTTGCCTTTCCACCCTTGATTACTTTATTTCTTATGTTTTGAATTTTCTATGATATCCATCATGTCTGAATAACAGTCTGTGGGCTTTGGCTTGAACTCATTGGCTTCCTTTGCTATCCAAATTTGAATTGGTTTTTACATAGTTAATTTTGGATCTTTCAATAGCATCTCTCTGAGTGTTTTGTTCCAGATCCCATTCAGTGTTTTGCCTCTTATCAAGGACTTCACCCCCTAAAATTAGGGTTTGGGTCAAGTCAGTTCTCTATTTTTTCAACTTCTAGTATCCTCTGTTTAAAATCATGTTATTCATTTATTCTATTTTTAAGTGGAGTGCAGTTCTCAAATGCCTGCATTACAGCTTTAGTGTTAGCCTTGGCTGGCTGAGCTGACTGAAACTATTAAAAACATCAAGTGCTTCAAAACAAGCTATCGTCAGAGATAAAGCTTCCTCCTGACTTTTTTTTTTTTCCTTTCTTTCTTTTTTTTTTTTTTTTTTTTGTGTCCATTTTGGTTTCCATTGCTTGCAGATACAAAGTGAAGCACTGGGTTTAAACTTCTCTGGTTGTATTCCACATTTCTAAAGTGTTTCAGCTCTGGTGTGGTTTTTATCTGCTCAGGATGGAGTTTTAGCTCAGGCAGTGACTGCTGTTCAAATAAAGGAGTTTGACACTTGGGGTCAAAGCTCTATCTAATCACTTTAACTGGTCTCTGCTTAGAGCCAAACAGCTCTTTCAAGCTTTTCTTAAAGGTAGTGCTCTACAGAGGTGGCAGGAGATGGGTCAGCAACACTTTCAGTCCTGTAGTTGAAAGCAGTGTTTTGTAATGCAGCAAAGTATGTGTGAAGTGTAGCAAAACGCCCAAAGTATCTGATGATCAGCACTGTGTGTCTGTGTGGGTAGGAGGGTGATGTGTGAAAAATCAATACAAGCCTGTCTATACATATCTTGGGCAGAGAGAAGAGCAACTCTCTGATGTAATCTAGCCAGAGGGTGGGCCTGAGGGGAACCAAAGAAGATACTATAAACGCATTACTGCTTTTACAGCGAGCAGCTGGATGCCAGAACCTGGAGGCAAAGCCCTACCTGCTGAGATCTTCTTGGATTTCTACTTAGGGTTCTGGCTTCATCCCACCGAAAGTCCGTAATGGGTTAAAAATGGTAGAGTCTACTCCCCACCTGTACAGACCAGTATCTCATCTACTGGGAGTGAGCATTCCTCTGCTAAAGAGAGAGTATATAGTGGGTACACACCACGGGCCACCCTGTGGTTTTACCTGCATGACCATGGAGAGGACATGAGGAAGTAGGATGGAAAATCTACCTCGACCTTACAGGCAGAGGTGCATGAGTTGCAAGGAAAAACAACCATGAAAGGGGATTCTTCCAGGAAAACTGCTGCTCCAGTCTCCAGTGGGCAGTTCCCCAGACAGAGTAGAAGGGCTGATCTTACTCCTGATCTTAATGAAGGTACTTCTGATTCATATTTAGAAGAAGTGAGTAGCAAATACTCTGACCAGGACTAGAGGGGCCCTGCCTCCAGCCAAGTGGAGGAAAGGGACAACCAGGTTTACTGGACTGTGTGGATTCGATAGCCTGGCACGTTAGACCCCAAGGAGTATAAGGTTCTCATAGACACTGGCACACAGTATACCCTAATGCCATCAAGGTATAAAGGGGAAGAATCCATCTGTATCCCTGGAGTGACAGAGAAATCCCAACAGCTAACTGTACTGGAGGCTGAAGTGAGCCTGACTGGGAATGAGTGGCAAAAGCACCCCATGGTGACTAGCCCAGAGGGTCTGTGCGTCCTTGGCATAGACTGCCTCAGGAGAGGGTATTTCAAGGACCCAAGAGGGTACTGGTAGGCCTTTGGTATATCTGCCTTGGAGATGGAGGAATTTGAACCGCTGTCCACCTTGTCCAGTGTCTCGGAGGACCCTTCTGTTTCAGGGTTGCCGAGGGTCAAAGAAAAACAGGTGCCACTCGCTACCACAACAGTGCACTGGCAGCAGTATCATACCAACCAGGACCCCCTGATTCCCATCTCTAAGCTGATTTGTTGACTGGACAGCCAAGGAGTGATCAGCAAGACTCGCTCACCCTTTCATAGTCCCATACGGCCACTGCGAATGTCTAATGGAGAGTGGAGACTAACAGTAGACTATCATGGCAGGGTGCAGGCCTCAGTTTGCTTTCACTTGGAGGGGCGTCCAGTACACCTGGAATCGACTGCCCCAGGAGTGGAAACACAGCCCCACCATTTGCCATGGACTGGTCCAGGCTGCACTGGAACAGGGTGAAGCTGCAGAATACCTGCAATACGTTGATGACATCATTGTGTGGGGCAATACAGCAGAAGCAGTTTTAAAGAAATGGAAGAAAATAGTCCAAATCCTTCTGAAAGCCAGTTTTGCTGTAACACAAAGTAAGGTCAAGGGGCCTGCACAGGAAATGCAAATTTTAGCAATAAAATGGCAAGATGGACATGGTCAGATCCCAAGGGATGTGTTCAACAAAGTAACAGCTATGTTTCCACCAACCAGTAAAAAGGAAATACAAGCTTTCTTAGGCTTTTTGGGTCTTCAGAGCATGCACATTCCAAATTACAGCCTGATTGTAAGCCCTCTCTACCAAGTGACCCAGAAGAAGAATGATTTTAAATGGGGCCCTGAGCAACAACAAACCTTTGAACAAATTAAATGGGAGTTTGTTCATGCAGTAGCCCTTGGGCCAGTCCAGGCAGGACAAGATGTAAAAAATGTGCTCTACAATGCAGCCAGGGAGAATGGCCCTATGTGGAGCCTCTGGCAGAAAACACCAAGGGAGACTAGAGGTCAGCTCCTAGGGTTTTGGAGTCAGGGATACAGAGGATCCAAGGTTCACTATACTCCAACTGCAAAAGAGATACTGGCAGCATATGAAGGAGTTTGAGCTGCTTTGGAAGTGGTTGGTACTGAAGCACAGCTCCTTTTAGCACCCTGACTGCCAGTTCTGGGCTGGATGTTCAAAGGGAGGGTCTCCTCCACACTTCATGCATCTGATGCCACATGGAGTAAGTGAGTTGCATTGATCACACAATGGGCTCAAATACAAAGCCCCAGTCACCCAGGAATCTTGGATTTGAACATGGACAGGCCAGAGGGCAAAGATTTCGGAATATCACCAGAGGAAGAGGTGACGCGTGCTGAAGTGGCCCCACTGTATAATAAACTGCCAGAAAATGAGAAGCAATATGCCCTGTTTACTGATGGGTCCTGTCGTAATGTGGGAAAACATCAGAGGTAGAAGGCTGCTGTGTGAAGTCCAACATGACAAGCCACAGAAACTGCTGAAGGAGAAGGCGAATCGAGTCAGTTTGCAGAGGTGAAAGCCATCCAGCTGGCTTTAGATATTGCTGAATGAGAAAAGCGACCAGTGCTCTATCTCTATACTGAGATGCCCGGTGGGGGTGGTTGCAGCAATGGAAGCAGAGCAACCGGCAACGTAGAGGTAAACCCATCTGGGCTGCTGCGTTGTGGCAAGATACTGTTGTCCAAGTAGAGAATCTGGTTTTACAAGTATGTCATGTAGATGCTCATGTACCCAAGAGTTGGGCCATTGAAGAACATGAAAATAACCAGCAAGTGGATCAGGCTGCTGAGATTGAAATGGCTCAGGTGGATCTGGACTGGAAACATAAGGGTGAGTTATTTATAGATGAGTGGGCCCATGACCTTTCAGGCCCTCAGGGAAGAGATGAAACATACAGATGGGCTCATGATTGAGGAGTGGACTTGACCATGGACAGTATTGCACAGGTTATTCATGAATGTGAAACATGTGCTACAATCAAGCAAGCCAAGCGGTTAAAGCCTCTTTGGTATGGGGCACGATGGCTGAAATATAAATACGGGGAGGCCTGGAAGATTGAGTATATCACACTCCCACAAACCCTCCAAGGCAAGTGCTGTGTGCTTACAACAGTGGAAACAACCACCGGATGGCTGGAAACATGTCCCGTGCCCCATGCCACCACCCAGAACACTAGCCTGGGCCTTGAAAAGCAAGTCTTATGGTGATATGGCACCCCAGAAATAATTGAATCAGACAATGGGACTTATTTCTGAAACAGCCTCATAGACATCTGGGCCAAAGAGCATGGCATTGAGTGGATATATCACATTCCCTGTGATGCACCAGCCTGTGGGAAACCTGAATGAGAGAGTGGACTGCTAAAGACTATGCTGAGCTCAATGAGTTCTGTGACATTCAAACATTGGGATACACATTTAGCAAAAGCCACCTGGTTAGTCAACACTAGAGGATCTGCTAATCAGGCTGGCCCTGCCCAATCAAAAATGTACGTACTGTAGAAAGGGATAGAGCCCCTGTAGTGCACATAAAGAATATGTTAGGGAGGACAGTCTGGGTTACTCCTGTCTCAGGCAAAGGCAAACCCAGCTGTGGGATTGCTTTTGCTCAAGGACCTGGGTTCACTTGATGGGTGATGTGTTTCACCTTACTGTTTTAAATTATTCCTTGTATTGATTTTTTTTTTTTTCCTTTTGATCTATTTAATAGTTAAACATACTTTGTTTAAAGAAAAAAATCTACTCTCATAACTTTAATGATTTTTGGACTCTGCATTAAAAAAACACTGTAATTCTAGAATTTCAGTCTGATTTACTCCTTTCTGCATAAACTGATGCCCTAGTTGACCCTTCCTCATCATGCGCCTTTGGGGATGTGTTCCAAGCATATTTTCTAACAGCTTCAGTAGCACTAATAGTAGCATCCAACCATCAGTTAGCAGTTCTACAATGTAATGTTTTTCATCTTCAAAGCACTTTACAGACATTAGTGAATTAATAATTGAGCACCAGATACTGAGCAGGCATAAATCTAAGGCATTTGCAGATCTCGATGGAATCGTATTGAGGATAAAAATCATTTTGAAAAACACTGAAATCCTGGTCATTTGCATGCTCTGGAAAAGGAGAGGTAAATAGATCAACATAACAGATGCTCTGTGCTGTTAAAAATGTAGGAATTTCTCAAACCTGTGGGTGAATTTCAAACAGAATCACAATAAAATCTGACCACACAGTGGTACATCTCCCAGCATAAATTTTATTTGGTTAGAGGTTTAAGCATCAGATGTGAAATACTTAGACTCCCTGGAACGTGGGTTGAATCCCAGTAGGGTTGACTCAGCTCTTGATCCTGCAATGCAGAGAAACTGAATTGTAATCATTTTCCTCTATGTGACCTGGATGAGATGATGTAAATAAAGGTTGTCTCAGCTTGACATGGAGAGAAACCCCACCAGTAGGAACCACGCAGGTAGATAAATTAAGAGCCACAGTTTCAGATGCACCTTATTCTAGCTTTTAGTTTTTGCAAGAACAAACCTGCAAATGCAGATTAGCTGTGACTATTGTTTTGCACACAGACTCATAGAGCTGGAAAGAATCCGGAAGGCTCATGTAGTCCCTCTTCTTGTGCCAAAGCTGCATAAGCACTACTCATGTCATTACTGTCAGATGCTTGTCTAAATGGCTCTTAGAGCTTGCCAGAATATAGCCCTTTTCAAGTGATCCATCGCTGAGATTCACTGTCCTCACTGTTAAAAAGTTATGCCGAGTATCTAATGGAACTTGTGTTTGTGGCTGTTGTCTTTTTTTTTTTTTTAATGTCCTAGCCTCCACCTCTGTGGAGACTGCTCCCTTCTTTGCATATTTGAAGGTAATTCTCATACCTCCTTCATATTCTCTTCCTTCAGATTTGGCCGGTTTCCTGTGGAGAGTCCTTGAGACTGTGAGATACTGTATTAGAAAAAAAGCAGTGGGTGAGTAGGGGCTTACTCTGAACTCATAATAAAGAGCCCTGCTGCTCCAGAAGCAGCCTAGGAAGGAAGTGTGATTCATGATGTCCCTGTTTCTTCTTGAGCTTCCAGCTGTTCCCCACACACCCTCCTGTACTTGCAGTTTGCAGCTGTATTGAAAGGCTCTTCCTGCCTCCACATGCTGCTGCCAGGCATCTTGCACCTTCTGCCCTGTACAAATATAAAGGAAAAAGTATTGTTGTAATCATATTTAGATACAGCCTAATTTGGGGATGGCTAAGACTTTTGCAACCTTTTTGCATTCAGCTTTATTAAAGGTTGGGGGATTTACTTGGTTTTATTCTTCCTCTTTAAAAAAAATAATAAAAGAATTGGATTTTATTAAGTGCAACATCCTCAATATAGACCTTGGTAGGGAGTAGATTTTGCAGCATTAAAAAAGTGCTTCACACCCACATGTAAGCAATTTCTTTTAAAATTAATGTTGAGAATATATTTCTCCCCCTGCCTCTACTCCTACACAGTGAGCCGAAAGTCCACAAGGCATTTGATGATTTTTTTTTAGTGGAATTGCTATAGCTTTATTCTGAATACCAAGACTTCAAGAAAAAAAAGCTACATTTTTTGAGTCTGTGTCCAGCAATTAAAAAAGAAAATCAGAATTGTTTTCTTTTTAAATAGAAAAAAAAAAAGGGGGAAAAATATTTAACTGGAATTAACATGTATTCAATCCGAAGGAAGCCAAACAAAGTAGCTGGCAAATTTCTAGTGAGTATAATACTTAAGATGTTCACTGATTTCCTCTCTATTACCTTGAGAGTGTTGCATCAATGCCAAGTCAGATGCCAAATTTCCTAGCAGCCCTTGGGGGACAGGCTCTACAGCAGCTCAGGTGGTACAACAAGGGGTAAATCTTGAATGCAGCTTCATGTGACCAAAGCTGAGCAGACAGGGCAGCCTGGAATACTTCATAAAAAACAGCAGTTGCAAAGGCAGAAGCTTCACAGGGAGCTTGTGCTCAGCATGCCTTGCCTGGTGAGAAGAAACACAGGGAGACTATTGGGTCCTAAGAAGGACCCACACTTAGAGGTTGATGCGACCTGCTGGTCAAGCCCCCGAGTGCTTGATGCTTCTTACACCCTTGGACCAGAAGGCAGAGCAACAATGTTTGGGCAGGTCAAATTTCCAGCTCCCATCTCCAGGGGTTTATTATCCTTGTTTAGGAATCAATTTCCCCAAATGCCCTGGAAACAGAGGATGACTTGGCATCCTCTGCCAGCAGCAAGCTAGCAAAAGCCACAGTGAGAAGCAGTAGGTAAAGCCCATTTTGATAAGCTTTCTTCTGGTTTTGGATTCAGGCAGATGTCCATGAAACATGCTTGTTCACATCATTATTTATTTATTTTTTCTTTCCTCATAACAGTTGGAGCTAAAAATACAGCTTTTTTTTTTTTTTTTTTCCTTCTTCCTGGGAAAAAAGATGAAAGATATGAGCTGATCACTGTAGAATCAGTGTATTGAAATCCAGGGCTGACCGCTCATTTTTCTTAGTACTCCATGTAATAATCTTAGTCACCATTAATTTAAACTGTATATGACATATGAAAGTGAACTTACTAAACTTGTATTTTAGTAGTATATCCATCAGTTTTTAATAGGTCATTTGGCAGTTTTGAGAAAGCCTATCCTATCAGAGGAATCATGCAGTGCAGAAGGAGAAATATCTAAAAATACATAAATTATGTAAAATTGATTTTTTTCTCCCTCAAGGATTAAGCAACTTTGTGTCAAATAAACAACAAAAAAATATCTACAAACTGATATTAGTGCACATTTTGGGGACAAATTCAATATCCACATGTAATCTGCCATAGATGGTATCCTAAATAACAGAGGAAATAGTAGACAGTTGTCCTGGTTTCAGCTGGGATAGAGTTAACTGTCTTCCTAGTAGCTGGTACAGTGCTATGTTTTGAGTGCAGTATGAGAAGAATGTTGATAACACACTGATGTTTTCAGTTGTTGCTCAGTAGTGTTTAGACTAAAGTCAAGGATTTTTCAGCTTCTCATGCCCAGCCAGCAAGAAGGCTGGAGGGGCACAAGAAGTTGGCACAGGACACAGCCAGGGCAGCTGACCCAAAGTGGCCAACGGTGTATTCCATACCATGGGACGTCCCATCGAGTTTTAGGAACTGGGAAGGGGGGGGCGGGGAATCGCCACTCGGGGACTGGCGGGGTGTCGGTCGGCGGGTGGTGAGCAATTGCCCTGCACATCATTTGTACATTCCAATCCTTTTATTACTACTGTTGTCATTTTATTAGTGTGATCATTATCATTATTTGTTTCTTCTTTTCTGTTCTATTAAACCGCTCTTATCTCAACCCAGGAGTTTTACTTCTTTTCCCGATTTTCTCCCCCATCCCACTGGGTGTGTGTGTGGGAGTGAGTGAGCGGCTGCGTTGTGCTTAGTTGCTGGCTGGGGTTAAACCACGACAACAGTAAATGCAATTTCTCTCTACATGGTACATTTCCACTCACAGAGGTAGCTTCTAAAAATGGCAGAACAACTTCCTCACCTCAGTGTTAACAATAGAGCACCAGGAAAGTACCTGGTGATTGTTTCCCACTTGGTGGGAATGAAGTGATTACAGAACAGATAGATGGCGTGCATTTATCTGTGGACTAGTGTGGAATTTAAAAGAAAGGCTGAACAACCCCCACCCAAACCACCACCACCACCACCACCACAAAAAAACCCAAACAAACCCAAAACCCCAAAGGAAAAGATGCAGAAGCTGTAACTTTAAAATTTAGCAAGTAATCCTTACAAAACCCAGAAGTATCAGATATTCTTGCCATACAAGCATCCTGCCCTAACAAGAATGACATACACATAATGTAGGATCTATCACAGCAAATATATTTTCAGCAAAACGGAACATTGAGACAAATTTCCATTCAACATGTTGTTGCTAGAATCAGCTTCTCGGTTCGTTGATCTAACCATGTCCTATCTGTGTTTGCTGCGTCTCCCTGGCTGGCCCTTCCTCACCACATCATCTTCAGCCCCTTTCTCTTTTTCAAGCCCTAAGCATTTAGTCTCACACTAGCACATTTGCTAATATATCAGGGTTCAATCTTCACTCTATCAGCAGTGGCAGCCACAATTGCCTGCTTATCTCTTCCTTCCTCAGGCATAAAATCCCTTCTTAAGCTTTTCTGTACTGTGTCTGCAAATTTTCTCCATCTAGCACTGGCTAAACAATTGGTTGAAAAACTAATACTCTAAACCTTGTTAATGACATTGTATAAAACCTACCTGCCTCTGTCTTCCATCGGTTTCATATGGCATCTAGATTGTTTGCTATCTGCGGGAGACACGGTCTTAATTACTTATTGTCAGAGCGCTTACCGTGCTGGAGACTGGTTCGTGACAGAGCTTCCTTGGAGCTTACAAAATTATAAAATACAGGTTTGCAAGTCAGCCATTATTTCTGGTTTCTGAGGATATGCAAGTGTCTTCACGAAGAAAAGCATATTAATTTTCAGTCTAAAAATATGACTTCCTGTACATAAGTGTCAGGTTTTTTCATAAGTGTGTTAGATACCTTGTATTTTGGATATGAACTTTAAAGACAACATGTTTTTGAAACTATCCAATTTTTTATTTAAATGATTAATATTTTAGATGGTGTAACAGTGAGTAGCTTTCCCAACAGATCTCAGTCTGATTTCCAGAGCCTTTTCCAAACTCATTCTCCATTTTTCGAATTTCCTGTAAATCGCAGGTGATAATCACGTCATGCTAGATTTGCTATAGTAGTAGGAATGCAAGGTGGGCTACCCAGCTACTAGACAAACATAGTCTGTTCAACATAGGTCTGTATGCACAGTAAAGCTGTATCTCACATCTCCTCCTTGCTGTAACATTGGTCAGTGGTACAGAGAGCAGTATAAGTTTCTTTCCAGTGCAGTGTTACAGATCCTTTTTGCATCTTAGTGTATATAAGTGTCAGGCCAAGGTCTGAGCTTGCTGCATGCTCTGCTGACTGTCAGGTCTGGATATGGGCCTTTCACGTAGAAAGTGGAATGTGTAGAATAAATTAAAAAAAAAACCAAAACAATCGAAACTACCAGAATCCAAGTCAGATTCAGTTGGCAATCAAACTTCTGAGGAAAAAAAGATTCCCATTCAAAGACTGCGAAAATTACTTTTCTCATACTTTCATTTGTAGCAAACTAAAAGGAATGACACTCACGTTTCTTTCATCCCTTCATTGGTAAGGTAAAATGGATCTTTTAGTATTTTCTCAGTTAAAGTTTTCTTTAAATTTAACATCCAGATTGACAAATATTCTATCCTCCTACCATAATTAATTCAAACATTTTCAAAGAGTAATATTTTTTCATTATCTTGAGTGGTTTTCTCTTTTCCAGTTTACTAGCTAGCAGTTGTCCAACTTGGTGTTTAGTCATCTTACTTTCTTGTCTTTCAAACAAGAAGGAACTTCTCATATCTTCTAATTTGCAAAACAGAAATAAAATAATTGTTATTGATTCAAGTTTGCAGCACCTTTATAAGTCTGCTCCACACCAAAGTTTCATATAGTTTTATAAAGTATGAAATAAATTCTTTTTAACAGTTTGTCCTATGTATAAAACTATATATTCCACAATTTCCCCCATTGTCTCTGAAAAACAAATTTTGAAACTTAAACATTGTAGAAACATATGCAAGAATATGAAAAAAGGGGATGTTTTTTTTCTAACTTGGATGTCCTGTGCAGCAAAAATGATACGATTATATTTATGAATTATGAAATAGTAAAAAATCCATGTGGACAAGATAATTTTCCAGCTTTGATATAATCTGGAATCTAAATAAGAATTTAAATTAGATAGAATAAAAATCTGTATCTATTTGCTATTCTCTTGAGGTCAATTTTAAATTATAAACAGTGGATGGCCTACATTTATTATTTGTTTTATATATTATAGTATTTTCTGCATTACTTGTTGGATTTATAGTATTACCCATTGATTTTAGAGGGAGTTGAATCAGTGTTTTATGTTGTAAGTTACTTGTAGTACTGACTTTTATTGATGCAAATTACAGATAACTTAATCTGTAGGAACTGCAATATTAATATATTTTATATATATAAATTCAGATGAACATATAAAGAGAATTTTGCAGAAGCAAGAGAGAAGATGACTTATCAACTCTTACTATAGGCAATATTATATTTCATGTTTATTTCTTATTATTTTTGAAAATGTACATGGAATTAAAACCCAAGGAAATATGATTTTCAATCAAAATTATATAATTTTCATGACAAAGTTTCATAATAATTTGCATGAAAAACTGCAAAGTTAAAAAAATCCATTGTGGTTTTTTTAATGATTTCCAGCCTGATATGAGTGCTCATTTCCTTGACAGATAGGCAATAAAAAGTTACCACAGTTGGCAGAAGACATGTTTCTTTTGAACTTTTCTTGTTTATTTCTTCAGATTAGATGTAGAGCAATGGGGTTAAAATTTCTCAAAGTGGCCTTTGATTTTTGCACAATGGAGTATAAGCCTTTGCTTTTCTGAAATTGTATTGGCAAGGTGGGAGGGGGAAGGTGGAACAAAGGTGCTTCCCAGTAATTTCCTTCCCAGCATGAGACTGATTAGAACAATCCTCTTTTCTTTTTCAGGCAACTTTAACTTACCTGCTAGCGACAACCCCCACATGACAGGTGAGCAACATTACAGACATATCATGAATGTCCTCTTTGGGGATTTAGGGAGTTTTAGGCTGACGGGTGTTGTTTTATTCTTGGGTTTTGTTCTTTTTGCAGTAAGGGGGATCACAGGAACCAACAGCAATCTGAATTTGTTTCCTGTTGGAGAGTCTTCCAGGCTGGGTTTGTTTTCTTTAGGCTGTCTGTAGAAGGAGAAGTCTGAAAGTGAGAATCGTTCCCTAATTAATTATTTCCAGAGTGAGTTTTGAAATGATTGCTTAAATGTAATTCAAACTTGTATTGACATTTTTTCGTCAAGATTACAATGAGAGATCAGCTTTCCTAAATGAAACAGAAAGCAGGACTTGAGACAACTGTTCTTGCTACTTAGGTTGCTGCCAGGCATCAATAATTTTGTGCAGTGGTGCTTTGAGTTTTCTGATGGGTAACATGAAAATTGAGTAGTCTGACTAGAACTTTAGCTACTAAGTTTAGGATTCAAACCTGCAGAAAGTTGTACAGCACATTAATGGCCCCAACAAGATCTAGAAACTGACCTTTTCTCAAAAATACTGTACAATCTAACAATGCCTAACTGTAATTGCTCTCCTGTGTGTGCCACTCTTTGAGGCTTTTAGTGTGAAGTTTTTACAGAATGTGCTTAAAATAATCACATCTTATTTAGGGATCTGCCTGTGTATCTTAAATCAGTTCATTGTACTTAAATAATGCCAAAGTTATTGACACAGTTGAGAATGAAATTGAAAGTGAAGAGCAATATGCCAGTTTTGATGATCTTGATCCTTCTTCCCTGGATATCTTGTAGCTTTTCATGGATGTCAGTAGGAGTTGAACCAGATACCTTGTCATTAATAAAAGTAAAATTAAATTGAAAAACAGAGCATTGAATGAAAATGAAAAAGTCTATTCAGAATTGCACGTCCCTGCTTTGGACAACTTACATCATACACCCATGATTTTTGAGAGAAGACACATTGAAACAGAAATAATTTCAGTTCATTTATTTTCCTCTTTGCTGTAATAGGCACAGTCTTCACTCTTCAGCTAGATGTTGGAGTAATAGAGTTGTCATCAATACTGGAAGGTCAGTGGTCTTTGTATGAGATCCTCCTCCCCTCCTCAGGCTCACGGGTTGTCTTCCGGTTTTTCCAAAAGAAACAGAACCTGTGAGTCCTCTCCCAAGTGGGCTTGAAGAATACTATCACAGTGATCCCTAATGTTTTAATGCAGGCTGAAGTAAGATGTCCTAAGAACTGGAAAGATAAAGTTGATTTTACTGAGCCAACAAGTCCATTCACTTTACTGTAAGTATGGCAAATCAGACTACGACTTTAAGGGAATGTAATGAAGAAGTTTTTTTCTTCCAAAGATCGGTTGAAGAAAATGAAATGCATACTCTCGTGACTCCAACAACTACAAGTAACTTAATGAAAGAATTTATGCAGGAAATTAGAAGTCCTGTAACAAGAATTTGTAACATCAGATTAAGGGTGGCAACACGCAGTCAGACAACTTCAGTTCAGCTGCCTAATTATGTGGGCGAATGAACTTATCTAGTTAATGTAGAGAGACAGATCCTTTCAGAAGGCTATTTAAACCAGGAATCTTACTTATGTTTTTGAATCATTCTTAAGTGGAGCCTATTCTCCGTTGCCTGTAGTGGGAAATTAGGGATGCTAGATGGCCAAGTGCCTGAAGCTGGATGAAGTAAATATCCTAAAGAGAAAAAACAACCAAGAAACTTCAACTCTGATGTATTAATTTCAACAGAATGAATTACTGTTTAATATATTACGATGATTTGTTCAGGGCATGATGATAGATGGAAAATTGAAATTGCAGCATGTATTTACAGAAGACTGACTGACGCAGACAAAGTTGGTATCAGCACTTGGTAGAAAAAGAGACCATTGAGAAATTGTGAGGTTCTAAAAGGTTTGGAATTCAGTATAACACGCAATAAAGTACTTTGTGACAACTTAGGCACTAACCTTGAAAAAAACTAAGCAAACACAGCCCCAAAGCTGATCCTTAACAAACTCACTTAGTAACCACCATCGCTTTAGACTGTTTCTTGATCTGTCTTCCTTTAGCAAGTCATTTTCCCAGCTTATAACTTCAAGAGTCTCCTGTTGGGTGTAACATCAGAAACCTGGCAGAATATTCCTTAGATTTCTAATTCAGTTTTATATAGACTGTATCCTGTCACTGACAGCCGTGTAAATCAGAAGAAACTCTAATGAAATCAGCAATCCAACAATGGCTTAAAACATGTGTGAGAGGAGAATCAGATCCTCTCCAGCTCCCTCCCCCCTAAGTGTCAGCTAAATAAGCTTTCAGGCTTTTGAAATAAATTCAAAGTTCAAATGTTGTGAGAGCTGACAGTGCCAAGATCCTATAGAACACATCTGCCCTTCATTGTGTCTGTTCAGCATTCATCTGAAGGCAGAATTTAGTTTGTATGCTGAACTGGGACAAACCTACAACACTTATTAGTATCTTTGGGCACTGGAAATACATAATGAAACTGTCAGCATAATCTAAATTATGAGATAGATAATTTATCTGCTGTAACACTGAATGAAGAGTGTTCTCCCCAGTGCTCAGAATAATTCTCTGCTTTATATACTTGTCTAAATTCTGACCACATGTTGGGCAATGTGTTTGTAGCATTTGCCCCAGTGTTTGATTTTTGAACTGGCATGCATTCACCACTCCAAGTAAGTAAAATAATCCAGGGGAAAAGCACAAAATACCCATTAAAGAAAACAATTTCAATAACAAGTTGAGCCCCTCAGGGACTGAGCTATTAAAAAAAAGCAATCAGAAACTTGGAGGGTGGGATTTTGTGCTTTTATTTGTATTTAAGATATCCACAAGGCCAAGACACAAAGCCAAAGAATGGGGCATTTGGTTGAAAACCTGAAGAAAGAGAATTCATTTCTTTGTGAAGTTAACAACTACTGTAGATTAGAAAATGAGCTCTTACCAAAACTGCCAACTATAGAAAAATATTCCTTTGTTCCAGAAATCCCTCTGGGATGACATTCTTTACATATGTTAATTTCTGTTAAGTTATATGATGTTCCACTAATGAATGGAACAAAAATGGTTAGATGGCAATGAGAGAGTAAGCCAGCCAGGAATCTTTCATTATTTAGAGCTATGCATGAAAGGCTGGTCAGCATTTCCATTAAAACTTGCTATTTTCAGGGGTTTATGCTCAGCTGTAAACATTTTCTCCAACTGACAATTTGAGGGTTTCAGTGTGAGTACGTGGCCTGATTTTACTGATTATGACTTAAAAAAGTGCGATGTAAAATGAAGAAGAAATGGTTAAATTTGGCTGAGTTAATGTTATTTAGTTGCATAGTATTACAAGATGTGAATTCTTAAATGAAATGCAAAAAGCATAGTCTATATCTGGACCCCTAAGAAAAAGGATGACCTTGTAGATGAATTAGTTTGCAGTTCGTTTTGCTGGCAGTGACTGTGGCACAGGCTTTGTGAGTTGTTTGGGGCAAGCCAGTTGACCTTTCTGTGTCTCAGTTTCTGATTTTAAAACCTGTTTCTAAAGGAATTAGCTCATTAATGTTTTGAATTGTTGCATGGTGGCATACTAATGTCTTATATTAAGTTTTCTTTTTTCCTTCCCTTCCCTTCCCTTCCCTTCCCTTCCCTTCCCTTCCCTTCCCTTCCCTTCCCTTCCCTTCCCTTCCCTTCCCCTTCTTTTTCTTTCTTTCTTTCCTTCTTTTTCTTTCTTTCTTTCCCTTTTCCCTTCTCTTTCTCTTTCTTTCTCTCTCTCTTTCTCCTTTCCTCTTTTTCTTTTTCTTGCTCTTGCTCTTTCTCTTTCTTTCTTTCTCTTTCTCTTCTCTCTCTTTCTCTCTTTCACCAAATTCCTAATTAAAAAGGTTTGATTTCCAGTGGCAATGATCAGAAAGCCTGTTTTTTAACACTGCAATATATAGCTTTTGTAGTGTCTTGTGAATGGTGAATATGTCTGGCTTCTGGACTACCCTTTTCTATGGTAAAACCACTGTTTTTAAATTAGTTTTCATCCTGTTGAAGTTCTGCAATGAGTCTCCTGTTTCTCTCAGATATCTAAGACCTGTTTGTCTGGCTGTTGAATGGTTTTGCAATGTGCTTAGACTCATCTTGTGAATGGATATTCATTCCAACCATTCTTGTTTAAGGGTCTTTGCAAAGCAGTCTTCCCAATGGTCTTAAAAAATTAAATAAATAGCATCTTTCTAAGCATACTTTGGTAGGTCTTTTAGTCTATTGTCCTGAGGCAAGCCTAAACTCAGGAAAGTAATTAGGAAAACTAATTCACCTACTAGATTTAGTCCAAAGATACAAATATATGGTATTAGGCTTTTGGGATAAGATTCATGCTGAATATAGCATGAAAGTGATCTGGGCGAAGTTCAGAGCAGAAATCTAACTAAGATGCTTTAAACTTCCTGTCTGCAAGAGTGTTTCTTTCCACTGATTATAGACAGAGTTTAGGAAGAATAATGTGTAGTGTAAGTACTTGAAGCTAAGTGCTGCAAATACCTCTGTAATTTCTTTTCCTAGAGACAGATCTCTTTGCATTCTTTATGCTCTTGCTTAAAGAACGACTAATAGATTTGATCCATTCTTTGCCCCTAAAATGGGACACTGGCAAGTAAATTAATCTTTTGGGTACAGGAATGCATATTTTCTGTGTATATTGATGAGCAATTAAGAGAAAATGATCTATACAGTACTCTGTTCAAGTTGTCTGACCTTCAAGATCCATGATTAAAATAATTCCTACTGTGTCTACTTTTACCTGTTGACTTTATCCTCCTACTTATTTGGTCTGGTGGTTGCTGAAAGGTCAGATGAAATGTGAAGATGATGAGCTGTCTGGTGTATCTGTTTTTTTTCCGCTGTCATGTCCCATCTCCTTTTCACCTGAGGTGTGTATTTTTCATTATAATTACTCCTCAGTAATGCAAATGCATGCAGAAAGTGGGATGGGGAAGGTTGCAAGTGGGATATGTACAAATTCATTAGTCAAGCAGCTTCTTCAAAAGAGATCATAACTATAAGGAGATGCCCTTCTCTCAGACAATGCTCTCTGTTTTTTTTTTTCCGTACTAGTGCAAGCACGTTACTTACATAAACTTAGCTTAGTGTAAACAGGAGTGAAACTTGGTGTCCTGGTTTCAGCTGGGATAGAGTTAACCGTCTTCCTAGTAGCTGGTACAGTGCTATGTTTTGAGTTCAGTATGCGAAGAATGTTGATAACACACTGATGTTTTCAGTTGTTGCTAAGTAGTGTTTAGACTAAAGTCAAGGATTTTTCAGCTTCTCATGCCCAGCCAGCAAGAAGGCTGGAGGGGCACAAGAAGTTGGCACAGGACACAGCCAGGGCAGCTGACCCAAAGTGGCCAACGGTGTATTCCATACCATGGGACGTCCCATCGAGTTTTAGGAACTGGGAAGGGGGGGCAGGGAATCGCCACTCGGGGACTGGCTGGGTGTCGGTCGGCGGGTGGTGAGCAATTGCCCTGCACATCATTTGTACATTCCAATCCTTTTATTACTACTGTTGTCATTTTATTAGTGTGATCATTATCATTATTTGTTTCTTCTTTTCTGTTCTATTAAACTGTTCTTATCTCAATCCACGAGCTTTACTTCTTTTCCCGATTTTCTCCCCCATCCCACTGGGTGTGTGTGTGGGAGTGAGTGAGCGGCTGCGTGGTGTTTAGTTGCTGGCTGGGGTTAAACCACGACACTTGGGAATGTGATTTCCTATCTTAACTTCTCATTGATCTGGTACATGATTGTGCAAAAGTAAAGGATCTCCCTGCCACCAAAATCCTCAACTATTACGAAAAGTGTTTTAAACTTAAAGTAACTTCTTGAATACATCACTCTCCACCATCCTCATTCACTCATTTCAGCGTTCATAGGTAATGTGTGACATCCTCTAGCTGTTATATACACCTGCTAGGCCTTCAACAGAGAAAACCAAAATATCAACAATCATTATTATCTGGGATATGTATTAATATATACACTAAAATGAAATTTCCACTAACTCTCTAACTCTCCTGGATTAGTGAACAAAAAACCTGTAAAATCTACACTCTAGCAAAGTTCACCAATGCTTACAAATGCCATGCAATTCACAGCTACTGTTTCATCTCCTAACAATGAAGTATCTGTAGCAGACTGAGTTGTCTATTATCCAACTGCTCATTTACCAGTGATCCAAAAGTACATCTTAATTTCCAATATAGTTGTCTCAGCCTGTTACTGTAGATAATGACTGCAAAGAACAGAAAAATAGTTGGCAAATCAAGATTAATTTTTATGAACTACTTTTTCACAGTTTTCTGTACAAGCATCAGTTCTTCCATGCCATTTTCTTTCCTAATGTAAGTGCAAAGACAGACTGTATTTTTTCACTCCATAATTAATAACAACTACCTTGACTTTTTCAATTGATTGTTATGTATTTTTATGAAGTGATGATTTCTCTGCTTTTCTTCATTATTTTTCATTCTTTGACAAATAGCATTTATGAGTTGAATAGGACCTGTAGATTTTCACAAATTAGTTTGAAACAACCCTCTATGTTACTAATTTGGTCTTTGTGAATGTTCATCTGAAAAAGTCATGTGATTTCTATTACTTTACTGAATGACCTGACATTTATAAACAAGAACAGTGCCAGAAGCAATCATTAGGACACTTCGTGTCTCACACATAGTACGGAGATGCACAAAGAGCAGTAAGATTAGCAGATTAAGAAAATTTCAGGGTAGTACATCTTTTTACTTCCACAGGGAAAAAAAGTACCTGTTTATCTACAGATGGTCTCTTCAGGTTTAAAATAGTTTATTTGTTTGTGACTGAAAGAAAAGATGTAGATTGGATTCATTAATCTTTTATTCATCTTGTCACACTGTTGAGATGACACTTTCATCCTATACTGATGTGTGCATTTGTCTGTCCTGTGGAGCAGGGCCAGTGCATCCTTATGTTACCCTCCATAAGCTGAAGATATTGTAGGTCCTCTTTAATCTTTTTGTTATTACTGGGGATTCTGGCGGTGGTAAAAGCTGTCTCCTGCTCCAGACAAGCTATTCAAGACAAATACCTTCCTTTTTCCCCTGGAAGTTGCAATAGAATTCCTGTAGGTCATAAAGGTTAAAAGAAGTACTATTAATGCTGAAAGAAGCAGGAAAATATTCTACCCATTCAGTTAGATTAGTAAATTATATAGTAATTATACACATATCATAGAATCATAGAACAGTTTGCTTTGGAATGGGCTTTTAAAGGTCATCTAGTGCAACCCACCCTGCAATGAGGAGGGACATCTTCAACTAGATCAGGTTGCTCAGAGTCCCGTTCAACCTGACCTTGAATGTTTCCAGGGATGGGGCATCTACCACCTCTCTGGACAACCCGTTCCAGTGTTTCACCACCCACATTGTAAAAATTTTCTTCCTTATATCTAGTCTGAATCTCCCCTTTTCAGTTTAAAACCATTACCCCTTGTCCTATCCCGACAGGCCCTACTAAAATGTTTGTCCCCATCTTTCTTATAAGCCCCCTTTAAGTATTGAAAGGCCACAATACGGTCTCCCTGGAGCCTTCTCTTCTCCTGGATACCTCTTCCTGAACAGTCTCGGTGTTAAAACCTAATAGGGTCAAAGTCACTGTTTCAGACTCAGACTTTCAGTAGTCTTTGGAATTGTGATTCCCTTATTGAATAAAAAAAATGGCAAAGGCAGGTAAGTTCATCATGTCTAAGGTTCTTATTAATAATTATCTAAACTGCTATGAACCTCTTCTCAGGAAATCTCTGTGCTGAAAAGAGCTCTTCTCCTTCTAGAGCCTGTGGATTATGGATTACCTATCTATACCTATGTGTATGTTACTTGTGTATGCTTAAAAACTCTGTTGAAGATGAAGCTAACTTCATACACACACTGCACAAATACTTAGGGAGATAAGGTCCTTGCCAAAAGAATCAGTATATTTAAAATATTTAAGTTAAATTGACATGTTAACTATCACATGAACTGAAAAATGAATGGACGTCCTTTAGATGGAAGGACAGACCTCCCAAGCATTTATGTGACTTCCAGATTGGTCAACTCTGCCATAGGTTATCTTGCTCATATAATACATAATCAAACAAACAACGAAAGCAAAGCAGAACAGCAAACAAAACAGCACCTTCAGGCAAATTAATAGCAGCTTATTTTTGGATATAATTGTGGAACTTTTTATATCAGAAATTCCTGTCTGTTTTTCATTCAAGATACATAGATAATTTTGTGTTATTTATAGTTTCCCTGGATTATAATGAATCTCTAAATTATTCAAATACATTGTCTGCTTCTTGCCTGGAATGGCTTGAGCAAAACATGCATCTGCTGTTCTTTAGACAGAAAAAATATGTCATAGAGGAGATCCAAAGGTAAGCCACTTTCTCATTTCATTCCTGCTTAGGAATCTTCCTGTTTCATCATAGGAGTCTTTGGGACTGTAGTATGGGAGATAAGTTTTGTTGGTTCACTTCTTAGCTTCGCCCCTTCACTGAGATATAACACTTAATAGGCATTGACATTTCTTAGGACTAAGGTACCTCGTCTGATTTATAAAAGTAATTTTCACCCATTTTGAGTTAGTGTCTCTCATTTTCAGACAACTAAAAGCAGACATTGCAGACTCAGGACTTTGTTGACCCGAGTTTGCATTTTTCTGCCTTAATACTAACTTCACTGTGCGAGGCATGTGATGAGTTTGTGAATAATCCTGACATGTTGTTATTCTGCCTTGAGGTGCCACTATAGTGCTAGTGGAAGAGAGGACAGCAGCTTCATCTTGAGCAGCAGACGGAAAAGCAGCAATTTGGATTGTGTGCCATTTCCCTCTTTATTCTTAGAATTATTCTGTAAAAGACATCAAAATGCTGCTTGTTTGCTGTATGATTATGTTCTCTGAAGAATTAGTAGCGAATGACATAGCATGTAAATTATAGATAATGAAGTACATATGCATAGACCCTATTTGAAGTGCTCAAGGTTAATTTCTGTGTAAAATAACGGTACGTTCACTTGAAAATTGATCAGTTATATGCAAATTAAGGAAGAAAAACCCTTTAATTATGACATCTTTATACATTAATCAATGTACCTACTCAGTGACTATACATAATAGATGCCCCATTTGAAATATCTTCAGGATGTATATAAGCAATGCAAACAGCATCAAAAAGCAAAGTTATTTACACTAATCATGTGAACTTCTTTGTTTTGTCAACCAGATGCTTCAGAATACAAAAAGATAAATTGAAAAATTAAATCAATAAGAGAGGAAAGATCCTTTTATGGCTGAGGCAATGGATTGGAAGTCAGGAAATTTGATTTCAATTTCTGACTCTGTCACAGGCTTCCTGTGTGACCTTACGTAAGTCATGTTTTCTCTCCAGACCTTGGTTTCTCATCAGTTTAGAGGAAAGAGTTATGTCCTTCCTTCTGAACTGTTCTTTTTTATTTTATTTTATTTTTGTAACCTGTGCTATATGCAATGTTACCCTGAAAACTGCATTAAATGCTTCATACTTTAAATTGTAAGGTCTCAGCTTTCAGGGGAATGAAGGCTTTTTGGGGCCACAGGTATTTCATGGCTGAATTTGCCTTTTGAGCATGGCCTCAGGCCAGCACCCACTTTCAAACTCAGCACACTGTAATTACGTCTATCTGGCTAAACCTTTTCCCATACGCACTGCAGGGCCTTGCAGAAGCTTCCATATGACTGACATCAAACAGATGTGTCAGCTGTGTTCCTTTATCAACTATATAGTAATATGCTACCTAAATCTTGGTGCCTTGTTTTCTTCAGGAACCTCTACACACTGGACTAATACAAAGGACACACAGTGAAATGATGAAAGATCTGATAGAAAAATAATCATTAATGGATATTATTTTCCTCTGTAATGCTTACAAACACACATATAAAGATTATCTAGATATGTAAAACCACTCACTTCAATTAGCTATTGTGACACCTCATGCTAAACTGGTCATCGTCAAATGTTTCCATACAAAAATTAGAGAGAAATGTTTGAATGAAAACTATTGCTTTTTTGAATAAATATGAGCAACTGAATTAATGTTCTATTATAAGCAATTAGTTTATTGTAATGCATTAATATAACAGATATTCTTTTTATCTTTTAGCTATACAAGCATTGAAAATAAACAGTATTTCTGAGACTGTAATCAGTACTTTCTTTGTATTTTAATTGTTTGTTTTTAATTTAGATTTTATATGTTGAAAAGACTTTTTATTTTACATATGTGACTTTCTTTAAAAGCATGCATAAAGCCCCAATTCTACAACAGTAAAATGTGATTGAATTGATATGTCTTAGAACTAAACATAGTTGTAGCTATGTGCACAAACTTTTCAGAGTATCTTAGTGTGTGTTTATGTACACACAGACAAAACCACACATATATACACCGACTGTTTCAGTAAATATAGGTCTTTATTTCTATCTTTCACTGCAAGCTGTGTTCTTCTCTGTAAATCTGACACTTGTCACATTACATGTAAATATCACCAAAAAGAGGAATTTAAACTGGAAACAAAACCACTGGTAACCCATAACTATGATAAATCAAGTTTATTTTCCATTTTGAAAACATAGCAGGACATTAATTTCTCACAGTGGCAGATGTTTTAAAATACACAGAAAAGAATATTTAAAAAATTACTTCTGTTCGTTGAATCGCCAAACAAATAGTGGTTTCCCTTTGTGGGTTTTACACGCATAGATATATCTGCACCCAGGCTTGTTATCTAGCCTCCTTGTTTAGACAGTTGGGGGAAATACCACTCTAAAGGTGTGATATATCTCATTTTAAGTCAATATCTATTTCCTGTCTGTTTCTCTGCATAATGCAGGATTTCTTCTCATAATGTAGGATGTTACTAAGTGTATCTGATATGGAACTTGATACTTGGAGTGAATGTTTTACATGTTCCTACTTACAATGAATGTTTTAAACCATTTAAGCAGTCCATCAACACTGAGAGCTGGGCATCCAGACTTCCCAGACATCTTTCTAAAAAGACATTCTTTCCAAAGTTAAACAAGGGTTAACATATTTTTTTTTTGAATTAAAGTAAGACTCCACTATTTTTATGGATGTCAGGAAGCAATGAATCAGCTTCAGTTACAGCATATGAGCTGGGGAACTCACATCCTTCACACTCTTGCTGAAATGTGGCCACTCCTGATATGGGGACCCATCCTCTGTATGTGGCAAGTCCGTGGCACTGTCCAGTGTAAAGCAACTACATCCTCACCTTTGTCAAATCAGCAAGTGCCTTTTGTTTCCTTCATGGCTCAGAAACTACACTGTATTGCAGCTGTTCTCCAAGAGATATGGACAGTCATAAGAAATAAAGGTGTCTCTTAAGGATTCAGGGATCATCACACACTATAGAATGTAGTAAAGAGTGGAGAAAATTTACTTGCAGTCCAGATCAACATATGCATCTGCTATTTAAATGTTCTTGATTTATAGCATAAACTTTCATGAGGCTGGTGCAAGAATCATCCCCTTAATAATCATTATTTCTCTCTTTCTTTTTTCCTTTTTTTTTTTTTTTTTTTTTTACCTCCAGCCTTCAAGTGAATGAAATATTATTTAAACAACCTTATTATGCTGTTGTAGTTTAACCCCAGCCAGCAACTTAGCACCACGCAGCCGCTCACTCACTTCCCCCCCACCCAGTGGGATGGGGGAGAAAATAGGGAAAAGAAGTAAAGCTCATGGATTGAGATAAGAACAGTTTAATAGAACAGAAAAGAAGAAACAAATAATGATAATGATAACACTAATAAAATGACAACAGTAATAATAAAAGGATTGGAGTATACAAATGATGCGTAGGGCAATTGCTCACCACCCGCCGGTCGACGCCCAGTTAGTTCCCGAGCGATGATCCCCCCACCCCCACTCCCCCCCAGTTTCTATACTAGATGTGACATCACACGGTATGGAATACCCTGTTGGCCAGTTTGGGTCAGCTGTCCTGGCTGTGTCCCCTCCCAACTTCTTGTGGCCCTCCAGCCTTCTTGCTGGCTGGGCATGAGAAGCTGAAAAATCCTTGACTTAGTCTAAACATTACTTAGCAACAGCTGAAAACATCAGTGTGTTATCAACATTCTTCTCATACTGAACTCAAAACACAGCACCGTACCAGCTACTAGGAAGAAAATTAACTCTATCCCAGCTGAAACCAGGACATATGTTTAACCAGAAGTTTTCATAGATACATAGATTACCTTAAGGCCAGAAGGGACATTACATCAACTACTTTGACTTGCATAATGCAGACCATAGAACCACATCAGTTTGTCTTGCAATGAACTCTGTAAACTTTGACTGCAGCTCATCTCCTACAGATTCATTTCGTCTTAATTTGATAATACAGAAATGGAGTATCTGCAACTTTTCTTGGTAGTAGTGTGTTCACAGGATGAATTTTCCTTGCAATTAAAAATGTATGCTATTCTTGCTGTGGCTGAGCTGTTAAGGTTAATTCCAACTTCCTTAAATTTAATTCCACCTTCCATTTGATTTTCTTTTTAAGGATGCTTAGGGCTTTGTTAAACAAATTCCTTTGGGGCTGCAATTTCTATGGTTGTTTGCAGCCTAATGTTTAGTTTGCTCATTGAAGAAAAGCACAAACAAAATTGGCTAAGTGGGGTCTGACTTATGGCCCTGAAAAATAAAAAAAACTTTTATTTTTCTTTCCTTCCCCCCCCCCCCTTCTTTTTTTCTCCCCCCCCCCCCCTTTCCACTCCCCCCCCCCCCCTTATTTTTTAATAGTAACAATGGCTGAAAGCTGCAGTCTGAAAATTTGGGCTTTTGCATAGTTCCTTGAGATCAAAGGAGGAAGATGTGTTTAAAGGAAGGCATTTGCACAGCTTTAAAGTCAAGTATTTACAATCAGAATATCATAGTTTTTTAATTAAGTGAAAGCCAGAAACATACTGGCACCCATTCTGTCAGGATATGGCTCTCGCATATCTGAGTACCTCAGTGTCACCAGTATTGATTATATGGAGTTAAGGATCCACTCTCACAATTCATTTGGTGGATCAGAAAAATGTAGTGTTATGCTTTTGTCTCTACTACTTCTCAGGAAATCTAGTAATTTCTTAGTACTTTGACTTTCTAACGATTTTAAGAAATAGACTAGAATTAAAAAGTAGGTAGGAGACATAATGAAGAATGGGAAGTATTTTGAAAGGCGTGCAAAGCATTTGAAAAATACAGTTTATATGTATGTTTGAAACAAGCTGGTAGAAGACTTGGTATTTTTCCATTCATAAGGGGAATTCTCTCTGAATATTTCTCTGTGAATATAATGAAGCTTTTTTACCCTAATGAAGTGCTAGTCGCTGGGAAATAGTATCGCCTGAGATGAATTAGTAACCTTACCAAATCAGCACTGCAGTGACCACAGTGCTGTAGGTAGTACGGGGACAGAGAAAGGCTTTGAGAGAACCCCAGCTCCACTGGACTTTATAATTCCCATGAGCTTCAGAACCAGTCAACTCTGGAAACTAAACTACAGAAAGTTTTTTTAAAAAATATGGTTCTTGTTTCACCAGCCCCTACAGCTAGTTATTATTTGGATGAATACAAAATGTGGCAAGTTTATTAGCACTTTAAAACTTGTAATGGAATGATTTAAATTCAAGTCAACTCTTTCAGATGAGAAAAGTCTGTGCATCCTATCCCCCAAGGCCAGGTAAGGCAAGCACAGAACATTAATAAAAAAGAAAAATAAATCCAAAATTACTGTTTTCAAAATGGTGCAACAGATGCATTTCACTTACAGTTCAATTGGCATATGTTTGATAGATATGAAGGACTTTTTTGCTTTCTTGCTTGTTTTTTCATTGTCTTTCTCTCTTATTGTATTTTTTTCTAGAAGATACTATAATGCCAAAGTTTGTTAATTAAAAATCAAATGTTATAATTTTATTACAAAAGTGCAATAACTTTTTGTCATAATCAAAGAGAGGTTAGAAGAGCCTTTATGAAGGAGTGGTAAATCATGGGAAAAACTGACTCAACTATTTAGCAAATCTGAGAGTGGAGAAAAGACTCTGGGATCCAGGAAGTTCTCATCCTGTCTGTGATGCTGACTCTATCTTCCCAGACTGAAACTGGATGCTCAAAGAAAGACAATGAAATTGTCTCTGTTTCTCTAAGACCTGCTCAAGTTATCTGGGCTGGAAATCACTGTGCCTCAGTATTCTACAGTTTCCCATATTTAACAGAAGAAATGAATGCTGATTATCAGACTGGTAGTCTATGAATTCAACACTAGTCAGCAAAAGTTTAGGAACTGAACTTTGAAAGTGCAACTTGCCTTGGTGTGACAGTGAACTGCTGCGTTGCTGTAGTTAGCTTATTAGCTTGTTTATGAAAAAGGAAATAAAGCAGTATGTAAACATGTCAAAATTAGTATTGGTGTTAAACGTTCCCATATACAAGAAGATTGAGTAGGGCAGAAAGCCTATGTGTTAGTTATAGCCTTCTTGAGCTTTAATTTTGCTTCAATTCTGGAAAGCTGCATTGCATTTTTATTCCTCTGTCACAAGGCTATTGTGAAGATTAATTACTGAATATTTCTAAATGGCTTGGCAATGATAACTCTCACTGTAATTTATGATAACTGAACACCTATAAACTTTTTCTCAGTACCAGAAAATTTGAAAGGTCAGTATCAGCCTGGGTTTGGCATAGAATTCAAATCTTCTGGAAAAAACAAAACCAAAACAAAGCAAAACCCCAAATCCAAAACCAAACAAAATTGAATCAAGTAAAGGGGTTGGTAATCAGAAACTCTGAATACAAATGTTTTCTTCCTTTAGGGGAAAACTCAGTTCATTCATTTTACATTTTAAACATCCCCTTGCAGAGATGTGAATTTAGAGCAACATTATTGTTCTTGGATACATTCTAAGAAATGAAGTGGGCTATAAGAAAAATACCAGACTACATTATTTTGCATTCTGTGGGAAATGCAAAAGGTTTTATGACAAAACGGACTTCAAGAGTGTGACAATGGATACTGAACTAGGACCTGGAAAACAGATGAGGGTGGAAAGAATATTTCAGTTTTACTAACATGAAAGCTTAAATTAAATTATCCAGAATTGTTTTTAATTAAAATCTTTAAAGATAGTCTTTAATCATGATCTTTCTTTTATTTTGTTGTTTCTTTTCCTTCTCTCTTTTCATTGATTAGGAACCTGAAAAAACTGTATGGGTACACGCAGTTGCCTAAATACGTTTATCTGCACACTAGCTACGTTTCTGTGGTTAGTCCTTCATGACTTCTAAAACACTGATGCAGTGCCCGTTGCATATGGAGAGTTTTGCAGTTTTGTTACCATAAGGAAATGAATGTCTTATTTCTGTGTCCTGTGGTCTCTGAGAACTATGTCTAAACTGGTAACATTTAGAAAAGGAAAATATTTCATCTGCAGACTTTTTTTTTCTGCTTGAGCCAAAATTCTTTGTCATACTTCTCTCTGTCAGTCAGTTTATGCTTTTACATACAAACGTAGACAGGCAAGAGGTTCAGTACAGAAACCCTAGTAAAAACAGATTCCAGTCTTAAAAAAACCCAACTGTTGACAATTTCTTATAATGGAGAGTATAAAGAGTTAAGTGATTGTGGAATGCTGAATATTTGTAAAGCTCCTACTAGAGACATGTTTATTTTTTATATTGGAAGGTTAATCATACCTGCCTCACACCTGGCTTTCTGTCTGCCTATGGAAGCTTCCAGGTGTTTCCCTGGGCCTGCCAGCAGAAACTTACTACTTCAGTCTACCTGCCAGGAGAAACTCACTGCTTGATTTTACCAATGCCATCCCTGGACACAACCACCATAAAATTATGTTGTAATGAGCACAGGAGGAAGAGATATGACTCTCGTCCAAACTGGTCATGGGGAAAGCAGTTAGTCAATTCTGACTATGCGTCTCCTTCTAGTTTGTTTGGATTACACTTGCAACAAGAAATGTGACGATAATAATAATAAGACTTAATTTAACCATTTTTCTCTAAGAAGCAGGGAGACGATCAATGCATAGTTCTTTGTAGCCACAAAAAAAGGGGGGATCTCAGACCTCTAGTTTTCCTCCTGGTGCATGCTGAGAGGTGCAGATTAACATCAGCACCAAGAGAGTGAGGTGGGACTCTTTCACAGAGAGTGTGCTGTCTGCAAGAGGGTGGAGGCTATGCCATTTTATATTCAATTATCACCACTAATAAACATGTCTCCTGAACCATCACCACCCACTTATTCTAAGTGGTTCTTTTAGAGTTTTTACTCCTGCTCTTTGAATCATCTTGTCCTAGCTTGCACCACTTAGGTGTAGACAGGTGTGAGGGTTTTACCGTCCTCACTTTAATTATCACTGTTAATGAATGAAATACCCTAAACCACCACCACCCTCCCACTTTGAATGATTCTGCAGTTTTAGTCTAATTTTATACTTTCAGCCATCATGCCCCAGCTTGTACTTACCTATTAGTATCTTCTTCTTCTTCTTCATCATCATCTTCTAGTTCTTTCTTTTTCCCTTAACGGCCCAGTTCTGTACCTTTGTTGCAATCTCCTGAGCCGCTTTGACTCCTTCTGAGATGAATAGAAATTAAGTTCTTTAAAATCTACACCATTCTAGGTCTTGTTCTCCTGTTGAACTTCTTGCTTCTGGCTTTGGATATTGCAACTTTATCTAACTGGCCTAATTGTCCAGAACAATTTGAAACACCAACACTGAATTTTGCATTATTAATGGAAGATCTTCCTCTTCTTAGTTTGTAAAGCACAAGTATTGACACAAGGCCATTGCTAAAGTCTCAATTTTTTCTTCTAATTATTCTGTTTGGATGTTGAACTATAAACAAGTAGTTGTGACAAACTGGAATACGCGAGGGGCAAAACTAGTGACATGTTTGAGGTCTGTCTCAAACTGTATTCTACTTCTCTTTAGCTAAACTGTTGTGTCAGCACAATGGAAATGTCTGCCTTCAAAATAACATAAAAACATTATTATGTCATATCAGGTATTATCCATTTAAGGCACTGTGTATCTGTAAACCTATTTAATCTGTTTACCAATATCCAAGTTTTGTGTATGGTAATGAATTTGTTTATGAAATTTGTTCTGCCCTAAGAAGTATGGCATAAGCAGTAAATAATTCCCTATGAACTGTCTGAAAACAAAACTTGGAAAAAATTAATGTCCTTCTACAAGCCTTTATTTCTTCTGTATAAGACTGACCCTATGATGTTCCTGGGTTTACACAAAACAGCATGTGAAAGATCCAAGCATAAATACATGCAATTCAAAGCATTTAACATCTCCATATTTTGGTGAATAGTAGCATGCAGCTGTTGTTGTTTGTTTTAGAAAAGACTGCAGTTAAAAGGTTCAGATATAATATTCTGTGATAATATTATATTCGACAGTTTTCAGAGCTAGGATGGAACTTGGAGATTGAAGGTTCAACTGTTTCATTAGATGTTAAGACTTCTACAACACCTCTTTTCTTTTTGTTGGTCTTGATTCTGGAGTGCCTATTTACATGAATAACTCCTTCAATGTGAACAGTCCCACCAGTTTCAAGGTAGGTACTTAAAAGAGAAGATATAGTCCTCTATCTTAAAAATACATTTCTAACTGTGAGTGCAAATATATAAAAAGTCTATACGTGAAGGAGGTTTCTTTACCTCTCAGAAATGTAGATTTATGTAAACAGTTTGCATTTGCGTGTCCAATGTATAAAGAAAATTTTTGTGAATACACACCTCCTGATATTAATACATATTTGTATGGAGATGTCTTAATGAGTACTTTTTAACTGCAAAAGCTTAGAAATACTAAAGACTGCTTCCTTAACTCACGCAAGTAATAATTACCTTATCAGCAAAGTATCGAACTCAAGTGCTTTGGTGACGAAGACTCCGATTTAAGGAGGGTTTTGAATTCAGTTGTCCAGGGCATTACTGACACAATCTGACCAGGATATGCTACCTGGAGATGGATTAAATTTTTGACAAAGTTATTTTAAAATTTAAACCCCCACAGATTTCACCCAAGTAGTTTTATTTTCTATTTTGTAAATTCAGGGTTTTCTTTTCTGATTTTTTTCCATTAAGGAAAAACAGCCCACAACTTCAAAAATTACACTTTCAGAGCAGCTTTCCTCCCACTATTTTAAAAATGCAGGATTTTGATATTCCCATTTGAGAAATCATTAAACCTTGAAATTGTGAATATAACCCAATATATTTCAAAACAAAGTAAAAATATGTTCCAGTAAAATGAAATTATTTATTTAATCCAAAATACACTTTTCTGTTCTGCCCGTGAATCAAACATTTCATTACCTGTATTACACTCAGATAACTTTAATCTTCACACATGTCAACCTTGATGATGTCTTTGATGATCTTCAACCCAAATTTTAAGATCTAAAGCTTTCCTAGTCTGTCAGTGACGTAGATAATGAACGAGCTTAATCATGGGCAAGGACTCTGTAGCAGAAGTTACGGGTGTGTGGCTTGTGATGACAGGTCTCTGAACATCCAGACGATTTCTCCTGTTGTTGTGAAGTGGCATCTAGAGCTTCCATGAGCTAACTCTCTCCCACCTGTTCCCCCTTTAGTCCATATACACATTCATTTCCCAAGCGGCCCATCTGCTGCTGTGTGCTTGTGGGTGCCCACTGGACGTGCTGCGGTGTGTATGGCCCCGGCTGTGCCCAAGGCTGAGCTCGCAGGCAGGCACTGACCGCGATGGCAAACATGCCTGTTGAAGTGAATGTCTTCTGGAGAGCTCTCCTCAGCATAGAGGGGAACTTGCAGCATCGCCCTTGTTTTTCTGAAGTTGGCCTTCTGATTTTAGGGCTTATGTTAATGGGTCAGTAGAAAGGAGCAGTCAGGAAAGTAACTTAAAAAGACCCAAAGGATGTAAATTAAGAGACTGCCCATTTGGTAGGGCTTTTCTGCTTTCTACCAGCTGCTTCTTTTTGTCTTCACCGTCATGATTAATACCATGAACTGTGTACATATATGCATCAAAACAGCGTAAAGAAAGAGAATAATGTCTCCCTCAGTCATGACTATGAATCTTATTCATGTTAATATAAGCAATATCTCCAAGTTCGAGAACTGTTGAAAGTCAGTTTCCTCATTCATAACCGTTAAGGGATAAGCTGCTGCCCAAACATTCACACGCCAATCAAGGAGTTGCGCGCACACCACTGAGACTTCAAGTGCTAGGACCGGAGTCCCTTCGCAGCAGGGGACTCCAGGGAGCTGACGGGTGCCCCTTCCGACTCCTCACACACACACTCACCCTCGGGCACTGCTCCTCTTAGGCTCAACCCTAGGTTCCCCGAAGCAGAATCTCTAATCAAGTCCTACGAATTAGAAAGCGTGATTTATTCTATCTATGATGCACAAATTTGGACGGCTCAGCTGGGCGGCTCTGGAGAGGGACCCCAAACGCTAAACTCCCTGGGCAATTGTAGCCTTAGATTCTAAGCTCCTGCCCCTCACACCATAGACTGCTCCAATAGTAATATTCAGGTCTGGGGTCGTCTTCTCTCTCATTGGGTCCTTTTTCTCATCTCTAGGTGGGTTCTTTCTCTTTCCTGTGTTTTAGTCTAGTGGTTACTATGTCTCCTTTTACTGGCTTAAACTGGCTCTGGGGCTTTCTGAATCTTCTTACTCCTCCAATCAGAGAATAGGTGAGTGTTAAGTAAAAACATTAAGGAAGCCATGAGTTCTGCTTTACCATGAACGACTACTTTTAAGCAGCTAAAGGAAATCCTTAAAGCCCTCCAAAACATGTTAACAGCCTCTATAATTTATAGGCATTCCTGTGCTATCATAGCCTCACAATCTTATCCCACTATTGCCACGTACTGTTTACGTCTCATTCAGGTGTGGTCTGCATGCTTGCATAGCTCAGCTTGCCACCTTCCACAACAGTAATGTGGGTGTAATTTTCCTTGACTTTTTGAAGGTTAATTATTGACCCTTTTCATAAAGAGTTAAACCTTAACATGGATATTATTAGTGTTTTGATTGCATAAAAATAAGTATACATAAAGAATCATATCATGTCACCTAAAGTTAAAACAGGTTCTTAAGAAAACTATCACTGCAGCTTGCTTGTTCTCTTGCATTAGGTAATCATAGTGAGGTTAGGCAAGGTTAAAATTAGCATAAGGGGAAAAAAATGATCTGGTCTACTTTTATAAGCTGTTCCTTGACATTGTATTCTATATCCTGAAAAAAAAAAAAATCACAGATTTAGTCAAAGTTTCAAGGACAGTGAATCCAATAAAAAGTACAGTTTTATGAAAATTTGAACATGTAACTTTTTGCTAATGGCAATTTGTGAAATTTGTTTCAAATGAGAAATGCATTTTTCTCCTTACAAAGTTATCACACCTGCTAATTTTAATCACAGTCATCCCACCTAAAGTTTGTTTTTTCCCCATGTCTCATGATGTTCATCTTTTAATTTCCTCAGTGCTTTTGCTCTAAATAATTGTAGTTGCTTCCCTTAGTCCCTGCAAACTGGATAATAGAAGATACATAAGAGGATTGCTTTTTGTATATATGAAGCATTTCCTTTGTAGAATATTTTCTGGGGGTCTTTTATTGGGTACATGTGAAAATGCAGTGTCCCGGAAATATTTAGCCACATGTACAATATTTTCCTGAAATCTGGATAAATCTGCAGACATTTTTTGTTTCTTAGCTAATCCTTTATTTCTTATATACTTAGCCTCCTTTGGGCGCCAAATTAACATATTTTTTTCAGGAAGCTTAACAACAAATGTGTAAGATGCTTTTTTTTTAAAAAAAAGTCTATATTCTATAACTCTACCTACTTGTAACCCAGGGTTAGATCATATCATTAACTTAAGTTCTAAAAAAATACATATGTAAGAGAATGACCCTCTCTATAGGCTGTCTGATGAAATTTGGAGTGTAATCTAATGCATTGGTAGATATTTTTGTCTTTGCCTTCAAAAAAGGGAAAAAAGTAACCATTCAGTTCATAGCGACTACAACTGTAAACTCTTTTTGTACGGGCAGGGCAAGGAATAGGAGGGCTCTTACCATGTATTCACCCTTTTACAAGAATCCATGTCAACCTTGTCTTTTGGAAACAAGTACCTGACTCTGCAAAATACTATTCAGCCTGTCCCCCATTAGGGGATTTCTAAGGTCACAAAAACCCAAAGAACCTTTCAATGTTCTTCTTGTCTCTGTAAAATCTAATCTCATATCTAATCTCTGTCTGGACAAATTCTTACTTTATGGTGCATCACATTTGTAATATTTCTATAGGAAATAGCCCTCTAACTCTGAACTTGGATGATTCCTGACAAACTCAGCAACACACTCAGAAATTTCACAGGCAGCAGTAGGATTAGTTCAAGCTGCTGAAGGAAGATGAGATTAAATGAGAAAAGTTGTGGGAAGAAATGCAGCAGGAAAGAAGTTCAGTCAAAAAGCATTACTAAATGTGGAAGAGTAGATGAAGGTTGACACTAGAAGTTTCCTGCTGTCATTTTCTCTTCAGAGGATGAAATGGAAGACTCCAGCATGGATCAGACTCAAACTGCAGAGTTACACATACTGGCATTTTTTAATGGCTTCTTAACTCTCCATCTTGTTCACCTCCCTCTCTTTAGTTTTAAGGGATTTTTGCCAGCCTTTATGATAGCATGAGCCAGGATATTCTAGTGAAGGCAAATGTTTCATATTAGAAATCTAAACACCACCATTTTGAAGCCAGAGCTGTACTCCTACTGCAGGTGTTCATTCTAGGTTTTACGTCCTTTTAAGGTCTGCCTTATGGTCCCAGCTGCTGTACTGAAAATGGCACAGTGCAAATATGAGATTGCCTTTGGTGCCTGTTTGAGTTCCCCTTCACCTTTGAGCTGCCTGGACTGTAACTGTAAAAGGCACAAGAAGTTATATAGATTCATGGGACTGACAGACAGTCCTATTTTACTGTGGTCCAAAATGGATTTTGCAATTAATCTTTGTTATTCATCTATTTAATCTTTTCAGCATTTTTTTTTGAAATGTATTTATTTTCAATATTATCTTTGCCATCATTATTACTACTATTTTTTTCATCATCCTGAGTCAGTTTCTCTTCTGAAAGACCATTTCTTCCTGATATGCCTGGAAATGAATGACATATGAGTATCAGATGCTAAACTGTAACAAGAAATGATGCACACCTGGATGCAAAGGTAATAAATCCAGATTGTCTGGACAGATGAGAAGCAGATGTTAAAGTTCCTGTGAGATTTTTTTTTTTTGGTCAACTAAGGAATATTACAGTCTACTGACTGACTGTAATATGTCCATATTATTTTTGGCTAGTTCACTTGATATGTGATGTTGATCTGAATTGATGTTTCCAAACAGACCATTCACGTTGTCGATAATACAGATGCCAGTGAGCTGTCTTGGTATGCCAGACTGCATATGCTAACATTTAATGCCAGACTGAACTTGCTGTGCTATTCAGCAGGATGAATCACCATAAGGGAGAATGGCTCCCCAGGTGTATTGTGCCATATGTTTCATGGTGTAGTGAGTAAAGAATCCAAAGTGTTTGACCCACATCTTTCAGCGTAACTTCTACCATCTTCCTTGGCTTAGGTTCTGGGAACTCCTTTAATAGTAAATGTGTTGCCTCAGAGTAAATAACTGACACAGCGCCGACTACAGCAAATCCCAGTGATGTTTCCACTGAAAATCTTGAATTCACCTAGTTGAAAGAATGTGAGGTGTGTATTTACAAAACGAAGATAAAGAAAGGGTAACATAAGCTATAAGATATGTGCAAGGGTTAACATCCAGAGATCCATGAAACTGGGGCGTTCAACTAGGACAACTTGGGGTTCAACATAGCTCCAAAAATATTCTTCAGCATCCCTGTATCCCTTCAGCTAAATCTTTGTTTAGCTCTCTTGAAGACAAAATACATTAGGTTTTCACTGTACTAGAACATGAGGACTTCCAAAATTAGGTTATTTCCCTAATGCAGTTTTTCCCTTTGAATGGAGAAAGAAGACTTTTTTGTCTTGAGTGCTTAAACATTCATGTTGCCATATAGGCACACTGATGTCACTGTTATCTCTACCTCCCTCCAAAGTGATTAGTTTTCTAACATTTCCTCTTCGTAACAAACTGCTGGTTCTTGCAACAAATAGAAGGTGATAAACAATTATTTACATCTGATAAACCACCGTGAATTGTTAACTTTGAATTGAAATATTATGACAGACTGGTGTAACACAACTGTTTATCTCTTCTCTTGATCACAAATTGGACAAGTTGGAGAGCAGTCCATCTCTAGCCACCATCTGCTTGTTGTAAAAGATCTGTATGTTGTATTTTTTGCTTTTTTTTTTTTTATTACTGTTATTGACACAGTAAAAAAATTCATTTAAATAGCATGAAGGTTGTAACACAAACCAACAAAATAGTTCATCTGAATTGTGCCCTCTTTAAAATTATTCAGATGCCCCTTTTTGTAATGTTTTTTGGCCTTCTACTGTGTCCTGTCATTTGTTGCATTTCAAGCAGGTATCCAGCAGTGATAGGCACCCATGTCTTCCCTATTATGGGATATTTTTAAACCTCTTCCTCTTAATTTTATTTTTAATGCATTACTGGAATGACTATATCTTTTAAACTTTCAGCTACTAGATCTAGTCCCAAATAGAGGTACGGTGCTGTATGTCTGAAATTATAAATGTCCCATTGCCTTCAAAATAGGTGGTACCAAGCTGTAGTCAGTCTCTGCTTTGCTCAGTTCTCAGTTCTGTCTTGGTAAGCTGCTGTTTCCTTTTGAAAATTATTTGTCCTGCTGTACTATTTTCTTCCTCCTCTGCCTTCAGTGACTAGGAGACTGTCCCTTACTCTGTTTTCAAGAAACCTCCAGAAATAAGAAGCTCAGCTTGATTCCTTCTGGTGCTTTTTTGAGAATAATGACATGGCACAGAGTTTAATTCTTGCTGTATGTCATATTCTGTAGCACTTGCTGTTATATTGTGTAGTTGGCTTCAACTACAAAAATACATAAATAAATAACAACTGTCCAATGATTCAGTTCAGGCTGCATTGATTGGGACAACTGATTCCCATGATTCATATCTTCCTAGCTCATCCATTATTTAAATGCTAGTATAAACACATTGAAATTCTTTCAGACTTCTGCAGCTCCCCACAAGTGTGAGCCTAAAAGCCACTGCTGGCGGAGTGTTCTGATTGACAGTCCTTCCCCCAGAGATAGTACAATTACATTCAAGCTCTTTCCAGTGAAAGAGCCAGAGGAAGTATGTTTGAAATTATCACTGCATTTCACCTTCCAGTATATTCTTATATGAAGATGATTTCTGAAAAAACTTGTTTACTCAGAGGACCAGATGCTTTCAGAGTGATGGCCAGATGCAAATAAATAAACAAGTACATTTGTGGAGGATATTCAACTTTCGCTGCAGAAAAACCTAAAGCCTAGAGCCCTTGTAAGTGTCACTCAAGTCCTAAGGGCTTACTTATTAAGGAGCATAATGTTTATGCATCGCTTAAGTGCCAGTGTAATTTTTTTTACAAAACAAATCTCCATAACAAGGCATTTACACCCAAAAAGTCTTGCCCAAGAAGTTGTACTTGTTTACTCAGTGCCTAGCTGGAATCCCAGGCAATATTTACTTTAGCTAAATTTAATGCTCTGAAGCTGTAAATGCAATCTCAGTTAATATTATGTTCTCTCCTAAAATTGCAGTCTTGATAGAAAAATATTGTGCTGTACAAGCCATTAGCAGATCCTGCCTATGGGGTGGGGATACAAATAAGAGAGGTAAGCAAATTATCTCTTGATTCTTTGCAGTTGGGGATACTGCTGGTATTTAGATCTATCTACCCAAGTATAAGCCTGCACTGATAGTTTTACAAGTTCCATGTATCTAAAAATCCAAGGGCTTGTTTAGTACACTGATGCAATTAGATGCCCAAAGATAATCAAGATTTTTGCAGTGCTTTAAAATTAAAGAGTTTTAAAATAATCCTGCAAAAGCTGCACTGTTTTTGCAAAGTTTATTTTCTGAACAAGTTTATAATGCTACACTAGATCTTTTGTTTGACCTCTAAAGAATGCTGTTTTCTCCTAGGAGTTTCTGTGCCTGGATATCATGTACAGCTGTCATCTTAACCATTTTACTTCTGTTACCTATCATTCATTTTATATCTATTATCTTTGCAAATAGTCTTCTCTGTTCCTACAGTGTCCTTACGGTGCCTTAACTGCCCTGCTTCTCCTTCCATCCTCACTCTTTTCCATAAAGGCAGTGGTTGATCCGCTTCACTTTTTTCATCATTTTGGTTCTTTTCTTCATCTCTTCCTCTTTGCTTGACATGCAACACCATCATGGGGAAAAGTGCTGTGTGAATTTCTAAGTGTTTCTTATCTATAGTCTCATGTTCAGGTTGTGATATGTTTCCTGGTTTATTGGCTGTCATGACCAAAGTTCCCTTGGCCATGTACTTGTAATTTCTGGTTACTTTTACTGTTTTTCATATTCTTTTCTTTTCGTCAACTTAGATCAGATGAAATTGGGCCACTTAATAGATACTTATGCAGGTGCTTCATTTAGGGAGAGCCACCCATCCCTCTTAGCTCCACACTTACATTCACTTTCTGTGGTGCTAGAGCTGCTTGCACCAAACCTCCTTTTCTGACCTTGCAAGTCTTGTGTGAGATTGGATGCATGGGTATAGCTCTGTGAATATGAATAGTACTAGTGTAACTGCAGAAGAGAAGAGGAGGAAGGGGGAACAGAGAATATACTCTGTTTTTTGTAGATCTGCCCTCTACGCCTTTCTTGCTCAAATTAAAGCTGCAGCTTCCATGTTTTTTTCTTTTGTGCTTTTTTTTTCTTTTTTTTTTTTTTCCCCATTCTTTTTTCCTTTACTATCTTCATTTTAATCTTCTCCCTCAGTTTTTGTAGTGGTTATGCTGACTCTTCAGCAGTCTTCCCTGGCTGTTCCTTTAGGCGTCATTTGAATAGATGCTTATTTCCATTTCTTTCATTCTTGAGTGGGAGAATGGATTTATCAGGGTTTAACCCTTTCTCCTTTCACTATTGCCCTATGTGACACATACTTCTGTATCATGTTTTATGGTTTTGCTTTCTTCTCATTATGCTTTCTTGATTCCTTCCATTCATCTGTACGTATGATATCCATCTTCCTTCAGTCTTTCCTGACTTCTCTAAACTCATCTAGGTACAGGTTTTTCCTCACCTCTTCAGATGATCACCTGCTACTGTATTATACAAGACAATACTGGAAAGATGTACTTTTAGATTCTGTCTCTGTCCGCTGTCTTCTCTGGTTTTGAATGTCCCCAGAAATTCTTCATTTTTCACCTGGTCATATTCAAGCTCTGAAACTCTCTCGAGGCTTTGTAACTTTGCCCTTCCTCCATGTCCATATTTGCCTTTTTACATTATCCCCTCTCTTTTTTAGTGCTCTGCATGTCTACAGTTTCTACCATAATGGTCTGCACGTCTTGCCAGTTTCTATCATAGTCATGATTCCTCAATGACCCTCACACAGGATTTGGAGTGACTGGACTGGGCATCAATTTCCCATCAATGGTGCCAACTAACTTTCATTTCCCTTGTCATCATTCCCATTTTTTATCTTATCTGAAACTAGACTGGACACTCTTTAGGATAGGAGATTGATGGACCTATTTGAGCATCTAATAGAAAACGGCCTTGGTGCGCAGTGAAGCTTCTCATTGCAGTAGCAGAGCGTCAGTACAAATAAATAAGTGTTTTCATTATCTCAGTGTTGCTAATTGCTCTGAATTGTACAAGACAGGCTGAGTTTTGTTTTTCAACTTGCCTTTCTTTTGCTGACAGGGAAAATAAACAGGAAAAATATATCTCTGCAGCCCCAGGAAAAAACCCCAGATGATTTTCCATTTGTTAGCTGATACTTGTTCTTTGATTAACTAAATGAAATAATGTGCTATACATTACATTAAAGGGCCTTATCTGGATTTATGTACTCAGAGGCTTATTACTTATAACAGTCAGAGATGAATTGCCATTTAAATAATGGCTTATGCATTACTATATGCACTGAAGTACATAGTCATGTTATGGAAGAGCTCA
Organism: Astur gentilis; assembly: GCF_929443795.1. Classification (NCBI taxonomy): domain Eukaryota; kingdom Metazoa; phylum Chordata; class Aves; order Accipitriformes; family Accipitridae; genus Astur; species Astur gentilis. The sequence goes on along the minus strand of NC_064881.1, from coordinate 38,608,281 downwards.
AACAATTATCATGCTCACTAATAATGTCTCATAATGAGCTGGTACTCAATATCCTATTGACCTTTCTGTACTGTCTGAAAATTGTTAAGGGTGAGAGAGGTGTAAGGTCTCCTAGAACTTTTTTCCCAGAAATATAGTTCCAAAAGATGTGATTAAGCAGTGCACCCTCTTCCACTTCAAGGAAAAATAGTAATGGGTGTTGTTTATGGTTCTGAAATAACGAAGCAGGCCAATCAGACCCATAAGACCACAGCTGAAGGTAGTGCATTAACTATTAAATGCAATGAATAGCAGAATAGATGTATAAGTCTGACGCTTTTTGTAAAAAATAATTTTCTTTTAATCAGAAGTGAACCAAAGGGATACTTTGTTTTAATTTACATTTAGTATTAAATTAATTGTGGAAATTACCTTCCCCTTATTTATTTCCAGTCTATGCAGACCTGACATTTCCAGCGTTCCTGAGGGCTTGCAGACCTCCAGCGTTAATCTATAAGTTCAGTTTGTGAGACATCCAAGGCTCCTGCTGGTTGTAGGCACCCGGCAGTGTCTGCAGGAGACTGCTCTTCCTTCTTCCCCTGCCATTGTGTAATAAAGTCTTCATTGCTTAGATGCGTAACTCACTTCAGTGATCTGACAGCTCAAAGCCTGTGATTTCCCATGAAGCTACACATCAATTAGCTGAGCTCAGAAATGTGAAAAATTAATTCCAGGCTTTTTATTCCTATAGTCAGTGCCAACACACTTATATAAGCACATACTTGTCCACTGCCACAGTGCAGTATCAGTATTTTGATGAGACAACATCCATTTCCCTTGAAGGATCTGTGGATAAACATAAGGTACGTCAGACCACAGTTTTGGACCTCAGGCAATGATGCTCCTGGTGGATAAGCTTGGCCACACTGAAGTTGTGGATTACAACTGGAAAGAATGAGACGATGTCCTGGTCACCCAAGCCTGGAAGGACTTCAAATTCACATAGTCTGTTCTAAACTGAAACAGGAGGTTCCAGTCTTCTTCCAGAAATTGCTTGCTTGAGATATATTGTTAGACATGTGTCTGATTCTAGTTTGGGTGGCTGATGTGTACTTCTTACCAGTTCTTTCATCTGGTGTTGATAATATAAGGAAATAATGATCCTCCTGGTCTTGGGAATGCTGAAGAAATGTTGTTTCGCAACTTTCACTGAGCACTGGAAACTGCCATTCCTGCCAAAAGTTTTCATATTGCATTTTCAGTATATTGCATGGGCCTCAGGTACCTTCGTCTGACAACAGTGCTGCATACCCAGTGAGGTTGCTCTTGTGAGTCTGGTCTCCCTATCGTAATTTCATTAGGGATGTAAAGCTCTCCTTCAAGAAAATTGTGCTTTACTAGAGAGTATTTCTTGCAGTCACCCGGTATTACTATACATATAACAAACATGCAAGAGAGAAGTTATTCACAAGCAAATTCCTCACAGTTGTTTTACATATGTGTATCCATATATGTGTATAGACACACACAAAATGCATGCACATTCAAAAACACTGTCTCAGAGAGTGAGAGGGATTTCAAATAACTTTTATGAGAGAAACTCAGGGAGACCGATGTGCACCCCTCCTTTGCAAACCAGAGGTTAGCACGCAGAGGAGCAGGGCTGGAGCACACAGCTGTGGATGCTGCTGAAGGATGAATTCTTTGGCTAGTGGAGTTTTCGTATGTGAACACTCCAAGTGGAAATGTCATCAAAGACACCTTGAGAAAGAGTAGTTACAAGTAAATGGGCTCTGTTTTCTACAGTTTAAAAAAGGAGTATTTGTACTCAGAAAAAATAGATAAAGCATAATATGACAACCTCTTTACAAAGGGCAAAAATGCTAGCATTTTAAAGGCAATGTATTTTGATGTACATTGCTATATCCCTGTTAAGGCTCATGCAGCTATAAGAAATATGCTACCTGCAATGTTCTTATTTTGGTTTTAGTACTCTTACACAAATGCATTTAAAACAAACTAACGAATCTCTCAGTGCCCAGCAAAATTTAATTAAAAAATACAGAGAAGATTTTACATTTTAGGAATATACCTGCCCTCCACCTCTGTGTATACACCCATATATGCACATAGAAATACACCTCACCACACGCAACAAGTCTCCAATTCTTTTCCCTCGTGCAGTATAAAAAAACCCAGTCTGATTTTCTCCAAGCTTTGTTATTAAAAAAATGGCTTTAGGGCAGTGCATGCCAATTTTCATCTCTCGGCAAATGTTTATAGCCAAGATGTAAACCCCTGAAAACAGGGGTTTATAATTTAAATGCTGACACAACCTTAACTAGAGCAAGGGGAACACTGTTGCCATAATAACTGCCATTCTCTGGAAAGTATTTATGGCAAGGCTTCAACCTTTCTTAAAGCAGAAATTCAGGCCTTTGGCTACCACTGACTGTGGGTAATGGCAGTGAGATCCAGATTCCTGGGGATGGAGCCATCAGCACTCAGAAACTGAAGCCATTTTAACATGTCTGCTAAACCTGTTCATGACCTAGGCATGTGCTTGATCCTGCAGCCCTGAAGACAATGGAAGTTTTTTCCAGTGGTTTGAACAAGAGCAGGTCTGAGTCCCTTGTGTCCATCAATATCACATTCTTTTGTTCCTATCAGGACCTTCCAATAAAACCTGTTTATATATCTGTCTTTCCTAATTGAAACCAGAATATATTTCTTTGCCTCCCACTTAAACAATGCTGGAATTAATATCTTTTTACACCATAAAAAGTACAATGTTACAATTCTGTAAATATACTGAAGGAAAGACTGAATATGAGATTAAATTGTGACCTCTATTTATAAAGACATACTTGTGTTATAAATTTCTCTTGTGCTTGCTTGCTCTTTCTCTTTCATCCCCCTCCTTGTCCTTTTCCCCCTTCCTTGTCCTTTTACTTCTTCCCATATGTCAAACAAAAATAATAATAAAGCCTGTTTTTTTAAACAAGTGAAATAAGGAAGATGGAGAAGTCTTATATATAAAAATATTGCATAATTGTAATGTGTAAAAAAGGAATATAATTACATGTAAGTGTACAGTCTCATTCAATTAGAATTCAAACACTTTTTTATTCTCAAGGTGGCACGGAAATGTCTCAGATCCACACATAATATGAAAAAATATTACATGATTGTTTGCAATTGTTTCCTACTGGTGAAGCTTACTTGTTCCCAAATATTCTGGCCTCAAGTTTCCAGCACGAGGATGGCTCCTTGCCATTGTCATGGCTAAAACCAGAGCTAAAGTTAGTGGCTCCAGATGCCAAAAGATTTTCCAAGCTCAGAGGGACAGACCCCTGCAGAACATTTCTGATTATCTCCTTCCTGACTCTTCAAGGCCAGAGCTGAACTGTTTCTTTTCCTGTATTATCAAATCTTGCCTTATTGATAACCAGTATCAATTACAGCAGCTTTCAGTTTATTTTCATTTGTGATGGAGAGATTAGACCATTGTATTTCAGCTTTAGAACTTGTGGCATCAGAAACTCATTGCTGTCACCTGTTTCCAGTTTGAGTCACTCTGAGGAGGAGAAGAGGGAAGTTTAGGAGAACAGGGAAGTTCAGATTTTTGGGACACTATGATGTAAGGAAATATCACATTGCCACTTCAATTTGGCAAGCTGTCCCTGGTGAATATGTGATTGACTCTTTTGTGGCCTAGGTAATATAGGAAGAGGTAATGGAGAAAAACGTGCCATATTAGTTTCAAATTGTAAAATGGGACAAACAGTGTATTTCATTCACAGATAATATAGCAAATATTGTATGAGAGGAACAGTTCCTTCATATAAAACATTCTGAGGCTTTGTGAGCCTCATGGGACTTTATATACAAAACTCTGAAGGCTTGGACACATTTCAGAGCATGGCTGCAGCTCTGAGTTTGTATTTTGGATTATAACTGTCATTTGTAATAGCACTTTCTAGCTTATAGCACCATTGTAGGATAAGACAAACAAGATGAAATTGCCTCTAACTAAGGATCTACCTGTTTGGTGGATTAAGAAAACTGCTCTCTTTAGGAACACCACTTTGAAATTTCATGCCAGCATGAAATTCACTCTTAACCAGGCATTCCTGTCTTTTTATGGAGTCTACAATTTTTAACATTATTTTTAGTTCTCTCAGAAATAGATTTGAGCATTTAAATTGGGGTATTTTATTTTCCCAAATCTGCAAGGAGGATCAAAGTTAGCATATGAGTTTGCTGCTTCTTTGTAGGTGAGGTTCATAAAGACATTGCAGGGGTGAAATTTATCAACTCAAACAATATTTAGAGTATGTAGAAGTGACTACTTTTATCTTCTTCAGGAATATATCTAAGCCAGCTGCTACGAAGTGCTGACTATGTTTGAAACCCTGTGTTTCTCTAGGCTTTGATACTTCTCTGCAGCTGTGAGTCAGGTGTCTTTGTGTACCCACTAGCTGAGTTCAGGATTCTAGATATTGTTCTTGAATATTGAACACAGTGATGCTTTCTTATCATAAGAATGTCTCCTTCACTATCTATTGGCTAGTTTTATGCCATGCCGGCTTTACGCCTACCCATTAGAACAAAGCCCTCATGAAGAAATGGTGCCAGAACTGGGGCCAGAAAGAAAAAATAAGCAGAAGAGGCCAACTGTGAGACAATGAGATGTGTCCATTGTGGAAACAGGAAAGTTCCTGTGTTTCAGTTTTTCTTCCAATATTGCTAATGCATTTTATCCTAAGATCATTACATGGAAAATACATATTCTAAGCAGGCCCTTGGGAAAGAACTATTTTAGCTTCCCCTCCTCTCCAGCAGAGTGTTTTGCCTATTAGATTACAGAAATAGACTCCCCTTTGCAATTTTCTTTGCAGGCCAAACAAATTTCACATTCCTTGCTGCACGAAAATGGCACAGCTTCAACAAGAGCCATGTGGCTAGGGCACTCTCGAAGAGATGCGAGCTGTGGATTTGTATTCATTCAGGCTGATGATGGTATAGTTTTTCAATTTCCAGGGCAAGTCCTCTAAGTAGAATACTATGATTTCAGCAGGATGTGGCAGTACCCTGCCTGGCAAGTGTTTTGATGGATTTGAATGCCATGCTGTACTGCATTCAGAGTGTTCTGCACATATTAAACAGTTCAGAAATTGCTTACTGGCTCCTGTTCTCATGGCCATTAATACCAGGTGTCTTGTTTCGGTATCCCAGATGATTCACAGAGGAGGTAGGTGTCAAACTGCTCAACCCAGCTATGATGGAGACAATTCTGTTTTCATGCCAGAGCAGAATTTAAGTTATTGAAGTAAGTTCTCTTGCAAGATGTGTTTCTCTATAGCCTCTCACATGTCTAAGTGATTACTTGAAAGAGAGTTGTGATAGTTTGTGGCTCACTATTGTGAACAAAGGCAAGTAAATTTCAACTAAGTAGTGCTTTAGGAATCTGAAGTCTTTTGAGCTCTCCGTTTTTATTAAAAAGAGCTTGTATGAGGTTAGGAAATTATTAGAGAGGGATTTTATATATGCTACTACTCATGGGTCCTAAGTTACTCTGCAGCTTATTCAGGGAGACCACCACAATTTCCTCAGGGTCCATTTTATTTTACACATAACAAGGAGAAAGAATAATATACTTCCCCCTTTTCCCAATTTGTTTAATAGCTGTAATTTAAGCTACTGAAATCTTGATTAAGGAGTTCAGAAGGTGGAATTAAAAGAAGCCAAGAGGTAGAGTCAAGGACTTCAAACACCTTAAAAAAAACCCCTTATTTTTATAAAAAGAATTATAACTTTGAATTAATTGATGCTTTTCCCCAAGGATAATCTATGAGATTTTATCAGGATTCATTATGTTCTAACTTCATCTTTGAACCCTGGTAAACTGTAAGAGTTCCCTAGTCTTTTGAACACAGAGATTAGAATAAACAGCCAAGTGTGAAGCTCACTAGTGTTTGCTACGAAACTTGTACGCAGAAAGAAAAATAAACGCTTTTCCTTGGCCACATCTGGGCTCTGTAGCATGAGCTATGGTATATACCTGATCCTTTAAAATAAAGTCTGCGATCCATTCTTGTGTTTTTACAAAGAAATTATGCATAGAATGTTTGCATTTTAAAATCAGCTTATATCCAGACTGTGGGGAGGGAGAAAACTGCTTGAAATCTGCCTGTGAAAGATGTGATCGTGGCTGAGTTCTGCTTTCATGAAACATTCCCTGCAGAGATCATTCTTTATATCCTAAGCTGGGTCTGTGTGGGAGAGAGGTGCCTGCTGCTAGTTACTGTGGTCTGAAAAAAAGAGACAGCGTCACACTGCATCTCTCTCACTGTCGTTGACATACTGCACACTGCAGTGCACACATTGCTTTTCTTACTCACCCGGCTTTAAGTTCTCGCCATCTTTTCTCTTTGTTTGTTAAATTACTTATTCAGCATCCCTGTTCATACAGAAACAGTTGCTGGAAGGAACCTGGAACTAAGTGGAAGTAAGCTTGCTGTTGGGTGTACTGAAGACCAGCTTCTTTTAGGAAAGATCACCTAAGTCTGCATTCATATTATTCTCAGTTTAAAGGGAGAGTCTAGAACTGTTCTATGATCGTATATCTGTGTTATGTGTTTCCTCACAAGCTCCTATTAAGACCTGTATCTTAACAAGGACTGCTACTTTTTTTCAGCCAAAGATACCGGGATTGTTGGGCTTCAAAAACTCTGGACATTTCCCCCACTGCTAGCAAAGCAGAAAAAAAATCCGCCTTCCTGTTTCTCAGGCCAGTAGAAAAGGAAATAAGCAAATGAGAATAAGCTAGCTGCAAAACTAAGAAAACTGTAAACTGTATTTTATCCAAGACAGCTCCTCCACAACACTTGTGTTTTTGCTAGTTCCAGTCAACAGTTGCCACTTCTACCTTTTATCCTTGGCTCTGACTCAGTAGGGATCAATGCTATCTCTTCTCAAGGTCTGCACAGAGTGTACTATTTTGCTGTTCACCTAAGGCCAGGCTTACTGAAGCTGTGCACAAGGCTCTGGCAAATGCCTGACCCCCTTCACACTTCCTTTTGCCTACCTTTCTATCAAAATAGCCCTCTACATTCAGACACACAAGTAAATCCACTTATTTTTCATATCCTTACTCCTCAGAGTGCCCAAATAAAACAGTCTCTCTGAGAAAGTTCACTAAACATGTGGAGAGTATGGGGCAAACATATTATTTGTCCTCTTTCAATGCTATCTGTTCTTTTACTTTGGCACCTCCACCCTGAGCTGTTCATGATCCATAATGAACCCTCTCTCACTGTGTGGGCCTCCGCGGTTTATTTGATTTGGAGCAGTCTAGGCTGAATGCTGGCAAGAAATTAAAATATGAATGTAGGTAAAATAACACTGCATTTTTGTCTGTTGTTAGAGATTCTCTCAGGTCACTAAAAAATATTGTGAACACCCACTCCAGGATTTAATTTTTGCTTGAAATTCATTAAAATAAAAAAGTTTTGGTATCAGCAAAAGAATATTTAAATATCATTAAGGTTTTGACAGAAATCTACAAAAGCATGGAAATGCCCAATTAAGGCAGAAATGCACCATATGGACTTGGATGTGATAAGTAGTAAGCAAGCTGTTATAGTGACACCCTGCTGTGGTTAGGTGTGGAACACATATGTCCCTCTTAGGCTTTATCTACAGATGTTCTTACTTTGTAGCTCTGTTTGTTCTACCAGATATGAAAGGATTGAAATAGAGGGTGGGTGAGATTTTTTGCTTTTGCTTCCTTGGTGCCTTTTATTTTCATATTTGAATTTATAAATATTATTGAACATACTCATATGGAGTCACACTGGGCTAGGAGCTGTTCCCTGCTTGCACACTTGTTCACAGAGTTCGATTAACTCAATAGAAAAAAGTGCTCTGCTCTAAGATGTAAGAAAATCCATGGAAAAAGTGGTAGTTGCTCAATTTCTTCATCCTCATCCTAAAATTAAATCTGGAATATAAAATCAGGTAAGCATAAATTATTGGGCTTCATGCCAAGATAATCCGTTGAAAATCTGTGGCTTAAGGGAAAGATGGCAGAACCTCCGCTGGTCTTTTCTGGTTATCAGTTCCATCACTCAATTTCCAACAAGGATTTGTGAAAGGATAGCCCATTTGTGAGCAGGCTGTTCTAGGAATGGCCACAAGGATATGGAAATCAATGTCACATTTGATACTCAAAATACTTCCAGCTGTATTTCTGCTTACTTATCATCTGAAACTTTAAGAATGTAGATTGATCAATATATGCCAAATGTACCTGTCCAGGTGGCAAAAAACCCCACCTGGTTTACACAAAATTTCATGGGCATTGTGCTGATATTTATGTGTCACAACATTTTCCAACTTTATAGGAATCCTCATATTCAGCATCTCCAAATTTTCTGTTTGTTTTTTTGTGTTGGGTTTTTTTGGTTGGTGGGTTATGCTTTTTTTTTCTCTTTTTTTTTTTTTTTTAAACTCAGTAGTTGGCAAATACTTGAATGCTGGGAGCTGGAATTAGTACAATATCCTCCCACTGAATGTGCCTGAATCCCCCCCCTCCCCCCCTTTTCTGGAGCAGGCAATAGACTATTCAGTCACTTTCTCACTTCATCCTGAGGCTGACTTTTTTTTTTTTTTTTTTTTTTTTTTTTTTTTTGTAACTCTAGAAATGCCAAGAATAACTTCAGGGTTCTCCTCGATCACAAATTGCCTTTTAATCTCCAATGTTGTTTTGTTTCCCGGTTCTCTGCACTTCATGCTATATTTCTAAGGTCCAAGGACATGTGATTGTCTTTAGCCAACTTTCACACACTTTTTACAATGCCTATTTAAGAATTAATCCTACCAATATGATTCAAATATCACAGCAGCACTTAGTGAGATATGATGTTAAATATGTCTGGCAAATAAATAAACAAACAAACAAATAAATCTTGGCATCACAGGAGATTAATTTCCTCAACTTGTCACTTATGTCTCTTCTTGTTCAGCTCCCTTTTTTGGATCTCTGTCCCTAGAAGCAAACTCCATGTGACAGTAACAAGTTGATTAACTTCCAGGTTTGTTGATCATTTTCTCACCTTACAAACTGAAAAAGCAGAAGAATACAAGAGGGGACTGGTGAAAATGTAATATATATTTTAAGAAGTGCTTTCCTCTCACAAAATTTCATGTTAAGGAAGTAGGAAATCTCATAGGAGTAAGATACATCAAAGCTTTGCAAGCCAGATGTATCCACAATCTTAGTTATTTGCCAGTCTTGGAATTTCTACTCAAAAAGGAGAACGCTAAGCTTACTAAAAGGGTAGAGTACTGTTTTGTATACAACTAGTAACTCATGTTTGAAGCAGGAAAGGCAAATACACTTATAGAGGATATAGGATCAAATAATAATTAAAAAGTCACGAGAATAACAACCTGCAAGGTTTGCCTGATTCTGTGGGTATGTCATTCTGATGTTACAGCTGATGTCTTAGCTTCAAGCAGCGAAGGAAATAAAGGGCTCTGTCAGGGTGCATTAACTGAACTACTGCCATAGGGCCACCATATGCCCCTTTGTAACACTAGGAGAAATCAGGACCAGGTTGACAGGCACTTCCTTTGCACATCATCTTTGTGTCTCTTGCTGCTGTCTCTTCTCCCTTTTTAGAGATAAGGCAACAAGTATATGACTAGCCTAAGAAGCAAAGAAGGAACTGGTTTACATTCACCCTTTTTCTTAACCAGCCTAGCCTCTCATTCACAGGGAAGTAAAATAACTATGAACATGACATGGCAAAGACTTCTAGGATTGTATATGTATAGCTGCTGGTGATGAGTAGACCTTTCTAATTTCTGTCAAATTTTAACAGAGAAGGTGATCAGACAGAGTCATAATGGGAGTTCTATGAGTAGTTGGATGTGTAAGCACAGGCAAGTCAGGATGTCTATGTAAATTATGATCAATGTATGAAAGAAACAATTTTCAGATTCTTATGAGGCTGTCTGCTATTGTGCTTAGAGAAGGAATTGACTAAAAAGAGTTGTTTTGTGGTTAAATCATGGAAAGAACATATGAATATAAAACTTTGGCTCTCATGAAGAAAATGGCAAATCTCCCAATAATTTCAGTAGTGTTAGGATTTCACCTCAGCTTCCTGTTCCAGTGCTGTTAATAACTGGATATATAACCTGGGCCAAATCTAATGGCCTACACGGGTCTCTTCTATAATCATTAAAATAGGAAACTGTACTGTTCTTTTCCTACTTGTTCAAAGATAATGGAGGTTCTTGCACAAGAGGTGTTACGTATGCCCGTGCGCTGATTCCCATGATGGCTCTATAGCAGGCTAATGCTAACTATCTTTTTTGTTTCCATTTGACTTTGCCAGTTTGGTTTCTTTATGACATAAAAAAGGGTGTGGGGGTAAGTCCACAATGGGATTTAAGGAACACTGGCAACTGACAAATCCAAAAGCAGGGGCAGATTCTTACCCACTCTCTTTCAGATTCTATCTCTTGCCCTTCACCAGGGAAGTGGTCTTTGGTAGCCATAGTATTTCAGCTCCATTTTCAGTTCAAGTGGTCTTCCAGAGTGGTGGTCTGATGTGGGTTGTATATTGGACATCCATTGACTCCTTAGGATCCTTCTTGAGGCAGGCAGGATTTTCAGCTTTGTTTTGATCAGCTAATCTGCTGCCTTATCCTGCACTGCTATTCTTTCTCCCAAGTTATCAATTGCTTTCTAGGCCTCTTCCTCATGTGAGGTCCTAGTTCTTTCCAATGTTTAAAGTTTACCCTCCCCCCATCCAGGATCAAATAGGCTGGCAATTTTCACAAGCACTAAATTCATCTAAAACATATTTATTAAAAAGCCCTTTCAAATTAGAACCAGAAATTATTGTGGGGAGATGGGGAGCGGGGGGAGAAACCCTTGGTGGTTTAAAACTAATTTCATGAACACTAGAAATATAAAGGAAAGGCTTAAGCATGAGAGAATTTTCTATATGCTGCATATTGCAATCACAGGAGGACAATAACTCAGACCCTCTCCATCAATTCCAATCTTTTATAGTCAGCCATTGTAAAGCATTTTGCGCCCTGATTACACAGCAGCTGCTGAGACCTGAACTTCCTGAAGCTCAGAACAGCTGATCCCAATGAATAAGTAACCAGTCTGCTAAGACTCATGGCACCTGACCTACTTTTCAGAACTTTTCCCAAAGGTGTCACATACCAGTATATAACTCCCCCAACAATCAAACCATGCAGAGCTTTTGATACTGTTCCATACGCAAAACCTCCCTTTCAAGAACCTCCTTTCCCAAAGATCATTTGTATGTTGAGTCATACATCATGTAATAATTTTTGTCCATAATTGCTCCCAGTTGTGAAGCTCTCAAATATACTGAAAAATCAAGGATAGGTGAAAAACTAAAGATCACCATGCAGCTTTGTTTGTTTTTAGGAACCCTTTGACTACTCTTTGAAAGTGCTTGGAGAGGTATTTTTTCCCCACTTCCCTTTTCCAGCTTGGACTAGAATCTTTAACCTACAGCGATAGAAACAATGGCCTTTTGCCTAAGGCTCTGAAATAAGTTCCTGGAGACTGATATTTAGTTTTTGGCTTTGTCACAGATTTCCTGGCTGATCCTAGGGAATTCAGTTAGGACTCAACCAAATAAAGGGATGTGGAGCTTTTAAGTCTAGTGCTGCAATGCCTAAATTTTAGGCTCCTGGCCCTCAGATTAAGCTTTAAAACCTGAGGCTGGAAATACAACTACGCAGTGCACCAAGAAAATTAGATGCATGAGTAAAAATATTAAAGAAATCTTGACAATAACAAGGTGAAGGATCAAGTTGAAGTGGACAGGAGAATATCCCTAGAGGTAGGCACTTGTTAATGCTGAGCATAAGATTGCATATGGAATTTCAATCTTTTTCATTGCTTCTGGCAGGCATTTTGATTGCAGAATTCTCTTATAAAGGTAGATGCCTACAATTACTATTTGAAAGAATAGGGTCTTGTTTTAAAGGCATTGATGCTACTGCTGCTTGTCTTTATGTAACAATAGGTTAGTGCATTCATCTGAGAGGTAGGAATTTGGATTCTCTTCAGCTTAGCAAGGTTAAAACTTCTTTCATGAAGGATCTATAGTCTACCTTTTCGGTGGTTACCCAATATATGTGATCTGTTTTACCATAGTTAGTGCTGTCCCATGAGTGGTAAAGTTAAAATTCACAGTCTTGAAAGGAGGGGCTGGAAACAAGTACTACCTTCTTGTAGGTGGGTGCATGGCATCATTCTTTCTCTTGGAGTTGTTTGGGGTTTTTTAAATTTTTGTTGTTGTTGTTTTATTGTTTATTTGTTTGTGGTTTGTTGTTGTGGTTTTTTTTTTGTTTTGTTTGTTTTTTGTTTGTTTTGTTTTGTTAACTCTATGAATCTCTCATTCCTCTACAAGGAGAAAAAAAACCCAAACTGTCATTATGCATCTCCCAGTGTCATGGGGCCTTCTTTGCAGCTAGGCTTCTATATTTTGCTGTAAGCAAATAATTAAAACAGTCACAAACATTGCACAACAAATTCTTTCTGTAGTATTTCCAACAAGAATAAGAATAGAAGGCACTGCAATTTCCACAAAAACCCCTCCGAGAATTCCAGCCTCAGTTTCCTAATTAGGACACTAGTGGAAATACCCAACATCTGAGATGTAAATTTAAAATCTCAGCAATCACATGAGAAAGAATTCATAAAACCAATGTATTGATCACAGTAGTTAGAGCTGAAATTCAGTTTTCTTTGTAATCTACCTTGACAGCTGCTTGTACAAAAACTTATTTGTTTTGGTCAGAAATTTGTACTTTTGGTTTAATATCAAGCCAATGGTCTGATCTGTTCTTTCAATTGATAAATACATAAATAAATTGAAAAGATCTAGTTATTTCAACATCATTATTAGTCTTACTGAAACTTTCAAAGCTTTGAAGCCCCATCTCATTTTCTTGTGAAATGTTATTTGTTCAATGGATCTCTAGTGAACATAAAAATCAGGCCAAGTTTGAAGTCTTTGACATAAATCAATGTACATGGTTGACTACAAAGATGAAGGGATAGCATGGTCTGGCAAAAACATTTGTGTGTGTGCTTCAGTTTAACTTAATCCTAAAGGGACTTAAACACTTTAAATTGGTTGTGTAGATGATTAAATGCTTTGAGGAATCAAAACCAGAGGTCCACTGACTGCACCGGATACCCACACAACAAAAGTCTGGAATGAAATGTTGGACTCTGGCAGAAAACACAGAAATAGAAAGGAGGTACTAGAACCTAACCCCGCCCCCCCCCCCCCCAAAACCAAGCAACCAGACACCCCCCCCACCCCCCAAATATTAAAAGAAAATAATAACAAAAAATAATTTCACCCAGCGTCTGTGAATATTTAAAGCATGAAATTAATTTTATTTCAAATAGTTTGCTAATGAGGGAATTTTGAAATATTGCTTTTTGGCATAATGTCTGTTTACTTTTCACTTTCATGAGCAAATCTGTGAACAATAATGCAAACTTCAAAGTTAAGATAAAACAAAGAAAAGCATAAGAGGAGGTAAGCGGAACTGAAAACTAAATTTAGCTTTTCAGCATTTTGCAAGAAAAATTCAATAATTAGGATAATGGACATTATCAAGGAAAGCAAGGAAGGATTTAGTGTCCCAGAACTTTCCATCATCTTCATTAAGCCAGAAGCATGTGTGCACTGCAGCTGTATAAGAACTTCCCAGATTAGAAGAAAGGAGGGAATTCTAATTTATACCTACTTTGGTGAAAATGGTGAGAGATCATTTTTACAAGGAAGTGAGTAAAATAATGGGCTGGGACTTCAGATCCCTGCATTTAATTTCCTGTTCTGTACACAAATTTCCTGTGTGTATTGGAACAAATTGTTTAAACCCTCTGTTCCTCAATTTCCCTCTAGAAATAGGACTGACAGCATTCCCTTACTTTGTGGGAAATTCTGTGAGGGTAAATATTGTCAAAGATTTAGGAGTCTGTCTAGTAAAAATTGCTCTAGGTAGGGGTAGCCAAAGAGGTTCTTGTCCCCAGCTGTGTGCTTGCTCCTACTGTCCGTATCAGGTTGGTCAGGACCTCAAAAGTTGCATTTTTCATACAGCTGCTGTTTCAGTGTTCAGACTCAATACAGAATTGACTGTATTTGAGTGGATAGAGTATTCTTTTCCCAATCCATAAAGCTCAGGCACTACCCATGAATGCTTGTATTATAACAACCTGCACATCTTACTGACAGCACAGAAAGCTGGGCAATGGAAAATTTATCTTAAAAAACCAATCCAAATAGTTCCAAGTTTAAAAGGGGCTGGGTCATCTGATGTTGTGACATCAGCCAAACCAAATTAAAAGCATCCCAAGGCAGGTCAGATGTTAGTAATGTACCTGTGTTGGGGCTGTATCTTAAATACTGCTCTACAGCAGACGACCGAAGAGTGCAACCTAATCATCACCCACACCCAGCACAGATCCCTTGATCCGTTTTTTTTTTGCTCTCAGAAAATGATTCCTATGGCCATGGTCAGATGGTGGGAGTGTGGAGGCCTTGAACAGTCTTGGGTTTGTATATGTGCACATTTCATGCTGGAAATACATCTCTATAGTTTACTTTGGATTAGGTTTGTATGTTTTAATTTGTACTTTTGGCAGTCAGGGACTGACATGCTGGACTCAGCTGTGTAACTGTTCTTAGTCTGACCTGAGGAAGCAAAATGAACTGCTAAAGTCACACAATACACAATGAGATGGAGTTTTAGACTACTCTGTCCTTCTGTTTCTAGGTTTTATTCTTGTCAGATCTGGTTGGAAACAGAAGAATAGTCCCCAGATCCATTAAAAGCGATTTCTAAATATATGTTCATAACCTTTCTTCCAGACTTCTGAGCTAATCATGCAGATGTTTTCCAGATATGTGAAGGACAAAAAAGCAATTGGGAGTAGTCAGCATGGATTCACAAAGGGCAAGTCATGCTTGACCAACTTGATAACCTTCTACAATGAAATGACTGTCTTGGTGGATAAGGAAAGAGCAGTGGATATTGTCTACCTTGATTTCAGTAAGGCTTTTGACACCGTCTCCCATAAGATCCTCTTAGAGAAGATGATGAAGTATGGGCTGGATGGGCAGACAGTGAGGTGGATTGAAAACTGGCTAAATGATCAGGCCCAGAGTGCGGTGATCAGTGGCATGAATTCTAGTTGGAAGCCAGTCACTACCAGTGTAGCCCCAGGGGTCAATGCTGGGTCTGATCCTGTTCAACATCTTCAGTTTCTGCAAAATCATGACTGTGTGCCTCTGTAAAGTGCCTGTACACTGATTTCTGCCTCATGGGGAGCAAACAGGAGTAACCAGAGGTCGTTGTGCAGTTGCAGGGCTGTGATCTCATTGGAATCACAGAGATGTGGTGGGTAGCTTACATGACTGGAGTACTTCCACGGATGGATAATGACTCTTTAGGAAGGGGGACAAGGAGGAGGGGAAAATTGCCTTTGATGTGAGGGAACAGTGGGAATGCATGGAGCTCTGCCTGGGGAAGGTCGATGAACCAGATGAGAGTGTATGGTTCAGGATAAGGGAGCCACAAACTGGGGTGGCACTGTGGTGGGTATCTGCTATGGACTACCTGATCAGGAAGAAGCAGATGAGGCCTTCTTCAGACGCCTGGGAGAAGCCTCACACCGGTTCTGGTGAAGGCTTTATGAATTCTTCCAGGTTCTCATGAAGGTCCTGGTTCTTATGAAGAGGACTGAGCCAGCCTGAGATCTGCTAGAGCAGTAACACAGCAGGGCACAAGCAGCCCAGGCGTTTCTGGAAGTTGATCATAACTTCTTAACATATGTGATTGAGGAGCTGATGAGCAAAAAAGCTCTGCTGGAGCTGGGAATTACAAAAAAGGAAGAACTATTGAAAGCTTGAAAGGGATTGAAAGTTTGGGGCAGCCTTGGCCACAGTAGCCATGAGATGGTGGAGTTCAAGATGAAGACAAGAGGCAATAAGTAGTAATTGAAATCCAGGGAATTCTACTTAAACATAAGAAATTTTTTTTTTACTCTAACAGTGATCAAACACTGGAACAGGTTGCCCAGAGAGGCTGTAGAGTCTTCTTTCTTGAAGGTACTCAAAACCTGACTAGACATGGCTCTGAGCAACTGGACCTAGGTGAACCTGTTTGAGAATGTGGAGTTGGACTAGCCAATGTCCAGAGCTGCCTTCCCACCTCACTCTTTCTGTCATTCTGTAATATTGCTTTCCAAACCATGTGTTTCTGAAATTTCTGAACTTGAGACTGAAATCATGCTCCATTCACAGGACAGAGGAATAAACATGAGAGAACCACCGGTACCCAGTGCTGCATGGGGGGATAAATTTGTGCGTAGCTCTCAGTTTCCAGCTCTCTGTGCCACAAGATGGCACTCTAGAGGAGTTTTGATTTGGTCAGATGTCATTGCAGTGTTCTGAAACTTTATGTCTCTCTGCTAAAATGGTATGACAGTTTTCAGTATGACACATTAAACTGATTCAACATACCTTTCTATTTTAAACCTTCTGCAACTGGGACATAACAGAGAACCATTTCTGAGCATGTTGAGGTTGAAAAAAGTAGCATAAATGTTTTTTTTAAAAAAAAAAAGAGAGAAAAAAAAAAAAAAAGAGAGATTTGGCCAAAGCCATCCCACCTGTAACATGGGACCTAAAGTGGATGGGAGATGTATAGGCTTTAGCATAAGTTTTAGGTGGAGATTTTTATACTAGAGTGAGTTTCTTAGAACATGGAAATTTGTGATGAGTGACAATGGGAAGCCTACACAAAATAATCAGACCTAATTTAGGGTGAAAAATCAGTGTGCATTTGTAATATATTATAGTAATGAATGAAATGAACCAAAAAATGATGTAAAAATTCCAGTGCTCTACATTAAGCAAGAAGAATGGATGAGAAGAAGAGCTACAGGTTCATAAGAGATGTTACAATATCCATTCTGCTGATCAATGACATGATCAAACTATACTCAAGGCTATCATAACAGATATCTGGAAAAATGATCTGAATTTGAAAGCTGTATCTAGGATACAGTTACATCTATGTCCAACTTTTTATTGCTTATCAATATTGTTTACTATTTCCTATCTGCAAAGTAGGAGTAATAGTACCTTCCTTCCCTGTAAGTGTTTCAGAAAAGAAATCTGTTAAAATCTAGTATGACAACAGAAGTAACAAAGTAATTAAAACAGAAAGCAATGAGATCACATATATCTTTCCTCTTCTCTGGCAGGCTTTGCCACCAGCAGTCCAAGCTGACTGTCAGGAAGAGTCACCATCACTCTTGACCTCACAAAGTACTTAAACCATTGTTAGGTTTTTGCTGTGGACATTAAGTAGTGAAAAGGGAAAATGAAACAGCTCCAAATTTAGTAACTCCAAGTAACTTGCAACAGTTCAGGCTGAATGGGTTTTTGAAATAAGGATTTATTGTTCATTGCAGGCAAAAGCCATTCCTCACTGAAGTGAATGGCAAAATTTGAGTGTAAAAAACAAGAACAACAGAAAAATTCAAGAAGTTAAGTAAGATTTCACCCCTTTTGTTAAAATGAATGGAGTGGAAAAGAAGGTAGTAAAATGCCCAGAACACATTCGGTACTAGGAACTGTACTAAATGATGAGCATGTTCTTTTAGAAACTCTGCACTGGGAAACCTTAGAAGTGGAAGCTTGTAAAAGCCCAGGTCTCCATTGTCTTTAAGAATAACCTATGGGCTTCCTCCAGCAAAATCCCTGAAATGAATAAAAAGTGTACTTTTATATGATATATATATATATATACTGCAGGAAGGCAATGTTGCCACAAGCAGTTTCATCATAATTAGCTCTTTCCTTCTGCCAACATCATCTCTCCTGCCATTGTCACTAATTGCATTGTTACGGTAAGTAATTTTAAACAGGATGCCAACAGGCAGTATTTATTAGATAACTATTACATTGAAGAGGTACTCATAGCATAGACAGTGATGATGATATACTAAATAATTGTTGTGGTCAAAACTTGTAAATTAAAGACTTCATGAAAATTGATCAGTTAAATTGCAGGGTACTTAAAGTACCCCTACCTGGACTTGTAGGTTGGTATATTTTATCAGTATGTTAACTCAGTTGAAGATAAATTCATTGTTAATGTTTATCTTTATGTATTGTAGTAACACTGGCAGGCTTCAGCTAAAAGCATTATTCCATCATGTCAGGCATGGAACAGGTTGTAAAGCTTGCTAACTAAAAGAAAGAGAAAGCTGAAGGTAGGAGTGGTCATAGACAACTAACAGAGGTGAAATTATTTGACTGAATACACATTGTGAATTTCTGATAGAGAGGGAAGTATAACTCAACATTCCTAAGTCCCACTCTAGCCTCTTGTTCAGTGCATGATGTCATTAGAAGTAATGTCTTCTGAGGGAGCAATTCCACTCACAATTAGTTGCAGTCAACAATGTTTGTTCTTATTGCCTGGTGCTGAAAGAAGAAACTAAGGCTGTGGTCTATCTCAGCTTGTTCTCCAGTCTCGGAGTACTCACTCCACATGACAAGGAAAGACTGAGGCACAAAGCTCTGATTTTTTTTGGCCACTATGGCTGCAACTGAGCAGAAACGAACTGGGGTGAGCTTGGCTCAGAATAGCATAAACATTACAAAGTATATACATCTGAATGTATTAACTTTCTTGTTCGTTTCCCCTTTTGGTTTCTGTGCTGTCACAGAGTGGGAAATGCCAGAAATACCATAAAAGATGGGTTTATGACTTTTTTATGTTTGTGATACTCCAAAATAATCTCTAAGATGAATGTCTTTGGAGGATGGTCTTTGGAGAATGTCTTTGGAGACACATTGTGTGCTTATTTTAGGAATTTAAACCTTTGATGTGTTTTAGATTTTTTAACCAGTATTTAGATGGCCCTATGGTGGTCCAAATCCCTGTTTTCATGAGTGCTGTACAAATACGGAACAGAAAGACTGTTCTTACCACAGCGAACAAGTAGGAAGTATATCAAAAGCAAGCTACAGTGGATATGGTAATTTAGGAACTTCTGAAGATCTCTGAATGATTTAAAGCAATATAAGCTTTTTGCTTTATAATTATGCTTTTAGAATTAAGGCATTTAGTCTAAGTTAGATGAAGAGATTAGGGGAAGAAGAATCAAAGGAAATGATAAAAAGATTTCAAGTGAATGAACTTTCTATCTTATTCACATAGAATCAGTTTAACTAGCAGGTAGAGGATGGGGTGGTCCACTTAACAGTGGAGGAAGAAAATTAGGCATAAATTAGATCTAATCTGCCCAGAAACTCTGCAACAAATTAAGAACATCCACCTTCTACATCTGTCTGAATGCAAATTCACATTGGAGACTGAATGACAAAAAATTGGCTGTTTTATCAGTGTTCCTTGAAAGTTCAGTTCTTGTTTGTGATGAGATTTCCAGTTGAGAGCACAATGAGTATCATCCTAATTCATGGCTTCACATCTGATGTTTGAATAAGGTTTATCCCTAACTGTCTGGCCACTAGTTAGCTCTTTTAATATCTCAGAATGTATAAATTTCAGCAAATAGGGTTCCTTCCTTATTGGTCTATTTATAAGGATTTCACACACATATATATATATATATATATATAATTTATGAAGCGTTTGTTTCACAGCATTTGCTGTAATCCATGGTAAATATTTTCAGTAAAATTCTTTCCTAATTCAGGCCTTTAGAGTATTTGCTTTCCTGAGAGACATCTTCCTGTACTCAATTTTTTGCTTGCTTATTTCATAGGTCAATACATAGGATTTGTACTGGTTTCACAGCTCACCTATCCCTCCTACTTTTGTAGTCAACAGAAGGCCTAAATAATGCATATATTTTCCTCTGGAAAATAGCCTAAATACTGATTGCAGTTTGTAAAATGGATAAGAAGCCACTGAGGCATATGACTTCCGCAGATTGGTTTCCTGAAATTGCTCAAAGTTCTTTGTAAATTAAATGTCAGATTTAAGAAATTATTAGAGAAATGATCCTCTATTTACAAGTCTCTTGATGTGAAGGTGGACTCTTGCACACTTTGAACTGTTTGTCCAGCTCAGCTTGGGTATTTCATGGTTCAGAATGGTTAACTTGGGAATTCTCAAATTGTTTATTTGAATAGTCTCCATATACAGCATGGAAAACAGCGGTCTGCTTTCAAAGTAACATAGAAATATATAAGTTGTATCCAATGTGGTTAAAGTGCTCATTCTGGAAGGAGCAGTACTGTATTCTGGTCTCAGCTCTAGGCATTATATTTAGTTCATATTATTTAATATCTGTTTAGTGCAAGACATGGAAACCCTTTTGGGATCCAAATCTTTTGCTGAGCAAAGTCCTAAGTATTATGTTACAGAGCCAGGCTTCCTCACATGCTCTTTCTCTTACCCAATATATTCTTTTCCTCACAATGGAAGAAAACAGCTTCAGGAAGAGAAGTGGAATGTGCTCTTCACTCTGTCATCCAGACTGGATGATAATCAGATGGTTGGGCACTGTCTCAGCAGATGTTGGTCTGTACATTTGAACCTCATCAGTCAGAGAAGGGCTTAAAATCCAATTGTTCAGCTCCATGAGTGAGTATTCTAACCACTAAACCATTATACACACAGGGTCCTTTTTCTCCAGATAGCTTTTTTAAAAAAAAAAGAAAAGCACGCAAGCAAAAAAAAACCCCAACCAACCAACCCACACTCCATTTATCAAAGAAAGAACAGTTGTAAATAGCTACTTTCCAAAGATCTGGAGATCTACACCCCAACATAATTAAAGGGACCTCCCTGTATTTTGAGATACACTGCTTGAATACATAACAAAACTCTGTATTGTACTATATATAGATATTCTGGTTTCCTTTGAACATCTAGGAAAGGACAATTCCCTTTTCCTGTGTGTGTGTCTCCTGCACAGTCATATAAACCAAACTATTTTCTACAAAAACCCCTTGTGAAATGTATTCAGAAAATAAGGTATTTGGTGTTTTATATTAACAATATAAAATCAGGGCAATTGAAAATCAATAAGTAACTGCAAAGATTCATACTGAATACAAACCCTCAGGTTTCAATAATTGTTCAAAATGACGACACTGTGTGGTTGGTTATTTTGTGTAGCTGGAATCTGTTCATTTTAATGGGAATTTCTTAGGCTTAAACAAAGACTTTTCTAAGAAAGTTTAAATTGTGCTGTGATTCTGTTTAAAATAAACTTATTTTGATAATTTCTTTTTCAGGTTTCTAGCAAAACCCAAATTGATTGGCTTATTTGTAGCCGGAATACAGAGAAATCCAGTTTTCTCTATTTATTAGTACCTATCACTGCTGTTACCCTTCCAATAGTAATAGCTCACTCTGAATCTAAATGCTCATTCTTCCTCATGGCACTCTACCCTCTGTGAATGAATGGTGCACATCATCTTCTTCCAAAACAGCTTGACTAATCTAAAGCTGAAGTACTTTGAAAAGGTTGAAGTACTCACTCTGTCTTTCCTCACCTTTGCTTTTACTGGTAAGGTCTGCTGCTGGCCTTGTAGATCCATGATCCTGGAGGAAAAGGTACACATCATGCCCACCTTCAAGAAGAACAAGAAGCAGTATCTCAACAGCCTAACCTCGGTTCTTGGGAAGATTATGGAACAAATACTCCTGGAAACCATGCCCAAGCACCTGAAACCAAGAAGAGACAGGCAGTATAGATTTCCAATGGCAAATCATGCCTCACCGTGATAACTTCCTAGGATTAGATGTCTGGTTTTGTGAAGGAGTGGAGATCAGTGGATGTTGTATATGTTGAACTTTAGCAAGGCTTTTGATATGGTCTGCCATAGAATTCTGTTAGCCATATGGTTGAAATATGGAGTGTATGAATGGACAATAAGATAGGGTTGGAAATTTTATGGACCATCAGGCTTGTCAATATTATGAAGTCTGGCTGGCAGCTGGTCATCAATGGTGTTCTAAGGGCAGATACTAAGGCCAACACTGTTTAACACTTTTAGTAAGAACATGAATGGTAAGACAATGCACCTTCAACAAGTTCACAGATGATACCAAACTAAGCGAGCAGTTCATACATTGGGGGCAGGGCTGCTGTTTAGTGAAACCTCATCAGAAGTTTGGAGAAGTGAGCTGATGGAAAATTCATGAAGTTTAACAAGACCAAATGCAAAGTCCTGCACCTTGGACAGAATAACCCCATTCACCAGTGCAGGCAGGGGGGCAGCTGGCTAGGGAGCAGCTTTGCATAAAAGGGCAGGGGATTCTTGACAAATAAAAGTTGAATGTGAGTAATCAGTGTGTCCTTGCAGCAGAGAAACCAATTAGATCCTGGGCTGTACAAGCAAGTGTGTAGCACAAGGGAGTGTCTTCTCTGATGCACTTGTGAGATCACATCTGGAGCACTGTGTCCAGGTTTGGGCTCCCTGGTACAGAAAAAGACACTGGCACACTGGTTTGAGTCAACTGGAGAGCCACCAAGGTGGTCATGGGGCTGGAAGCACATGACATACAGGGAGAGGCTCAGGGAATGGGGTTTGTTCAGCCTAGAAAAGAGGCAGCTCAGGGGGATTTTACTGCTATCTATGACTGTCTGATGGGAAGGCATACAGAAGACAGAGCTGGACTTTGCATAGAGGTGGGCAGGGATAAGATGATGGTTGACAAACACATCTTGCAGTAAGGAACATTTAAATTAGATACTAGCAAAAAAAAAAATAAAAATCATAATGAATGTGGTCAGACACTGGAACAGGGGACCAAAGGTGTGGAGAATCCACTGTTGGAAATATTCAAGGCTTTCCTGGTCAAGCCCTGAGCAATCTGATGTAAGTTGGCCCTGCAGGTGGGGGGTTGGAACAGATGATCTCCAGAGGCCCCTTCCAGTCTAAATTGCTCTATCACTATACAGTTAGATTTCCATGCTGAAAGAAACTCATTCATCATAAAAAATGTATGTGACACTATGGGGATCACACAGCCAGCTCCTCTCTCCATTTAGTGTGATATTCTGACCATGCACTGTTTTCTTCCTGCTTGTGTTGTGTAGTTCAACTACCTTCAGCATTTTCATCTCTTGAAAATTTTTTTTGATAAATCACTCCAGGCTTCTTCATACTAGGTTGTGTATGTAGTTCTCTTTCAAGGTCCTCTAGTTTATTGGAGGCACACAGAACTTACATAATTTGGTAACATTTTTCTCCCTGAATAAAAAGCCCAATAGCCAAATATGCTTTATGAAGATTCCAGATTTATGAACAAATATATTAGAAATACCACTTAAAATCTGAAACTTGGAGAAGCTTGACTTCATTACACACTGAGTGATTCACATTCATCAAAGCACTAGAGTTACAATTTTATTTTACATCAGGAATGAATCGTCATGATCAGAGCTGTTGAAGAACAATTAATATGTTAGAAAAGTTATGACTTATACTACATGCATAGAAAGTTTCTTTCCAAAGTTTTCTGTATGTGAGTATTCTGTAAAAACTTTCTTATTTGACAACTGTATTCCCATAAAAGTGAGATTTGCACAATAGGAGTGGGCTGGTTATGACAGTTTGAACAGGAGAGTGGTATTAGCATTTTGGTTATTATTTTCCTCTCTAAAAGGAAGAGAGTTTTTATGTTACTCTTGCAGGACCACAAAGAAGATTAATGAAAAATACAAGCCTTTAAAATAGAGATTACAAAATAATGACCTTATTTTTACCAGTGATTTATTTGTAGGCCAGGAAATAAAGAAAACTTCCCTTTCTAAACATTTGTTCCTCAGTTTAAACGTGCAACAAGTTCCCATCCAGGGAATTTACTGATCTTCTAGATATTTTTTTCTGTGGTTTCACATTATTATTTGATAAATACATTGTGACAAACTGTTGCATCTCAGTAAGGACTTAGAGGTGCTTCTCCCTGCAACCCCCCCAGCAATAGGAACTGAATAGATAAATCAGAGATAGAATAACATATTTTGCTGCTTTTGTACTATTTGACACATGCCACTAGGAATGATGAAAAGGAGGAAGAATTCATTAATTATAATAAAGCCTTGGTTTGCTTCTATGTGTTTTCTGATCTCTGACCTATGCATAATGTTTTTGGTTAAAACTCCCATCCTTTTTTGCTGTCAGCAAATTTATAAAAAATAAATACTAAAGTTGCCAATCAAAATATTGTAATGAGAATCAGTTACACAATTTTAATTCTTCCTTATTAAAACAGGTGCAGGTACAAAATAATAAAAGATATAATAATAAGCACATTGAAAGGAATTACTCCATTTACCATGAATATTACAGAAATTGAATATTAAAGAAAACAAGAAAGATGTAATCAAATAGAAAGGGAAAAAGGAATAACTTATGATTAGGTTAATACTAAGAAGACATAAAATTTTATTTCTTCTGTGTATTTAATGAATGGAACTCATTTCCAATATCTTTGGTTTGAATATTATGTTTAATAATAATGGATTTCTCTATAGACAGGGGTTTCATCATTTATTAATAGGGACATGAGTGCTTAAAGATTAGTCTTCAGTTCCTCTCTACAATATCAGAAAGAAGCAAGTCTTTTTTGTTTCCCTGGTGTGTATGATTTTATATCTGGTGAAGTTTCATTATTGCATTTTTATTTATTTATTTGCAAACATAAAATGAAAATGAAAAACCAATACCATTGGTGAGACAATCAGTTTATCTACCACCAATAGGTCTTTATGAATTTTTTGGTGGTCAGTAATGTAATAATGAACACACGTAAAGGACATCTAAGGGAAACTAAGTCATTTTGCATGGAGGCATAAATCGCATCTCTACATAAAAAAGAGCATGTAAAACAGCTTGTAGACTCAGTGACTGGTTGTCGTGGTTTAAGCCCAGCACCACGCAGCCACTCGCTCACTTCCCGTCCCCCTGCCCCCGGCCACAGTGGGATGAGGAGGAAATATAAAGAAACACTCGTGGGTTGACACAAGGAGTGGGAGGAATCACTCAACCCTTATGGTCACGGGCAAAAGACAGGCTCAACTTGGGGAAGAAACAAAACCAATTGAATTTACTACAAATCAAATCAAACCAAGGATATGGGAAGTAAAACAACCCTTAGAACACCTTCCCCCACCCCTCCCTCCTTCCCGCCTCAGCCCCACTCCCGGTTCTCTCTCCCTCCTCCCCCCGGCGGCCCAGGGGAACAGGGGGTGGGGGTTGGGGTCAGCTCCCCACACGCTGTCTCTGCCGCTCCTTCCTCCTCAGGGGGAGGAGGACTCCTCACCCGTCCCCTGCTCCACCGTGGGGTCCCTCCCACGGGAGACAGTCCTTCACCAACTTCTCCAACGTGAGTCAGTCCCGCAGGCTGCAGTTCCTCACAGACTTTCCTGGCATGGGTCCTTTCCGCGGGCCGATCTTCAGTCACAGCCTGCTCCAGCGCGGGCTTTCCCACAGAGTCCTGGCCATCTTGGGGGGCCTCCGCTCCCCCGCTCCCCTCCATGGGCTGTGGGGGGGACAGCCTGCCGCCTCACCACGGGCTGGGGGGGCATCCCCTCCTCCCCCGCTCCTCGTCCTCCCCTCCTTCACTGACCTTGCTGTCTGCAGAGGGGTTCCCCTCACATTCCACTCCCCTCTCTGCTGCAGGTTCCCCTTCTTAAATCTGTTCTCCCAGAGGCGCCACCACTGACGCTGATGGGCTCGGCCTGGGCCAGAGGTGGGTCCGACTTGGAGCCAGGGAAGCTTCTAGCAGCTTCTCACAGGAGCCGGCCCTGCGGCTCCCTCCCCAACTACCAAAAAAACCCCATGTCACCTAAACCCATAACACTGGTTCGCACTGAAAAACTAATGATGTTGTTAGCAATCTAGTTCCCACCACATCTTCCTGAGCAAGAAAAATACTACAGTCTTCCATTTCATTTACTGTAACATGTAACATGGTGGACAGAGCAATGATTCCCAGGCTGATCCAGAAACAAGTAAACACAAAGAAGTGGACAGGAAATATTTAAAGAAATACTGTGCTTCTGAGATGATGCACACATGCATTAAAAAATAAATAAATGAAATATAGACAACTATTGGATGCATGGTGTGATACAAAAAAAATGACTGAAGTTGGACAAGCTAGCTAAGCTACTACACATTTATCAATATGGCTTACAATACTGAACTTCTTTTGATCTTCACCCATCTTTAGAATAACCTTTCCAGGAGCAGAAAAATGGATATGTCAATAACCTAACAATTAACAGACATCAATATATTCTTGCTGTTGAGGTGTGTTTGCTCTTTACATAGGAAAAAATGTAATGAATAAAGGAATAATTGCTCTTCCATGGATATTACTTCATACAGTGGCAGAAAAACAGTTTCCAGTATTTCAGTTTGTGTCCATTGCCGCTCATACTGTCACTGGGCACCACTGAGAAGAGTCTGGCTCTTCATGCAGCTTTCACTCCACCTCACTTGCTCCTCATATAGCCTATATTTAATCAACTTTTCTAGGAGGATGTTATGGGAGGATCATCAAGAGTGGCCTCACAATGACATTGGCCAGCTTCCTCAGTACTCATCCAGGTTTTTTAAATGTTCCCTAACCTGATCATCCTCCACCAAGGAGCCCTTTACAGGTCCTTTTTCATCCAGTCCTGTGTCCAAATCAGCAGTAGGTCCACATTTTCCCAGGCTTTCTTTTGTTAGTAATGCAGCTATCGAAGCCCTTCTTGTTGCCCCTCATATTCCTCACTAGATACAACTCCAGTTGGGTTTTGACCTTCCTAATCCTGTCCTGAGATGCTTGGACAATGTCCCTATATCCTTTCTGAGTTACCTGACCCTGATCCCACCTCTTATGTGCTTCCTCTTTATGTTTTTCAAGAGCTGCTTGTTTATCCATGCAAGCCTCCTGCCATCCTTGCTTGCTGTTCTGCACATGGGGATGGACTGTTCTTGAGTTTGGAGGAGCTGAAAAACAATCAGTTCTGCTGGTCTCCCCTTCTCTCCAGGACCACCATATTCTGTGGGGTTCTTCTAAGCAGATGCCTGAACAGGCCAATGACATGCTCTCTTGAAGCCCAGAGTTGTGATCCTGCTGTTTGCCTTGCTCCTTCCTCTTGTGATCCATCTCATGGTTACTGCTGCCAAACTTGATCCCACCTTCAATCCCCAATTAGTTCTTCCTTGTTCATAAGCGCCAGCTCCAGCAGTTTTTTCTCTTATCATCTCCTCAGTCATCTGCATTAGGAAGTTGTCACCAATGTACTCCATAAAACTCCTGGTTTGCTTGTGCCTTGTTGTGTTATCACTGCAGCAATATTGATCATGAGGCCTCTCCCCTCCAAATCACCCTGCACCCTTTGCTTGCCAGCCTGGTCCACCACTTCCTCATTTTACTGTTGGCTGTCATTTTCTTCTGCCCTTGTCCCTAGCTTAAAGCATTTCTCACCAGAGTGGTCAGTCTGTTGGCAAAGGTGCTTCTGCCCTACTTTATCAGATGGATCCTGTCTCTTCCCACTATGATTCTCCAAAATGGTTCCATAGTTGTAACGGCCAAATCTCTGTTGTCCACACCTGGTGTGCAACCAGGTGTTGACTGCAGGATCCATCCAGTCTTCCTAAAGATCTTTCCCCTTACCAGAAGGATCAAGGAGAAAACCACCTGGGCTTCCATGCTCGTGGCTCTTGCTCCCAGTCATGTAGTCACATTTGATATGCTCCAGGTGCCCCCAGAAGTATCTGTACACACATGGAAGAGCAGCAGGGAGTGGTAGTAGAAAGACCAGTCAGCCTTAGCAGCTTCTCCCCAAGGTCATGGATCTGGGTGCTAATAAGCAGCAAATCTTTCTAGGGGAGAGGTAAGCTTAGCAGGTGGGAGCTACTACTAATTCCCCCTGCTGCTCAGGCTCAGCCAACTTGGGTGTTTTGTTTGACAGAGCTCCCAGCCCCTCATCTGATGCAAGGGCACTGACCTACTCTGTAGTTGCAGAATTTCAGGGGGAACGGGAGCTGTCCTTCTGCTGCCAGATGTCACAAGCTTCCAGCCTTGGTCGTCATGGAATTCTTCATTTCCTATCCAGATACGCACAGATTCTGCCTTTACCTCTGCCAGTTGGATTTTCAGGCTCTTGTATCTTCAGGGTCTTGGAGATGATCCAGTGAACTTCTTTCTCATCATCTCTAACTCTGTGTAGTCTGCCTATCTCTTCCTGCAGTTCCTTTCCTTGGCAACACCGACTCTTCATCAGTGCACACTTCCTGCAGGCAAGGAGCCCACCTTGCCCCCTGACCCCAGTCCCAGTGAGAGGCCCCAGGCACCCCTGCAGCCCCACACCTGCAAGGCTACATCCTCCATTGGGAGCTCCTCCATCGTGTCCTCCATCTGGGCCGTGACCCTGATGTTACAAGGACAGCGGCTCTAGCAGCGGCTGGAACTGTGCCCTGTGGCATGTCACAACCACCACTGAGACCATGTATGTAGCCCTCAGCAAAGCTCCTGGCTCCCTTCTGCAAAAATTTCCACCTCTGTTAGCTGCTTCCACCTCTGGAAGTTGTGTCTTGAGCCAAAGCTTCTGTAAACCTCTCCCTAGCACCTGCTGAAAGGGTGCTTGATCCTCCCTAATCATGAGTCAGTTGGAACAAAAGCTGAGTGCACCCTTTGATCAAGAACAAGCTGAGAGAGCTTGTTGGAAGTTGCTAGAGCTCACTGGAAGTTATGGGCTTCGGTAGCTATGCTTTCCTGGCAGCAGTAGGCACCCTTATGTTTCTCAAAGGATTCCCAGGAGTACCCTGATGAACTCAAGACAAAATTCCCAGAGCATCTGGGTGACCCTAGAGTCCAGAAATGCTTCCACTGAAATGACTCAGTTGAAAGCTTGATGAGCATTAATTTGAATCTATTACTCCACCATATTAATTGCTTTAGAAGGAGAATCTTTTGCTGATTTTAAGTATAAGTTGATGTACAGCTCTCTGGATTGAAACCAGTTTATACTAACTCCTTTGCTTGTTTCCAGGGCACTAAAACTGTGAGTGGTGGGCTGGGAGAGAATGGGGACAAATAGCCAAAATGTACAATACTTGGATTATTTTGGCTATAGCTACGCTAATAAATGTGCCTGGAACTGCTCTTTGTCGTTGAACTCAGCTGGCACCAAATAGCTCATGGCCAAACTGTTAAACTCTTTTTCCCTCCAAACCAGGACAGCTGCATCCAGACTGAGAATGGTCCTTGGCCTATACTAACTCCAACACTGTGAAATTATTTTGCAGTGAACTATTTGGCCTGGCTCAAAACTGTTGAAGGAACTGTTATAACAATTTAACAGTATTTATTATCAAGTTCCAATGCCTGTGAATGTTCCCCAATACTGTTTCAATTAAATATCTCTTGTACTTCATTCTCTTATTGCCATAATCACCAGTAACTGACTGTAACGAGCTTACAGGTCTGAACAGCTTCTGAGGACTATAATCTCTTGAAGCTGAGTTAAAACAGGATGGTGTAGTTGGCTTTGAATGCCTCATGCATATCCATTGAATAAAATCACTAGTGTTTCCTAATACCAATAAACTCTAAAACAGATTTATCTTACACAAGAAGATACAAAATGAGAGGGAAAACTTACATTATAGTATCTAGCAAAGCGGTACAGGACTATATGGATAAGAAGTATACAGGCAATGTGCTTCTGGGTAACCTTTCTCAAGCAAATATACACTCTTAGGACCTTGTTCTCACTTGCTGTAGCTTTACTGGGAGAAGCAGAAGCAGACTTAACCATCCTTCACCATCAGCAAATGCAGCATGACTGTAAGGAAAGGGCTACCCTCCTCTGCAAACAAACAACAGTTCTAGTCAACTTATTCTTATATTCAGTAGTAGTTTCCAATTTGAATTTCATAATGTGCAACCCTGATATAGCAGTTCCATACCATTGTACTTTGCTGATTTTTTTATACACAGGTTTGAAATTCTATTTTTCTCTTTCAGTAAGAGGAGAACAAAGTTGTGACATGATGCATGGAAAATATCATTGGAATTTCTTTATGGACTGTTATGAATTTAGAAATCAAATTCAGCCAGTGTCAGAGGCTTAAATAATTAAAATTGTATAACTACAGCAATTATGTTACTCTATGAAATATGTTTAGTGTAGAGCACCGGTAGAGTTATCCTGTTGTAATCAAAGATTTCTTACAGAGTCACTTTGAAAACTTCGTATCAAGAAAGCAAATGGTGCCTTTCTGTGAACCCACTAATTAAAATAAGCTAAATGAAGATATGAAAGTGGGTGACACATAAGTGAAATTATTGTCTACTTGGTTGAAGATTACAGGTAGTTTAGTTACAGTTTATGAGTGAAAACCTGGAACCGTTCTAGCTATTGACAAAGCTCCCTCTGTTGTCAGTAGATCCAGAATGTCACCCTGTATAGCCACTGGAGATCAATAAGAAAGGAATCTTAGCTCAATGGCTAAAACCCCCATTTGGATCATCATTCTTAAAGAAAAAAAAAATTACTAAAAAAATCCTCCATTATTAACGCAAAGAAAGTAAAATTGAAATAAATTAAAAGATGGTGCTTATCTGCCTTTCTGCTGGAACATATTTTCTCACCTAAGTGTTAAGTTAAATGTAGACATTTTTACATCATGTATTAATGCATATTTTTGGTGGAAAGTGCTATTTTTTTACTTAAGAACAGATGGGCCATTAGATCTGATTAGTTCAGTTTGACTAAATGCAAAAATGATCTAAATGTAGTAATTGATGCTGTATAAAAGAGAAGGTTTTTTTTTAAAAAAAAATAAATTGGATTTTTAAGAACAGTAGCTTATGTATTTAGCCTGCCAAAAATTCTGCTTGTGGCTTGTCAATACTGACACACATACTTCCTATTAAGTTTATTCTAATAAGCATAAAGGTTAGTTCTCTCCACTGGGGGGAGTGGAGAGAAATGCATATACAACATAGTCCACACTACCATGTCTATGGAGGAGTGCTTTAGGTAATGCATAACCATTTTTTTTTGTAATGCAAAATATGCAATTCTTCCAGCCATCCCATTCATAAATATTACTGCAAAAACTATTCTGCAAAAAAAGTTATTTCAAAGCTGAATTTGATACAGAATTTGTATATTGGATAAAATTGAATTTCAAAGTCGAGTGTTCCACTGCAAACCCAACAAATAATATCTTACATTTACCCTCAATTATAGTACCGGTTGACACCATCAGTTCATATTCAGCAGGCGCATATGAACAAATGAGAACACCAGCCTCTTCTTAATCAGAGAGTGGGACCTAACAAGATATGACAAAACCTTTATGGAGGAGTCCTATGAAATTTAATAGAATGAAGCCAGCAGTAAGTTGTATGGAATTTTAATGAAGTGTCAGGATCTGCTCTCATTAAAGTTAGCAGGAAAACTATAATGCATCTCAGAATGTGTTTTAAAAGGCCACAGAATTTCACAAAGAATTATAGCCAATGTTCAACCTTTTAAGTATCTTACAGACCTTGATAATTGGGATAATACTATACTCATTAATTAAATGGTTAAAATTTGGGCAAAATATCTATTTTGTTAATTAAATTTTAGAGGATTTTTTCATAAGTGATAACATTACCAGGCTTTATTTCTTAATAGGTCACTGCTTTTAACAAATGCATTAGAGTTGAGCAGACTAAATTTACTTAACACTTAATAAGTTTTATCTTCAAGATATATGGAAAAGATTAACTTTTTTTTTTTTTCACTCTTCAGTTCTTTGCTTCTTAAAGAAGGGAAATAGAGATAGTAACAACATTTTTACTATAGGAAAATTTGGGATGAAAAAAATATAAAGAATCCTGACTTAACTGGTGGTTTTTTCCATTAATAGTTGAAATGTTCATGAAATAGGAAATTTTTTTTGGCATCTGAAATCTGAAAATGAATAAGGAGGTAAGAAAGTAATGCCATTGTTTTGCAAAGTTTGCTTTTACCAGTAGTAGAACTAACGATATCAAACTCAACGTTTTATTATCATTAATGTTTTCTCTACTCATAGAGAAAATGATTGCTCAGTACTTGCTTTCCTATGGATGGTTTTTAGTACAGGATAATCTACGCTAATATATTACACAGGGGAATCTTATATCATTAATTTATCAAATTGTAGAAGATACTTCCTATTTAATGAGGAAAAATGTGCTGGCCATAACAGGATCAAAGCTGAAGGCATTTCTGGCAAGTGAAGCCTCGTGACTCTAAATCAGAGTTAAGTGATGTCAGTGATGTATGCAATGCTGATGAATCGAAACACTGAAAGAGATGACTTCACCATCTTTTTTTTTTTTTTTTTGAGAGGCAAGAAGAGACAACATAATACAAAACATCATGGTTACACTGTTATGATAACAAGCTTTTGTCTCAGTAGAACCACTTGTCTTCTTGGAAATATTTCATTAACCAAGACTGAACATAGACTAAATGAGATACAATGACAGAATAAGTAACAATTGAGGGGAATTAACCAGCCTTCTCTACCTAACGCTATTTTAAAATTTGTTTAAATTAAAGTTAAGATCTGGGATGATATTTAGAAGAGAAAGGTTTCATTCCATATTGAGTGTCATGGTGCAGCAAGGGGTGGCTGCACCATGAGGGGGCAAGCCAGGAGATGAGGGTGACCCCACGGAGCCCAGCTGGGGTCAAAAGGAGCCAGGGCCAGGGCCAGGCTGCAGACAAGATACGGTGTAGTCTGAAGTCCATCTGGTGATGGTGTCAGACACAAGGTGCCTAGAACATAGCTCCAAGGTTCACCCAGGAAACCAGAGAGGACAGGGACACCTGTGACAGCCCGGGCCAGGGCCCATGGCCTCGGGCCGAACTGACATGCAGCTCTTTGGCCTGTGGGCAGGGGGTGTGGGGGGGGTCTCTGACCACACGAGAAGCAATGCAGTCCTGATAGCCTGCTGGCTGACTGAACAGTAAGGAGGACTCCAGCAAGTAAAGGTGTAGGTTTGCTATCTTCAAAACAGAGCAGGGCTGCTGAGGTGAGGGTTTCCCCCTTTTTAGTGCACCAGCATTAGACTGAAAGCATTTAAGGATTGCAGGCCTCTGTAGGAGGCCTCTGTTGCGTTTGGCACAAGACTAGTGAAAAAGTACATTCAAATGAGTAAAATGAAAAATTGCAGTAGGCAAACTCCTTCACTGCAGCTGCCTGTAACCTCCCAGATACTAAAGGCAATAACGACTGTTACGGTTTGATACTTCTCTCGCTTATAGCAGTTTGACACCAGAGACTCCACTGACTTCAGATTAACACTCGCGTGGGTGGGAGAATAATCATGCTTTTGGCATTCACAAAGCTCTTTGCTTTTGCTCCACTTTTAACTAATCACAAGAGCACTTCTGCAGGGTAAGCTATTGCCTTTTCCTCTAATTTAAAGAGAAAAAGGGGAACCAAATCTAAATTCACAAAGTGCAGAAACCAGTGATTAGGAGTTGGGATTTTCTGCCTGTTTGCCTTATTCTCTCACAGTGAGGCCAGATTCTAGGAAAAAACATGCTGCTCTGCTTTGGGGGTCTAGTGATTTCATCAGCTGTGCTGCTGCAGGAGAAGCTCAGGAAGCTGAACTCAAATCTCAGCAGGTAAAGGGTCCTTTCCAGTTTATCTTTCATTTAACTCCCAGGAACTCCATTGCACCCTGATGCACAATTCTTCAATATACCACTAGTAGCTCCAGGATACTTATGTTCAAGCTGCCCCTGGTGTACTTTCTGTGTGCCTTTGGCTGCAGGGTTCTGGATGTAGTACAGTTTTAATAAAGTTTGTTTTTTATAGCTTGCTTATTCCATATACAGTCCAAAGTTGGGGATCAAAAGAGGCTTATGTAGATGCTCTGGGACAGCAGCTGCTAAATCATTTTTTTTGCAAC
Source organism: Astur gentilis (assembly GCF_929443795.1). NCBI lineage: Eukaryota > Metazoa > Chordata > Aves > Accipitriformes > Accipitridae > Astur > Astur gentilis. The sequence goes on along the minus strand of NC_064881.1, from coordinate 38,574,249 downwards.
TGGATCCATTACTGGAGTGTTATTTGATTATATCTATTGTTGTTCTTATTCTCCAGTTCATGATAGTCACCAGTTTCCTTCCAATTTGCTTTAGCTGTAAATACAAAACAGGAGGAAGAAAACAATCTCGCCTTTGTGACACACAGTGAATTTGGCACTGTATGTACAGTATGTTTTAAACTCAATTCCCTTAGAAGCTAGCGATTAGCAGATGTCAATGCCCAGTTTGCAAGTGAAAGCCAAGACAAAGACTAGAGACCTTCACACCAATAATCTGGATATTAAGTAGGAAAGAAAATATTTTCCAACCATATTACCTCTCTTTGTTTCCTAATGTGGTTGTAGCAATGAGGATTCAATTGGAACAGCTGTGCTGAAAAATCAGATTTTTATCAATCTGGCATCTGTCTAGGAAAAATACAAAACTGAGACTTAAGAGTAGAGCAGGACAGGCAGCTTTAATGCACTATCTCTGCAACAAATGACACTTAAAATGGATGTGCTTTGCATTCTGATTTAGCTGGGAAAATGTTGAATTCCATCATGGGATTAATTGCATGCTCTTTGCTTGAGGAACAGTTCTCAGAGGAGGAAGCCAAAACCTGAACATCACTGGGCTATGCACTGCGTGATTCCTTAGAAGCTGTGAGGCCCCTAAGTATTATTATTCTAACAACTTCTGGGCTCTCCTAGTGGCTGCTGCCATTAAAATCATTGAATTGTTGAATCGCTCAGGTTGGAAAGGACTTTGGGAGGTCTGTAATCCAAAGCCATTCTCAAAGCAGGGTCAACACTGAATTCAGACCAGATGCCTCAGGGCTTTGTATGGTTGAATTTGAAAACCTGCAACCTCTCAGGCAACCATTTTCAGTTATTACCCTCAGTTTTTTCTTCTTCTATTCAGTCAGAACCTCTCCCACGTCAATTTATGACCGTTGTCTCATTCTTCTGCTGTGCAACTTCATAAAAAGTCTGCCTTCATCTCATAGGCACTGGGGAGCTCCTGTTAGGTTCCCTCCAGTGATCCTTTTCCAGGCTGAACAAGCCCAGCTCCCTCACTCCCTCTTCACAGCGTAAAAGTGATCCAGCCCGAACTATCTTGGTGGCCCTCTGCTCAACCTGCTCCATTTGATCAACATGTTCCCTGTATTGGGACCCCAAAACTGGAAGCAACATTCTGAATGTGGTCTAGAAAAAGGCAGAGTAAAGTAGCATAATTACTCTTCTCATGTACTCACTATGCTCCTGTTAATGTCGCCCAGAGTGCTGTTGGCATTTAATGCTGCCAGAGCCACATTGTTCCCAATCATTTTCTGCTCCTTCAGGAGCCTTGAATTGGTTTTCAGGAGGACTTGCCCCATGTTTTTCCTGGGGATTGAAATCTTTCTAGTGATAATTAAAGAAGTCCTACAATACAGAATGGAGCAAAATGAGAGTTAAAATTAATGTAGGTAATGGAAACAGTCCTTCTTCTTTTCCTCAGCCTCATACATCTAGGCAATACTGCATAAGTTTTTTAAATCTTGCTCTCCTTGAGGCTTTTGCAGCTAACAACTGCAAATTTTGACTCGACACTAGAGCTTGAATCCTTTTTATAAAGATCAGGATTCTTTCATTTTGTCCAATGTGGATTCACAGCTTGGGACTATCTTATGCCTTTAAGTAGTTACTTTGTTCTTTTAGGAAGAATACTAATGTTTTCCTTTTAAAAAAGAGTCAGAGAGGAAGGTTATTTTTTTTTTACAATTTAACAGTAAATTTAGGGTGTCAGAAGATCTGCAGTTCCACTCTTTATTTCATGGAGTACCCAGTTTTTCAACCTTAAGAATAATGGGCAAGGCAAGAATGAAGTAGAAGCCTCTGCAACATATTGTGCAGATTTCTAAGAGATGAGAAAGAAACGTTCTGGACTCATCTGACTAGAGGTCTCCTTCAGGGTCCCTGTGCCTGCAGTACAAATATTTAACATTTTTTAATGGCAAATATTACTTATACAAGTATGACCTAACAGTTTTGAAAATGCTGCATTTAATCTTCACAGTGATTTCTCATACAGGAGTTTCTCCGGACCATTAATCACACCTGTCAATAATTCTTGTCCTTCTACCTTTACAATGTCTCTTTTGAGATGATGTCCAGATTCTGGATGTGGAAAGAAAAAGACTGTATATTCTGAACTACCTATTTTAAGGTGAGAAAAAACCTTTCTCTTGTCTATGCCTTTATTAGGACCACATATCTGTGTAAAAATGCAGAGTATACATTTCATTTTGAGAAAAATCACAAAAATTGTTATTTACAGTTAGTCATAATAATTGTGATTAATGATAAAATAATAATTCGAAGTGCTACATTTACACATCAAATAAGGTTTCAGTTAGCTGTAACATGCAATTCTGATAAGCAAATAAAAATATGGAACAGCTTCTCCAAAATACTGCATTGGTTAGTGCTTATTTGTACCTTCCCAAGGTGAATGTAGAAAGATTGTAAAAGCATTGTCATTATTTGCTAACGTCTTATCACCATTTTGCAAAGCTTTTTCTTAATTTTAAGGAAAACATTCAATAAATCTTTCCCAATAAGTCTATTCTGGTCCTGGAGTTCTTATCTCTGTGATCCAACAATGTTTTCTACCAGCTTCCCCCTAAAACATACAAGCACTTCTTTAAATCCATTTCAGTTCAATACAGCACATCAAGTGCAAGTCATTTTTAAAGAAAGTGAGTAATAAGAAGCATATGCATAATTGTTTTACTGAATGGTGACTGCAGGGGCAGGAAAAAGTATATATGTATATATAACATATATGTGTGTATCATTTCCTGCTACTAATCAAACCTGAAACATTTGTCTTGCTTTCAGGTTGGATAAAACAGAAAAATAGGAACTGCCAGCAAGGGCACAACAAGGCAAACATCTTTCCTTCCTGATTCAGGGAGTGCCCAGTTATTGTTTTTAATTGACCTTCGTTAAAGTTTCATTGTTACTTCCAAATACTTCTTAAAATTCCCAAAATTATAGTTTACATCTAAAAGATTAATAAGTTTGCCCATAGAGGTTGTGCAACCTCTATCCATGGACATATTCTGATCTAATGTCAAAGTTACTCCTGCTCTGAGTTAGAGTTTGGACATCACTTTCTGAGATGCTTTCCAATATAAGTTATTCTATAATTCTATTTTATGTTTTTTTGATCCTATACATTAATGGTCATAAAAAACATCAGAGGAGACAAAAGGAGAGGATAAAGGTGTAATACTGCACCAAAATTGCAGATGACATCAAGATGGGAAGGGGTGTTGACCTGCTTGAGGGTAGAAAGGCTCTACAGAGAGATCTGGACAGGCTGGATGGATGGGTGAAGGCCAATTGTATGAAATTCAACAAAGCCAAGTGCCGGGTCCTGCACTTGGGTCACAACAACCCCGTGCAGTGCTACAGGCTTCGGGAAGAGCAGCTGGAAAGCTGCCTGGCAGAGAAAGACCTGGGGGTGCTGGTTGACAGCCGGCTGAATATGAGCCAGCAGTGTGCCCAGGTGGCCAAGAAGGCCAACGGCATCCTGGCCTGTGTCAGAAATAGTGTGGCCGGCAGGAGCAGGGAGGGGATTGTTCCCCTGTACTCGGCACTGGTGAGGCCGCACCTCGAGTCCTGTGTTCAGTTTTGGGCCCCTCACTACAGGAAAGACGTTGACGTGTTGGAGTGTGTCCAGAGAAGGGCAACCAAATTGGTAAGGGGCCCAGGACACAAGTCTTATGAGGAATGACTGAGGGAACTGGGGTTGTTTAGTCTGGAGAAGAGGAGGCTGAGGGGAGACCTTATCGCTCTCTACAGCTACCTGGAAGAAGGTTGTAGCCAGGTGGATTTCAGTCTCATTTCCCCAAGTAACAAGTGATATGATGAGAGAAAACAGCCTCAAGTTGTGCCAGGCGAGGTTTAGATTGGATATTAGGAAAAATTTCTTCACCAAAAGGGTTGTCAAGCATTGGAACAGGCTGCCCGGGGAAGTGGTGGAGTCACCATCCCTGGTGGTATTTAAAAGATGTGTGGACATGGTGCTTAGGGACATGGTTTAGTGGTGGACTTGACAGTGTTAGGTTTACAGTTGTGTTTTGGGTTTGTGTGGCAGGGTTTTTGGTAGTGGGGGAGGGGCTGCAGGGGTGGCTCCTGTGAGAAGCTGCTGGAAGCTTCCCCGGCTCCAAGTCAGACCTGCCTCTGGCCAAAGCCAACCCAATCAGCAACAGTAGTAGTGCCTCTGGATTAACAGATTTAAGAAGGGAAACCTGCACCAGAGAGGGGAGTGGAATGTGAGGGGAACCCCTCTGCAGACACCACAATCAGTGAAGAAGGACGGGGCGGGGAGGGGATACCCCTGCAGCCTGTGGTGAGATGGCAGGTTGTCCCCCCCCAGCCCATGGAGGGGAGCGGGGGAGCAGATGCCCACCTGCAGCCCGGGGAGGACTCCACTCTGGAGCAGGTGGATGCCCCCAGACATGGCTGTGATTCCATGGGAAAGCCTGCACCGGAGCAGTCTGTGACTGAAGGACTGCAGCCCACGGAAAGGACCCACGCTGGAGCAGTTCATGAAAACTGCAACCTGTGGGAAGGACTCGCGCTGGAGAAGTTCATGGAGAACTGTCTCCCGGGGAAGGGACCCCACGCTGGAGCAGGGGATGAGTGAGGAGTCCTCCCCCTGAGGAGGAAGGAGCAGCAGAGACAACATGTGATGAACTGACCCCAAGCCCCATTCCCGTCCCCCTGTGCCACTAGGGGGAGGAAGTAGAGAAATTGGGAGTGTAGTTGAGCTGGGAGAGAGGGAGGAGTAGGGAAGGTGTTTTAGGATTTGGTTTTACTTCTCATTATCCTTATTTTGATTTGATTGGTAGTAAATTAAATTGATTTTGTCTGTGTCGTCCCGTCCCCCCCCCCCCCCCCCCCCCCCGTTGAGTCTGTTTTTTGCCTGTGACCATAGTTTGTGAGTCATGCCTCCCTGTCCTTGTCTCGACCCGTGAGGGTTTCTTTATATTTTCTCCTCCCCATACCACTGGGGGGAAGGAATAAGCAAGATCCCTACTTTGAATGGAAAGGCCAGACAGCTGTGACCACACATGGTACATCCATGTACTATGCTGGTTGACTCTTGGAAAGGAGTGGTGAAGAGTAGTTTATTTTGACTCACCATAAATCTGAGCTTGTTGAGTTTTAGTATTCGTTTTTGTTAGCAACATTAATTTCCATTTTGACTGATGCCTTTCTTTTCCAGCTTCACATCTTCTACCTGCTACTATTCTGAAGAGTAAAGAAATCCATTGTTTTGTTCCTGTTCCTTTTACTGAATCAATAACATGTAGATCTGGGTTAATCTAAAGTTGCCTTTTTCAGTTTGTGGCTCTGAAGACATTGTTTTATTGGTATTGGATTGCCAATTCAATCAGAAAGAGAATAGACTTATGCTTGATGTGAGGGATAACTATAGGTACAGAATAAGAAGACTCAGAAAAGTGTAGTTCAAAAATGGAATGCAGCTTTGGAAAATTTGCAAGCATTCTAGCCATTTTATCATATATACTCATTTTTCTTTCTCTCATTAATACTAGCAGCAACTTTCTGATATTCTACTCTGTACAACAAAAAAGTAATTATATGTGCTTTTGGCAGGATGCTACCTGTGGCAATTAATTTAGACTGTCTAGTGATTTATGAGTGTTGTCTCTTTGTGTACAGGGTTATGATGCACTTAATAATCTTAAATGATTAAGTCAAATAGGTTAGATAATTTTAATTCAGCAAGAATATTTTACAATATTTAAAGCAAATCTGAGTTCTGAATGGGTTTAAAAGTTCTCTGAAAAGCATATTAATTAAAAAAAAAAAAGAAAAGAAAAAGTCATGGCAGTGTAGTTCAAGAGAGGAGATCTTGCCAGGATATTCCAGGATTAGATTGCATAAAATGATTTTTCATTCCAGCACAGAGCAATGGAAAAAAAGATAAATCAGCAATATTGTAATTATCCATCAGAAAGCATTGCCCTTCTCTGACAATGTTACTGCCTAACTGTGACTTTGCATTTGGCATGAAGACTACACTACAAATATGTAAATGTCTGTGCTAGGAAAAGTGCATGAACAAAGCATTTTTCTGGAAAACCTTTTTCACTAACACAGTTATGTTTTCATATGACCAGAAAAAGATTTTGTGGCTTGAGATATGTTTAGAAATTTTTAGGCACCCATCTCAAAAACTATTGTTCATAGAAACCCACTGAGGTTGCTGAAACAGGGGCTCTAATATCTTTAAACACACACTTTTTACTCTAAAATCCTGACCTAGACCTTTATCCAGGACTACAAAAGTGCCAAATCATATCCGTCGACTATATTCTCCACTACTGAACTCTCACTGTTATGGATTTGAGCTGAGGTTTTTAGAGCATACCTTCTACACATTGAAGGGTTTCCTCCTAAATGCAGTTTTAGAACTTATTTTAAAAATAGATACAATCAGAAAAAGTGTCATCATGCTTTATATCTATTTTTTGTTCCCTTCTGCTTAATAGTGATTGGTTAGAGCTATTTCAGAGGTCTTGACGAAGGCTTCAGTACTCTTCTGTCTCTAAGAAAATTCTAACCTTGTTTACCCATATTAATATGAAGAAACCAGTGGACTGAGGTTTTTGTTTTTTTTTTTTTTTTTTTTTTTTTTAAAAATATGTGGGAAAGGAGACATCCTCATTTCTCTTGTGAAAGCTGGGCCACTGTGTAGAAAGCAGAAGGTTCAATGCCTTTTCCATCTGAAAGGATATAGATTATAAACTCTCACTCTCTAGGAAACTCTTGAAAAAGCTTCTTCGTGGTAAAGTCCTGTCACTGTGTATGATAAGAAGCATGTTAGGCCTGCCATTTAGACATTACGCCCGAGGATCAGGAGAAGGGGAGAGGAGAAAACTCCTCTTGGATTGTGTGTAGGTTCCCAAGGGCTCAAGGGCTTGGTAGTTCTTTGCTGCTTCTCTGTGAAGAGGTGTCCTGAGCTTTTGAAATGTGATTTTCAGCAAATGAGTGAATTTGGGTTTAATAAGGAGAAGGTTCTGTTTGGGAAATGGGGACTGTTACTGTAGAGACTACAGGCAAGAGTTTTACTTATTTTTAGGTTATCTAATCAAACCATTGCTATCTGTGCATCACGGACAGTGACAGAACTGGGCAAAGGGGAAATCAAGGTAAGTAACTGAAGCCCAATACTGAAAAATCTATTTCTGTGAGAAATTTTATAATTTTATGAGTTAATTATTTTCTTGATGCAACACAATAGGTAGAAAAACAATAAGTATATTCAAAATGTATTTATGAAACATAGTTTACAACTTGTCTTTTTTTTTTAATCACCTCTGACTTTTTTCTTTTCTTTTTTTTTTTTTTTTTTTTTCCAGATGGCTTTGTCTAAATGAACCTTTAAAAAGAGAAGATACAGTTTTCCTCATATGTCAAGGAAATGAGTGTGAATCCAAGTCTCAGGAAAAAATTGAACAGAATATTTAAATTTGGGCCATCTTCTCTCACCTTTGTCCACAACACCATGTTTTCTACTATCTGAATATCAGATTTGTGCACGGAAGTCATGAGCACAGGAATCTTTTCCCAGACCCTTCTTTGGCTATGTGGAAAAAGTGACAGGGAATCTATTAGACTACCTGAATGTCTACACACTATTTTTGCCATTTTTATGTTGACCATTTTCCTCTTACTGCTTTCCTTTTTATTTTTTTTGCTTCATTTGTTTCTTCCGTTTGTCTTATTTGATGCAAGATCTTTGGAAGTTCTTCTATTACATGCAGAAGGTTGAAACTCTGGTTTCTAGGTACTCCACTTATGTAAATGTTTATGAATGATATATAGATAAGAAATCCACCTAGTGCGATATATTGGTTTATTTCATAATGGTGTACATCACAATTCAACGTCTTGATCACAGATGTGATTCTCTTATGCATAGTTTTAGAATGACTTTTAGTGATCAATATAATGCAAAGCAACTGCATTGCAGAGTAAATCTAGACTTAAAGCAGAAAACAATGCTATTGTAACATATCCATTATTAGTGAATTGCTTGTACACACAGCATATGGGAGATATGATACAGCTGCTTTGCAGTTTGACTGGACTCCCAAGAAATCATTTCTTTTCAGAATTCCAATCTTTGTTTTATATCCATATATTTATTAAGGTCTGTCTCTGAAAGCATTAATGTTGTGATGGCATTAAATTCAAATTTATTTGTATTTTAAAATCAATGAGATTAACATTTAATGAGAAATATTTGTGAAAGTATCCTTCAATAATTCATCATGCAATCACAGGGTATGCATGACATTTGCACATAATTTATATAAATATTGCTGTATTTTTTTACTTTTGTAGGCAAGCAACATTATTGTGACATAACAGCTCAGAAATATGGAAGAAGTGTACTACCATTTAGAGAAAAATAAATGAAAAATACCTTTTAAACTGTATGCAATGTAGTCCTTATTTCTTACATACTGACCTATTACTCTTTTAATTGGGGACCAATGGTGTGTTTTGAAAGTGATTTTAAGTTTCTAAGGAGTAGTAGGTGTACTTGGAACCTGTTAACAGTCTTCCAAAATGTGGATGTAAAGAACAGGAATTTTATTCAGTGTCTCTTCATGTGATTTTCCTGTAAGCAAGGTTAAACTTTCTCATGCTTCTCAAAAGTAGAAAGCATAAAACTTCAGGTTAATATGTAAATTTGCTCTAGGTTTTATAGATATTTCTTTGCCAGAGAACACACAGATAATTTGAATCCTGATGTATTCCCTACCTATATGTTTTATGGACTAGTACTATATTTGAATTAGATATTACTTAAATTTTATTGACTAGCAAACATAAAGGAACAATCTGTTTGATGGTAATTCCTCAAAGTGTACTAAATACACCATTACCATTATGATGATTGGTATTTCAAACACGTAGCTATATGGACTTTGCAGCTACACAGGGCTCGCTGTGGGAGTGGGGTGACACTCAGCTGATGTTCATATGCTGGTTACCTGGAGATTGGCTCCAGGCATGATACTGGGCTGTGTGCTATGACCCTTGCATCCTCCTTTTCTCTTAAATGAAGTGGGCAGGAAAAACATGGCAGAAGCCAAATGCAAAAACTAATGAGGCTAAGGGGCACAGAGGATGTCAGAACAGCTGTTGGCAAAAGCAAGGTCATGAAATAGATGGCAGAGAACAGGGAGTTTCCCTAGGATCCAGCAACACTATGTGGCCCAAAGGGCTTAGGGAAATTAAGAAATAATGGAAAAATGTTTTGTTGTTGCCTCATTAGGATTCCATGCTGAGTTGCTGGCATGAGATGCTGCGAAGCAGCAGGTAGGGGACTAGGGAGAAAACAGGGAAGTCCCAAATATTTTGCTTCCCTCCATCCCAAGACTATAATCCAACTGGGTTGGCTGCTGGAGTGAATCACCAGCTTAGTCTTCCAAGATGGTGGAATTTAACTGTATTTCAGATTGCCAACCTGAGTTTTGTAATTACTTCTGTAGCACATTCTGCTGCAGGATCCCAAAGAGTTTATCAGCTCTAATGAACGAAGCATCCTGTGTCACTGGTCTTCTCCATTTGAGTGATAAGGTTAAGGAGCTGTGTTAACATTTGAAGAACCTATCAACTCTGAAAAAAAAAAAAATTATTCCTGAGTCTCAAAGGTATTGTTACTCTGAAAGCATTTCCCTGGAAATGAAGCTGGTTTAAAACCAGTGCAGTACTAATTAAGTGGATAGAGACTTGATGTGCAAACCACCGCGCACCTTCCCAAAATGTCGATGGAGGTCAATAGCTTACAGTGGGTTTGCTGCCTCCAGAAAGAGAAAATGTAATTACAAGAAAAATGATAAAGTTGTACACTATCTGATGTCTAGGGAGGGACCTGGCGGTGTGTAGTGAAGATCCAAGCTAATTATGATCCAGAGAGATGTCAAGGGAAGGCAGGAAAGGTGTATACTGAACAGGTGCAGAGTGCACATCAGGCTTGTACTCAGGCAAACATGCTAACCTTTCGCACTTGTAGGATGTTTACGACTAATTTCAAAGTCCTTCAGGATCATGAAAAGCTAAATTTTGGTAATTTTCCTTGTTTGAACTTCCCTGCCTGTCTTGAACTACTTATGTAAGAAAGATCATGATTTGGCCAAAACAACTTCCCATTTCTCTCAGCAAGTGGTGTTCTCCCCTTCAAAGTGATGTGGGATCTAAGATATAGAAAGGGTAAAATATTAAAACTTCCACTGCATGCCTGGAACAAAATCCTTTAAGTCTGGCCCCTTGAGATAACAAGCTGGGTGCATAAAAGAAGTGGACTGAGATATGTTACAATTAGATATTTTTTTTAAAAGCTTATGGAAATCAGTGGAGGAGTTTTTCAGTTGACTACAACAAGCTTAATTTCTGTCCCCACATTGTTAGCTATTACCTCAAAATCTGAGCTCAGAATAGCTGTGATGTAAATAAGAAATAGTTTAGTTTACAACCGTAAAAAGTGTTTCTGTTAGCATATTACAGTTTGGTGATAGTAAATGAGATTTCCAGAAAGAGTGATGTGTAAGGTCATTGCACTGCATGACCATGAAAAAGACCCAGTGATCCCTAAAAGAAAAAAGAAATTTGAAAATGTGAGATGAAAAAAGTTCTAAACCAGAGATGAAATAAACCTTCTAAAGAGAATACTGCATTAAAACCTTGAAATATGTCATTAGCATGATTTGTTAGTTTGTTTGATTGTTTTTAATAGGAATAGCGATTCTTTGTGAAGTACCCCTTGCTGCTAACAATTTTTTATTGATAAAAACTAAGGAGAAATTCAAAATTTTGACTAAAGGTCTTCCTGTTCCTACCAGTTGGAAGGTTTACTGAAGATTATAACATTTGGAGAGGAAATTTATAGTATCTAGCTCACTCCCAAGTCTATAATCTGTATCAAACTATAATCAATCATAGACTTATTTTTGGATACCTACCTTATCAAGCTTTGCAGGATTTGCAGTGCAATTTTATTTTAGAAAACAACTGGAGGAGTAAGCTCTATCTGTATCTTTCATCTGTATTCAATGTTTAGTCCTTACCTTGTAGGAGACCAGAATTAAGTTTCTTTTGTCTCAAGATAATGAAGTGCACATTTCCCACCACACAAAATGCTCTCAGCTTAATTCTTGAAAGGTGAATGTATAGGATGTACTGAGATGGAAGCATTCACAAGCCCATCTGCTGAGATATCCATTGTGCATAAACAGAAGTCAAGAATCAATAATTCAGAGAGATATAAAAAACTAGATTAATAACCAAAGTATTTAGAAGGAAGGAAGGAGAGTCTTGGATTCAAGTCCAGGAATAGTGGTACCTTTAAGCACTTTTTTTCCCCATTGAGACATGGAGACCTCCTGGCTGTAATATTTCTGTGGGGAAAAAATGACTTCTGGTAGAATTCAATGAGGCAGAATCTGCAGAGAACACAATTCTGAGATAAAACTCTCTAGCTGACATCTCCTTTTCAGCTTCCTACTCAGGTGGTTTTCTTGAGACAGTTTTTTCTTGAAAACAAAAGTTGATTTATAGTGATGGACTGTGGAGAAACAGTGGAATAATCTCCAGATTTATAATGTAATGAGACTTTGCATACTATTTTATTAGATTTATTATTTTTTTTAATCTGTATTTCCTACAAACACTACAATAGTCACACCATTTGATCCATTGCTATCTGTGTTACACAATCAGGAAAGAGTCAGATAGACAGACCTTTTTACCTGTAAACGCAAGAAAGCAGATTTGTGTAGTAAGTTTATAGACCTTTTTCCTGAGCTGATGTTTCTGGCAACATCCACAAAGAAGGAAAATGACCTATGTCTAAATCACTAGCCTCAAAAAATAATTTTACTGCATAGATTATTTTTTTCATATCTCAGTGATTTCCTAACTGTGAATATTAGATTCAAATTGGTTTTGGACCACTTACCAATGCAGACTCCAGAACTTTTCCTCAAGTTCCTTATGGCTTCAAGAATATCTGTTGACACCAGCTGTAAGATTCTTTGCCACACCCTAAAACTAAGGCCAGAATATTCTCCAAAGTACTTATTACCACTACAACAAGCCTGTCATTTTTCAAAGGGACATGATTTCTGCTCTTCATTTTTCCCAAGAGCCCATAACAGGATCAAAACCTGAAAATGGGAGATTTTCTTCCCATTGACCCTGAAGCACCAACTGAGAGGGACACTGACCAAGATGACTGAATTTTTGCACAGAGCTGTTATCACTGCCTCATGTCAGATGAGAGCAGTGGTTAGAAAAGGAGTAAAGGATGCCAGAAGTGGAATATGTTTACCAAAAAGCCATCTATCATAAAGTTCTTCAAGCCTGAAAAAGCACAAAGACTAGATTTGGTCATGATAGAGATATTCTGTTAAGATGTAGGGAAGATGTTGGTAAACTGCAGCTGATAGCTTATGTTCATGCTGAAAGTCTTGAGTTTGTTCATGTGTATTTGAGAATCCCTAAAGATTATGGCTTCTTAGTGTCAGTATATGCACTGTTTGCTGCTTCCAAAAATTACATTGAGATTCTGCCATGGACCATGCAGCCCCTGGAGAACTGACTGAATTCTTAACAGAATTCACACAGAGATGGGACAGACTGTCTAAGAAATCTGGAATTCAGAGAAATGCCTATACCTTCACAAATTATCTGAACTGCTGGCCAGAACAGAGAGTAGCGGCCATCACAGGCATGACTGAAGGTTGGATAAATTTGATATAATAGCAAATACTCTGTTCCAAAGAAGGTCATGGAAGTAATGAGATATATTTTTAAGCTTTTTCACAAGGTCATTAAATCTGCAGTGTGACTGGAAAGGTCCTGTGACTGAATACCTTTCACTTAAACAAGAGCATCTTGATCCTGATCTAAACATGATGCTATCTCCCACAACTGCTTTTAAAACCTGACCTCTTAATAGTCTGTCCTTGTCTAAGGTAACCTAAGCCCCACTGCAACGTCCCTGTCCAAACAGATTTATCTTTTTTCCTGCCTCCTCCAGATCTTCTGCTAATGCAGATCTCAGGTTAATGGAGAGGTTAAGAAGAACAGGCGTGTAGGTGTGTGCAGACATACGCCTACCTGTGGTACCATGGAGAGGGGCTTATGTTTACAGGGTTTAGCAATTCACGTTCTTCAGTCAGGAACCTCTGTTATCAGGTGGTTATTAATAGAGAGAGAACCTGGGCAAGCTTTAAATATTTCCTATGAGTGAGATAATAATAATTAAAAAAAAAAAAGTAAGGATGGATAGGCTTTGGAGCTGGCATAAATGTATGGGCAAAGCAGGCTACAAAAGCAAGTGGGTCTTTACGTTTGGAATCTTTATACAAGTGTGTCCCATATTGAGGGTGAAGTCGATTTTGTGGGTGAAAGTGAGATACTGATGAGCATCCATGAGTCATTCATATCTCTAGTTTTTATTCAGCTCCTTATCTGAAGTCTGGGTGGAGTGCAAGGAATCACTTTGATGTTTGAGGTTCTGTCTTTCAGAGGGGAAAAAATAGGTCTTTGCCTGCATTCCTGAACGTCAGCTACTGTGGCAGTAGTTCAGCATCAATTTCTAAACTATGTTCTTCAGAATGAGAGGTAGGGTATTAGATTCACCTTGAAAAAGTACGTGAATTCTCCCACAAAGTCCTTCACCAGTGTTAATAACAATGATTGAATGACATGCTCACATTTTTGCACCCATGTTCAATCTTTGTATTACTTTCTCTTTAAGACAGCAAGAAACAGTAACTTTTCTGCTTGTTCTGCTATCATTGCTTAAAATTCAGTACTGCTTTTGTCACTTTCACATGACCTTCATCCTAGGAGGCAACATAGGGTTGTAAAAGTTCTGGAGACTTCTCTTCTTCATTTCTAAGCCTATCTTATTTTTTGAAAACCTGGAAAAATTGTGGAGAAAGAAACTGATTATTTGCAATGAGATAGACCCAGATATTCCATGAGTCCATGACTTTGATTTAAATATGAATTATTTATCTCCCTTGTCCTTATGCATAGATATACATAAAGCCAGATATGTGAATAAAATACAACACAAATTTTCTTATTTTCTATTAAAATATTTAATCTCTCCAAACTCATTAGTTTAAGGCTTTATCCTTCAACTCCTATTATTTATATTCTACATCTGTGCTACTTTTTCTGTCTTTTTTTTTCTTCTTCTCCACTGATTTGCCACAAGGCTGGCTGAAAAAATAAATGTTTTGGCATGTGACCAAAACACATGAAAGACAGGTTCTTGTCCTTATGTAGGTGTGCAGCATCTGAAACTAGGGAAGCTGTGCAAGAACTGCCCACCCAACTGGTAGCACAAGCTAGCATTTTTGTAAGAATTACCCTTCATTCAAGTGCTTTTGGCTTTAATTTATCTCCAAATTTTGCCCTGAGATTCATAACACAGTAAATCCCTTTAATAAAGAGAATGCATCAACTTAGCCTAATGTCTTAAAATCCATTAAACCTCCTGTTTGGTGATATAATTTTCCAGGGACTTTGTAGAAATCAACTTTTTATAACATCAATTCCTTTACTTATCTTTGATAAATGATTTTCCATGGTATATGCACTGTATCATTGCTTAGCAAGGGATCTTTAATACATGCTACTCCTACTGTAATTTCTGAGATTTCTCATATTTTGCACTTTAAAGTGAACATAACAGAAGAAAGAAAAGGTAAAATACAGTAGATTCAAACCAAGGCCATGCTTATTACAGTTCTGAGAAGCAAGGAAGAAGCAATGCTGAATTTAATGTGTATTTATAATGCACAAAAAAGTCCAAATAGCCAAATTTATAGGACCTAAAGGGTAAAATTGACACACTTTCTCTGCTTTTTGTGGTGTGCCCTAAACATACCTCAGCATTGAACAGAAATATCAAGTGGGGTAGGAAAAACTGAGGCATATTGAACAAACAGCAGCCTTGTTCAGTAGCTTTCCTTATGGTTTATCTAAATCCCTCCTGAGCATTATCTACTTGTTGTCATCACATTAAAAAGTGTTTTTAACCTTCTTAAAAAGTTACTTCATGAGAAGTAACATCAGATCACTAAACTGAGGGCTGAATTTTTTGCCCATTTTATGATACATCTGGATGCTAGACTTTCACAGTACTCTTCTACACCTTAGCATTCTGGGTAGGAAACTATTTAATATTAGAGAAGGTTGAGCAGAGCTGCTTGTTTCAATTTTTCAGGTAAATATTGGAGGTGGAAGACTAAGTGTTTGGTTTCAGACCAAAACTATGGGCAGATGGTTACACAAATCTATGCTCCTTGCAGTGATGAGAAAACTGATATTCGTAAGAGCAAGATATCTCTGCTCGTGCATCATAGCAGATGTCTGCCCCTTCCTGCTCCCTCACCAACAATTCTGTACACCAGCTGTTCACAAAGAGGTCCTGATGAAGCACTGAAGTGAGGGCAGAGCTGATTTCCATGTACACCTGACTTCAGACAAAATTAAGAATGTAACATAGATTCCAAATACACCAAATGCACTAATATTATAGCTATGCTATATTTCTTAATTTTAAATGGTGTGAGCAATGTCTTTTTATTATTTATGGCAAACTGCCTTAAATAAGAAGGTTCATAATAAGATTGGAATAAACTTGGAATATTATATTTCAGATAGATATGAATTATGCCGATCACTTGCTTTTTGTGCTGGCTTTTTTTTTTTTTGACAAATACATTCTGTCCAAATTTATTAATGAAATATATAGGTTTGCAGTTTAAGAACAGATATGCTTTCTTCTTTAAGGGTTTACTATAATTTTTCTACATTTTTTCTGTGAAATTTACATTTCTATTTCATGCTGGTATGCTGGATGTGCTGAATTTTCTTTTTATTTTGTTGATCAGTCTCAGGACTAAAGTAGCCTGAGGTCTGATAGCTTTCCAAACTCATTTTGGTTTTGGAGGCTCATATCTGGGAATGAAAAGACTCTGGGCAGGGGAGGGGAAGTCAAAGTGAAATCAATTACTTTTGCACAGATTTTGGTCATAACTGAGTAAAACCACAACAGTCTGCCTGGTTTCCACTTGAATGTACAACTGAGGGGACCATTAATTTAACAGGTTCCTAGAGCTTAAGGTCAGGGGAGACCTTTAGATCATTTCTGACTTTGTGTGTTCGTACATTAACTTACAGTCATATACTTCTATAGGAAGCCAATGGACTGAAGTATTTTGATCTTCAGAACAGTGAACAGCTGAGCCACAACAAACTATGAGTGAGACAAAAGTTCCACCATTTACTAGTGAGATACTTCAAGATGATTGCACCTTACGCAGCATTCAGTAGTTAAAAATCCTATGAAAATACTACCAAATTGAAAAGAACAGCAGTTTCTTTGTTATCCTAATAGAGATAGTGGTTATGAACCTGAGAGAAAGATTTGTTAGCCATTCACTTGGAACATTCTTCCACTACAGAACAGGGTCCACCCTTCCCAGTCTTTCAGCTCCAGGCAAAGACAGACATGTGAAAGGTAGGAACAACCTCCATCATTCTCAACAATGCAAAGCAAAACAAAGATAGTATACTTTTGAACACCTGTCCATTATTAGGGGAGAAAAAAAAAAAAGAAAAAGGAAGAAAAAAGTCCCAACTCTCATAGAAAACCATGAAAACCATATTAGTTTCAGTTTTTGTCACAATTCCCGTAATTTCTACAGACATGTTAACATTAATGCAGGCTGTCCTGTTCTGCAGCTCATCAAAAAATAGAATGCTGATGATGTCTCTCCTCCTCCCCCAAAGAAATCTCAACCCCCAAATTATTCAATCCTTACTATTGCATCTAGAAAACTGCATAATATTTTGGGCCAGTTTGTCCAAATTCAAAATGGATGCTACCTGATTGTTGAACACCTTTGTCAGATATCTCTTCCACCAACAAGTACATGCATACAGTAAGGCATTCATCCACCTTCTCTTTTGTAAGCTGAATAACTAGAGATACTGAAGCCTCCCACACTAAAGCTTACTTTTGCATGATTTTCATGGCCTTGCTTGGGCTCACTCAAGTTGGATTTCTTTTGATTCCCATTGTTTCATGTGGTGTGGGAGTAGAGCCCCTAATCTCTGAAGACCCCTGCATCACTCCATGATGTGGTTGGATGCAATCTTCTGTTAGAGCTTGAGTGGCAGCAGCACCACTCTCAGGTTCAGTCTGAAGAAGCCACTGTTAAAGATACTGGCATGAGGTTCCCCCCACCATCCAAAAAATCCGCAGAAATTAAATAAACTGAATGCAAACTAGATGAACTGTTCTTGTCTCTTGAAAAGATAAATGACGTGGCTTAAAAGAAAAAGATTTATCAAAGGGAAAGAGGAAAACGACAGTACTGTAGACAACAATCCCTTTCTCAGCTAGAGGAATGTTAAAAGTCTGTGTAAGACCTTAACAACCACACTACTAGTTGAGACCAAACTACATCAATCAGGTCAACTGCCTAGTTCTCTGTTCTGTCTTTAGCACATCATGAGTATAAGAATAAAGGAAACACATACTATTGCTTCCATAGGCTATCTTATTCCTCCTATTTCCAGCAATGTGCAGTTGACAGTCTGCCAGAGTGCTAACAGCATGGACGACCACATTTCTGTGCTTGAGCCTGTACCAGGGATCTATTTCATTTGCAAGTATAGATGGAGCCTTTCATTTCTGCCTGTCCTCTATCAGTTGACAACAAAGGACCTGCCTGGGAAGGCCTGCTCTTTACTTTTAGGCCTTGCAACTGGCCTGGCATCTTGCTGGTACTTGCCACTGAGCCACGTGATAATTCTGTTACTAGTCTGCAGTGCATATCCTTGCAGTATAGGGGGACTTCGAAATAGGAATGATGATAATATAGCCAGTGTCAGCGAAGCCAGAAAGAGTTTAAAATGCAGATTGAATTCAGTGGTAATAGTGTTAGGGATATGATCACAATAAAGGTATATACTGTCCTAATTCCTATTTTTATTCTTATTGGAAATAGTCACATCACCTTTGTAGTCTGCACAAGGAGAGAAGTTAATGGAGCTATTTGACCACTTTTGATGCATCTGAATCTACCAAATAGGAACTACAAATTATTACAATATATACAATAGGAAAGTTTCTTACTCTCTGGGAGAAGAATTAGAAATGGGTGAGATGTGTGGCATTATGAACAAAACATCTGAAAAACAAATATTTTCTTTCTGGCTGTTTTTATAGATCATTCACACATATGTAGTTACAACATTTTATGGTCTTGAGAGCACTTCTGAATTTTTTTTCTCAAATGGGAACTTACAACAACTTAAGCATGCCACATTTCATGAATCGTATGCACTATTTTGCTGGAAGCTTAATAGTTATTTATCTATTCTATCTAATCTATTTTCAAGGTAACTGCCTATTTAACCTATTTAAGCTGTGTGACCACTCTAGCAAGAGAGCTATATAAGACACAGGTCATATCATGAATGTAACAAAAACTGGGAGTAGGTCTAGGGATGTAGTTTTACATGTTTAATTTAACAGTGCAACAGCTCTACGCTCTTTATAGTATCCCATCTCAGAAGTAGAGATGCAGTCTCTGTCCCCTACTCCTGCTGTGCCCAATGTGTGGCTACTGAGCCACATGCACTTCCGATCAGCATAGGTGCAGCTCCTACACCTTGGCTATGTTGTGTGATATGAAATGGGAATGTGATAGCACTGGGGTTACCAGGTGAGAAAAAATTTTGGTATGTAGGGTGATTGAGCCAAAAAAGACTCATAACTGGGTTGAAAATCGTAACTCATTCTCCCTATGGAAATCTTTAGTACAAGGAGAAACAGTTACATATTCTGAAAAAAAGTGTTAGCCAGGGGTAGATTACATTAAAAATCATTATAGAGTCAGTCTTAAAAAATCATCATTGTCAGTGGAAGAGGCTAAGGACTAAAATAAAATCACTCTGTGGTATCAGCAGAAAATAAAGTTGTGTGGGATCAGTTTAGTTCTCATACAGCTTTCCTCCTCTGAAGGAGCAGCCTGAATGGTTTTTGCAGTTGTGATATCTGCCTGTGCTGAAGTATATGTGAGAACATGAAAATTACTTAGTGCCTTCATGAATTTATTGTAAAAGGTGAAATTACTGAGTTGCAATATTCACATTCTGGTGATTTTCCCATGTCTTCTTGTTTCCCTGGCAAAGAAAGCTTTCAGGGCATAGCTTACTTATGGCTATTTCTCAGCTGCTTCAAGATTATTCTCTTGCCTGGTCATGACACCACAGTTCCTTTCAGACACCATGTAGTTAAAGAGGATCATTGGCAGAGTAGTGCATTGTGTATCCTCCCACCTGATCTCCACATCTTAGCCATCAACAGCTTTTACTTCTCAGCTCATAACATGAGATTAATTGCCTTACTCTCTTTCATGCATAGGTATTGGAAGAGTCAAAAAGGGTTGTAAAATAAATGAGTGGACTGTATTGTGATTGTACTTGTACTATACATATAATTTAATTTCAATGAAAGGAAATTCACATCTAGTCATTTCAAACATGCTGAATGTACCATAAATGCTACTTAACTTCAGCTAGCAGTACAAGGGTGCTGGTAGGTTACTCATCTTTTTTTATGGCAGTGACTCCTCAAAGTACATAACTCATTGCAAAAACAAGTCATAAACCTCTTTCTTTGTATACATTATACACAAGCAACACCATCACTGTATCTTGCTATATAAATATCCTTTCTGTATTTAATGGCTCCATTGGGCATGTTTGTTGCTTCCTAGCCGCTTGGATTAAGGACTGGCAGAAGTTTTAACTCCTGGCTGTGTTAGTTTAAAACAGACTCTTAGCTTCCACTTTTAGTAAGTAGCTATCTGCACAAATAGTGGCTAGCAGTGGTTAGCTGCATCAACGCATGGACTCATGACAGGTGTTTGCATGAGTAAGCTTCAGAGTAGTTCATGCAACGGCTGTTGACATGTGTGTGCACTCAACTATTTGGAATACAAAGTTGGGACTTGAACATACAGTTAGTTTTTACTCATTTTTACTGCTAAGAAATATCTTTTTTTCAAAGAGCTCAGTAATGTCAGTGAACCCCTAAGTGCTGGAGAAGCAATGAACCTTTTCTATTAAACAGAATATGTGGAACTAATCTGTTTAAAATGCTTTCAAAACTAATTATTTGAACATGAACATCTCCTTTACAGGGCTACGAACTTACATTGCAAATACTGTCATTTTGCAGAGAATTAAAGTACTTTTTAAAAAATAATTTTCTTTTGCAAACAAAAAACCCAAAAGATTTCTAAAAATACAGTCAAAAGCACCTATCCACTAAGAACAAAGGGACTCACATTGTCAACAGTTGTTCTGAAAGGGTAATTTATTTTTTAGGGTGAGGAAATTCTAAGCAAGTCTAACTGTATTGCCGATCAGACCTTTGTACAAGCTTGCAGTAAATGTTGAATACCAGCCTCCAGCCACAGCTCTCCAAAACCCTTGTCAGCACAAGGTAAGGAAATCTCAGCAGTGTTAAATAAGTCTGTGAAAATGCCCATGTGAAGCAGCTGGAGAGAACAGAATGTGTGTAATGAAAATGAATCAGTCGGCAACGAAACCCAAAGAAGGTTAGGAAAGTAACCCTTAATTAACAAAATTTCTTAAAAACTTTGACCATTGTGCTGGTTTGGGGTTGTAGAGTTTATGTGCTTTTTAGAGTACAGAGAAGGCTTGAAAGGGAAAGGAAGAGAAAGATTCACAATTTTCCATCCAAATATGTATTATGACTTCTTTGTATGAAGATCCCCAAAACTGTGAATTTGAAAACTGCTTTCTCCTGATCCACATACAATCAGCATTCACAAATCATTGCACTGCCTGTATTGTGATTTGATTAACAAAGCTGCATTTGATTTTGCATCTAATGAAAAACACAGAAAGCTAGAAATACTTTGTTAGCAATAAAAACAAATTAACAGCCATTACTAACTCTTGGAATTCTCCTACTACTGGTTAGGAATTTCTCCATAAGAATTATCTATCTATCTATCTATCTATCTATCTATCTGCCTACCTATCTATCTATTTTTTTGCAGTTTGGGATAGAGTACTCCTCATTCATCTACAGTCATATTACATTGCTGTGAAAGCAGGACTTTTACACAAATAATCTTACTCTTATACACATAGTCCAAGAACATTTGAGATAACTCAAGTGTTAATTCCCCCAACTCATGGTTTTGAGGGTTCCTCACAGCACCCTCAAAACAGACCAAATGGGCAGGTTGTAATAGGGACTGCCTGCATATGTGGGAATGTTCTGTACCACCACCTGGGAAAGGAGGGCTAAAAAAATCGCAGCTTCATACTGAGCATCTCCTTACATGTAATCTTCTGTAGTGTTACTGTATCATGAACTGGTGGTTCAATGCCAAACCTGGACCACAAGGAGAAACTGACACTCATTGAAGAGAGGGACTCACTACACTAGGCGAAGAACAGGCACGTGTCTTATAAGTGTTATTGGTTTTGTTGTTGTTGTTATTATTATTATTATTATTGCTATTAGCCTAGCAAATGCTAACTACATATTAGTTAATTATAGTTCTATGGGTCATGAAAAGTAAAATAACTTAATTATTAGCCTGCAAAATGTATGATTTCGATACTGAATTATCTAGCTGACATATGTTGGTAAGTTCAAATTTAGTTAGCCTATTTCTGCAAAAATTCCTACTGATTTTGAGTAAGATAAGTAAAATGAAAAACATTTTACTTTCTATAGATTCATTTGCAGTATAAATGGCAAAAATTAACACCACCTAGGTGGCTTATTCCTTGGTACCACTCACAGTTAAGTTCAAGCAGTATAAGATGACATAAACAGGCTTACACGAAGACGAGTTGAAGGTATATTAATGTAGAAGACAGAAAATGAGAAATGGCTGAAGAACTACTTTTGCGGTGGAGGAGGAAAAGATTTACTATAAAAGATTTACAAAGTAAGTATTGGCAAAGTATTATCAAAAATAATCAATCACCTTTAAAAATAAATGTTTTCTTCCCTTGGACATCAGCCAATGACCAGGGCAAGAATGGACTCCTCTGAAGAATTAAACCTGCTAATGTCTACAGTATTTATTATGCATATTATTACAAAACGTTCCTTCATAATGTAACAATTTCCTGAAATACTTCCTATAATTACATTTTGTGTTAGAGAAGTTTATCTTATAAAGCCAAAAGATAAGGACTATTTTGGCTAAATGGAACATTTTATGAATGGTGAAGGTTTTAATCTTATCTCCCTTTTCCAAGTGTTGTTGGAATTCAGCTGTCAAAGTAAAGGGGCCTTACTTTCGTCTTTCCTTACCTTCCAACCTCAAACTATATATGAACTCCCCGTTTTAACACAATAGTAAAATAAGCTTTCTGCTTATACAGCTCTTTTAGTTTTAAAGTCTCTAGTACCAGCAAAATTTCTCTGGAGTAAATGCAAACCACCTTTACAGAAGGAAAGCTTAGGAAAGAGGTAGCTCCTAAGAAAGCACACAGGCAGTAGACTACAATACTGTGTAGAAAACTATATTTGGTTTTTGCATATGAATGGGCATTCATATATCCCTTAGGCTCATAATTTCATCATATTTCCACTTGTATTCTCTTGGAATGATGAGTACTTGGGAGATATTAGCTGGAAAGCTACCAGGGGAATTCTGTGATTTTTGATGTACTGCTCTGCAGCGGTTCTGGATAGGAAGAAAATGCCTTGTGCTTTGTCCATGCCTTGTTCTACATAAGTCTGAGGTTTCCACTGGATGGTCTTACATTTTGATGGAAAGAATGTGACAGTTTATTCAAAGATTGTGAAATCTCATGTCCTGATGATGCAAGTGCCGCTCATACAGTGCTAAAAATTCATGTTTCGTCCAGAAAAATGCCACTCATGGAACTTCTTCATAGCACTGTAAATCCAGAGTGATGCCATAACTTTTCTGAAGGAAGTGATTTTCATTCATTTATACATTCCAGCAGACTTTTCACAATAACTGAGTGTTAACCATTCTATTAGCTGAATTTGGGTCTGGCTTCCTCACAGTCTGGGAAGATGAGCTAAACAAAGGCATATATGTATTTGTTGCTTCCATATCATGAAGGGTATGCCTGATGATTTTTATTATGATAGATCCTCTGCCGAATTTTTCCAGATGAATCCTTTGTTTGCTAATTTGTAGAAGTTTGTCTTGGAGCACCTTGCTGGGAGCAGGAGTCACCATATTTGCACAGATAGTCCATGCAGGTGCTGAGGCAATGATCTCTTCCTTGAGGATCCTAGAGAACACAGGATGTGTGTCCTGATGATCAGTCAGTTGTGATGTTCATAGCATGGCTGTTTATTGGTTAGCTAAAATGTCTTTTCATTATTTAGCTGGTCTGCATTTTCAGCCTTGCTTGGGGACACAACTGGTGAGGGTACAGGTGATCTAGCGACTATGGTTCTACTGGTACAAACTATTTCTTCAGACAACTCAAGTCCAAACTGAGGAAAACTAAGCCAATGCAATATAATAGAGTACAAATATAAAATATATATTAAAGGAATTTGGCAAATTTCCTTCCAAATGTAACTATAATCCATGTGTCCTTGTTAAGTGTTCTGAGGAACTACTGGGGATCCATGATTACTGTACCATTGTTCCTTAGATAGTTTAATGTATGTATTTAGCATGTATCTGTAAGAATCTGTGGTATGGACTACTATCTGTTAATATTGCTTCATTCATAATGAATAACTTACTTGTCATATCTGTTACACACACATTCCCAACAAGACCAGCTTAGATTCTTATTCATTGGGAAATGAAAAAATTATTAAAGCGTTAATTTTACTTGACTGGTCTGCACAATATTGTGACTGATGACAGACCAGGTACCAAAAATTACTTATTTAATTTCAGTTATTGTAGAATTAAAGATTTTTCTGTTTATGCACTTGTTATACTTATGCTTAAAGACTTTAAAATGAGTGGTAAATGTTAGCTAAATAATCCCATGCTTGAAAGTAACTGCATGTGAAAGAAAATATCAATTACTCCTTTATAGAACTGCATACCGATTATAAGAGAATTAACATCCTGTTTATTTTCTACCAACAGTCAGAAAGAAAAAAGGTAATTTTGTGATGCTGCCTGCTGTCAAGGGAAGAGTCCTTGAGGGCCAGATTTTATGGTTTTGTCCAGATTGATCAAATAGTTTGGTACACAGTTGCTGCATGCTTGATGAGAGAGGGAGAAAGGTCCCCCCCCAGCTATCCACAAAATAGAGGCATGTTTATCTAGAAGCATCTGCTAATGCAATGACCACAGCACTGCCAAATACAGAAAATAAGGCTGGGAGAGATCCTGATGCTCAGGGCACTGAGATACATGTTAGGGGTTTCTCTAGTGTGTTCTTAAGGGACTGAAGTGTTCCACAGCTATGTCAGGCAGTTTGCTCAAGTGCTTCCTTTTCTTGCCTTTTCCTAACATCTGAATCTTAGCTTTCTTGCTGCAGTTTAAGCTCATTACTTCTTGCCATCTCCACCACAGACTTGGAGGGAACTGCACAGGCAAAACAACTTAAGGATTCTCAGTGTTTCCTTACACAATACCTTTTCAACACTCCTGAGCATTCTGACTGTCCTTTAGATCTTCTCCAGTTGGTGGTCTATATGCCTCTCATTTTGCAGTTCCTCAGCGAGATGACACCTGACCAATGCATCAATATAGGAATGATTTCTTCTTTATATTCCATTTGTTCTGCAATTCTTAGCAGACACTTGCATCTGTTTCTGAAGGGTTGCTAGGTCAGTCATTCTCTATAATTTTGAAATGGAAGCTTCTTAAGTGAGGATGGCTTCACCTCACTTAAGTTTCACCATTTTAAAGATCTATAACCTAAGCTAGTTGTCAATAAAGCCTCTGACTAAGAGAGAAAATCCTAAGCCTCTAGTTTTTCAGAACTGCTTCCCAGCTAAGCTGAATTTTGGCGAGACTACTTGAGGGCTAATCGTTCTACTGAAATGGTAGTTTTGCAGCACACTTATCACGATTTGGATCTGTGGATTATAAGGTAGGTGGAAACTTGGCTGGACCTCCAGGCTCAGTAGCTTGCGATCAGCAGTACGAAGCATGGCTGGCAGCCTGTCATTAGTCAGTGAAGAGCCAATTGGAGCCAATACCAATTTAATATGTTTATTAATGACCTGATAGATGGGATAGAAAGCACTCACAGCAAATTTGCAGATGATACAAAATTAAGGGAGCAGTCAATAAGATGGAGGGCAGGGCTACTATTCAAAGAGACCTCAGCAGACTGGAGAAATGGGCTGACTGAAACCTCATGAAGTTCAATGAAGTAAAATGCCAAAGCCTACCTTTTGGGAAGAAAAATCCCATGCACCAGTACAGGCTGTGGTCTGACTCACCAGAAAGTAGTTTTGCAGGAAAGGAATTGCCGGTCCTGGTGCACAACAGCCTTCTGGACAATACAAGCAAGAGTGCAGCCAGCAGGTTGAAGGAAGTAAGTCTTCCTCTCTGATCAGCACTTGTGAGAACACATCTGGAGCACTGTGTCCACACACCTCAGTGGATTTTATTTTCTCTGGAAGGGGTAGACTATTAAGGGATGGGGAAGAACGGCCTGTATAACTTCCAAAGAGCAGATTTTGGCAGAACATACAGATTAAAAAATGTTATTGCATAGCATGAAAGTTATTGCTGGTGTGGTAATGACTAACTTACAACTCACCCACTTTCTACCTTTGTTTCCTTCTCAAAAAGTACAAAACCTAATTTTTCAACGTATTTGGACACAGATTAAGACTTAATGCTTCATTTGAATACCCACTCATAGTGCAGAAGGGTTATCATGCTGTAAATATATTGTATGTATTACTATGTAATTAATACCTAACAACTTGGATCACTGACTGTCTTATTCTGGATTCTGTGTTATGGGTTTTAAAACTTAACGTTATCAATTGCCTTCAGTGGTATTTATTGGATAGCTGTTTTGATATAGTTCCCATGCTTAGAACTTGGCTAGGAGGCTTAGACATTTCTCCCTCCTGTCGAACAAAGTGTTTTTTCATTTTCTTGAATTTACTGAATTCAGATTTTTATATTATATTCTGCAGAGGAGCAAAGTTCAGATCATTATCCAGTCATTGCTGTAGCTCTTGGCATTACTGTATGGGCTTTTTTGCCTTGTCTTTGACAATTCTTCCTTCAGTATGATTTTGATGAGAAAACCTAATCATGTGAAATTCCACATGCAAGTTACTCAGAGTTTAGCACGGTTGGAAAGAAGACACTTTCAAATGTAGTGATCGATACACATGTACAAAGCAGCTGTTATACATCTTTCTGAATGAAACATTTATGGAAATTTGCTTTTTGCCAGAATGCTCACATAAACCATGCATCATATTAAGCATATTCAAGATCCAGCTCTACTCATTAACATGAAATAGATCTACCATGAGATTCTGCAGGAGTATAACTCAGTACTACCTTGCTATTTATGAAGCCAAACCACACTGAAATCATAGGGCTCAACAAAGTTCTTCTGAACAGGGCCAATCATAGACTGGTTAATGATGCTGGGAATTCTGAGAGAATTGGGTTCCATCCATAAATTTTGGCATTTTCCATAAACATTTTAATCAAGAACAGTCAATTTGTTTGGTGACAGAGCATAAATGCCTCACTCCCTACTATACTTGTAATAAATCAATCAGCAGAGAAACTTATTGAAACAATGGTATCACACTAAAATATATTCCAACTGCCTGTTATATTTTGGCTGGTCACACAGCACTAGTGAGGATAAAAAGGTTTGATACAGACATAATCACTGAGCTCAAACATAAAAGATAATTCACAGTATTGGCTGGGATTTGTAGGTTATATGTCCTACATTTTCTGGATACAGAGGTGTTATTCAACAGGTCAGATGAATCACGTTCTAAAAGTGCCTGGATCTACCCACCTCAAAAAACTCATGGGTGGCCTGCAGCTCTGATGCAAATGTCTCCCTTGTAGGTAAATGAGGTTAAGAATATAAGAACATAGGACAATGACTCCATATTTAATCAGAATAAAGGCTTGTCTAGGCTTACACCCTATCTGCAACAATGACTAATAAAATATGCAAGAGGAGTATAAGGATATAAATATAGAGCAAATATATTCTGATACTATAATATACAGTATGCATCTTTTCTCACCTCTATATTAGAAGGGAAGAATGTAAGCATAGAATAAATATATAGAGATATGTGCTGGTTTTGGCTGGGACAGAGTTAATTTTCTTCATAGTAGCTAGTATGGGGCTGTGTTTTGGATTTGTACTGACAACAGTGTTGATAACACAGGGGTGTTTTGGTTACTGCTGAGCAGTGCTTGCACAGAGCCAAGGCCTTTTCTGCTTCTCACCCCACCCCACCAGTGAGTAGGCTGGGGGTGGACAAGGAGTTGGGAGGGGGCACAGCTGGGACAAGTGACCCCAAGTGACCCAAGGGATATTCCAGACCGTAGGACGTCATGCTCAGCATATAAAGTTGGGGGAAGAAGAAGGAAGGGGGGACGTTCAGAGCGATGGCGTTTGTCTTCCCAAGTCACCATTAGGCGTGATGGAGCCCTGCTTTCCTGGAGATGGCTGAACACCTGCCGGCCGATGGGAAGTGGTGAATGAATTCCTTGGTTTGCTTTGCTTACGTGTGCAGCTTTTACTTTACCTGTTAAATTGTCGTTACCTCAGCCCACGAGTTTTCTCACTTTTACCTTTCTGATTCTCTCCCCCATCCCACTGTGAGGGAGGTGAGTGGCTGCGTGGTGCTTAGTTGCTGGCTGGGGTTAAACCACAAAAAGGTACTTCCCCTAAATGGTCTTCCAGCATTTGGTTAACTGTGGCCTTGCAACTTACTGAGTCATAAGGTGGAGTCCCTTGTATTTCAAAGTCTTTGATGGACTTTTCTGCAGTGAATTTGTCCAAATTTATTAAACCTAGGTAAAGTTTTAGCAATGTTAGGTGAGATACATCCCACCATAGTTGACCACTACATGTATACTGGATTATGCTGAATGCTGAGATTTTCCCTTGTATATCTGCTGTATGTTTTAATGAAATACATATTCCAATTTTTGGAACTTGGTTCTTATTGTGACTAGATAAAGGATACCTGTTTGTATTTTTCAGCTTAAAAATACATGGCCCTGAGGCAAAGTCAGAGTAAAAAGAGAATAGTTGTAGAAGTCATTACAGAGGACACAATCTACGTACTGTTGAATTAAATTAAAAATGGGTTTAGCCCTGGGAAATAAAAATCACTCATTTGTCTAATGTAGCAAATAAACTTTGCAGATGGTTCTAACTTCAGGAAAGGCATCTAGACAAATAAGGCATGACTCACATTTTTCCCTTTTTATTCAATTTCTTACTTCATGTCATGAAAGATTGCAAATGAATAACTGATGCCATTAGAAAAACACATGTTATTGACTCTTTCTTTAACTTTCAGTTGGAAAAAAAAATTGCTGACCCCCCCCCCCCTAATGTGTTTAATATTTAGAATCTTTTGAAAGCTTTTGACCTAGTTAATAAATTCTTTAATATTTTCTAATTTATTGCTAGCCTGTTAAGAATTTTGGGAAGCTAATAATTTAAACTTTATTTTCTATAAATTCATTTAACAATGCAGAAGGATTCATTCCTCTATGTACTGGTTTTGGCTAGGACAGATTTAATGTTCTTTGTAGTAGCTTGTATGGTGCTATGGCTTGGGTTTGTGACCAAAACAGTGCTGCTAAACCAGCAATTTTTTAGTTACTGCTGAGCAGTGCTTACACAGCATCAAGGCCGTCTCACACTGCCCTGTCAGTGAGTAGCCTGGGGGTGCACAAGATGCTGGGAGGGGACACAGCAGGGACAGCTGACCCCAGCTGACCAAAGGGATATTCTAGACCCTATGATGTTGTGCTCAGCAGTAAAAGCTGGAGGAAAGAAGGAGGAAGGGAAGATGTTCGGGGTTATGGCATTTGTCTTCCCAAGTAACTATTATATATGATGAAGTCCTGCTTTCCTGGAAATGGCTAAACATCTGCCTGCTGATGAGAAGCTGTGAATGAATTCCTTGTTTTGTTTTGTTTTGTTTGTGTACACAGCTTTGCTTTACCTATTAAAATGTTTTTATCTCAACCTACAAGTTTTCTCATTTTTACCCTTCCATTTCTCTCCCCTATCCCGCCAGGGGGGAGCGAGTGAGCAGCTGTGTGGGGCTGAGCTGCCTACCAGGGCTAACATGCAACATTCTATCATCTGTTATAGATTCCCTGTCAAAAGTATTTGTAAAATAATTTTAAGATGTACTTAAACTCTGTATTGCTGTGTGTAGGGCTAGAGGGCTAAAGGATTGCTATGACTGCCAGGTAGTACTGGCCTGCCGCTTTTGCACTATAGTATTTCTTAAAACAAAGAATTACTGACATAAAGCTGCTTATTAAATGTATTGTGTACAGTATGTGGCTTAGGTCAGAAACTCAAATAAAATTGTTTCTCTTCAGACTGTGGATCACATACTTGGCACATTGTTAAACTGATTTGGCCCCAGAACTACAGGCATCCTTCCCTAAATCTCTAATGAATCACCTGAAGACACTTATGTCTCTTCATTGTGTCTGCCTAGCTTGGATTGAACACCTAAATTTGGAGGCTGAATTTAGATAAAAATAAATTGTACTTACAATGCTCAGAATCAGAATTGTACTTACAATGCTCAGACGTCCCCACCCCTTAATTTAGTTGAGGGGTGGGGACGTCTTTCAAAGATATTTCTATTCCTTCAGTCTCTGACCAGCAAAATAGGAAAAAATATATACTGAATAACTGCAGAAATGTTGCAAAGTACTGAATTCTGCTGCTGTTGCATGTCCAGAAGGTACTTTGTATTTTAACTTGCTCATATTTATCTCTGCTTCTTATGCATTGTAGACGTTTGTAAAATAAATCTTAAGACAGCTAAATAGCCCCTAAAATCCGTATTTGGGTGACTTTCCACTTTTTCCCTATCTTTACATTACCACAAATGATAAACACAGAAATTATTTGGTGCAACAGAAATTTTTCACTGTAGACAGGAGAGTTTGTGGAGGTTAGGATTATAACATTTTAGTCAAACTGTGATTGAGAAATTACCTTTCAGGCTGTGAATCAGATGTGATATCATAATCCTATACTCTGAAGAGATTCCTGTGTTATTCTAAGTGGTAACTGTGGAGGTGAAGATTTTCCATCACTGGAGAAATGATACGCAGTATACTCAGAGTTTTAAACAGTGTTAGAATCTAGAGTCCTTTGAAATAAATGGAAAATATCCTGTTGACTACATTAGTGACTTCAGTGCAGCATTTTGATCATAACATAACCTCAGAAAAAAGGTTTTTCTACACGTGGTTGATATCGGGATTGCTGTTCTAGATCTGTGACAACAGCTGTATTACCAATCACGTTATAGCTCGTTGTTGCCCAAACAAGGAAAAAAAAAACAGAAGAAAAGTAAGGAAGTCTTCACTTGAAACATTTTTCCATCACTTCAGCATAAAATTTCCTAAATATTAATAGTGCTCTTTTCTCCCAAAACTGATTATAAGAGGGTAATTTTATCTTCATTCCACAGGCCAATAACTGAGCTAAAGTTGTATATTTAAGAATGAATTGTCTAAAAAGATAAAACAGATTTGTGGACATTTCAATACAATCTAAGGACGGCAATTCATCTAAAGCCATAAAGACATGAGATATGGAAGTAACAACAGGAAAAACCCCAATTCTGGAATACTAGAGGATTTAAAAACCAGTAGGACATATAACTTGATATTGTTTTTCTTGTAAATTATCTGGAATATAAATGTCTAAAGAAAATACAGAACCTTTCTCATACACATCTAGGATAATCATTTCTATAGAATCATCAGGAGTTCACTACATCTTTTTCCATGTTTGGATCATAAGCTTATGAAAAGGATATTAACAAGTTACTAAGTATTTGAGAATATGCTTCTACTATGGGCAAGTAATTCTGCTGAAGCATTTGATAATATCAGAGAGGACTATGGAACAGATAGGCCATTTCTTTCAACTACTATAAGATTTTTTGTGAACTACAATATCAGTGATATACTTACTATTAGCTGCTATTAAGATAGTCCATGCACATTGGCTAGAAGATGTCAGACTAAACTAATATTCTTTTTCAATAACTATGCATAGACAAAGGTAATACAATGAACCTACACTACTGAGTTTTAAGCAAAGGCAAATTCTGATTTAAGATGGAGTAGAAGGGGATTAATACTAGAATTGACAGATAGATAAAGGCTACAGAGAATCATGAACAGGAGTTATTAGGCTCAAAAACAATTAAATGAGTGGTTCAGGAAATGGTGTTAGGATCAGTTTTGTTTAATGGTATCATGGTGTTATCTGAAATAATTGTATGTACATTACTGTACTTCCAGGTCATGCAAATTATTGTTAACATAGGAAAGTACCAGATTAGCATACAAATAGATGTAGATAATCTTGTGGATTAGTGTAATAGAAATGAGATAACACTTTGGTGGTAGAAATTATTAAGTCTTTCTGCCTGGGAGTCAGGTAAGAGAGGAAGGTTCTTGAGATACTAGGTGATTTGAAGATAGCAATGCCTATCAGTGTGGATGCAGTAGACTAATATGACTCCAAAATATAGCAGAATCTTTAGTAGAAGTGAGAAAATATTAGTATCACTTTGCAAAATATTAATGATACTTTATTATATGCTGTCTACCCCTATTCTGACAAGAAGAATTTAGACTGGAATAAGTATAGCAAAGATGCCTCTGTGTATTCAAATATTAAAGGCATAAAAGAAACAGTCTATTATCTCCAATGCACACCAGATTGTGATAAACTACAAAATATATATATACTAGTTCTTAATGTATATCATGCATATCTCTGAGCATTTACTTCCCATGGATTTAGATCAACAAAGCTGCTAAGCAAGAAAAGTAAAAGACCCGCCTAGATAAGCAGTATCCTAACAGGAACTTAAACACAGTTGCCAGATTTATGGCTGTGAGTGCAAGATTCCTCTGTTCTACCCTTAAGGCAGAACTGCTTTGCCAAGTCAAAGAAAAGAGATCAAAGAGCACTAAAGCATTAGGGAACTCCCTGGGACTAGCAAAGGGTAGAGTTAAACAAATGGCAAAGAGCTGCCCAAAATGTGCAGGAAGTGCAAGAAGGAGGATTAGAGTGTACATTTCAACAGACTTTTCTGGACTTTGGTTAATATCTCTGCAAAGGACTGGACTCAGCCTTTGGGGTCATTTCAGTTCCTCAGAGGGATATAGCATTTACACCATGAAATACAGTAAGCCATGGCAATAAATTAAAACTTGGGTATATTTTCAACTATTCCTTATGTGACTGACATGCAACTTTTGGTGTTGAGGCTTTTGCATGTAATATGTATGGAAAGTAAGCCAGAAAATCAGAGAGCTTGAAGTCATTATACAGGAAGGTTATCATCTAGTGAGAAGAAAGAAAGACGCAATCATTTTCATTGGCATCTGTTACTATATAGCCTGGAGATGGTGCTGCCAGCCATTTGGAGAATAACTGTTTTCTTCTATAAGTATATAGAGTTTCAATATTGCCTCAGGGATTTTTAAAGTATTATTGTTAATTCAGTTTTCATTTGCTAGGTATATCTTAAATAGGTGCCAAGAGGCAGATATGGTTGTTTGGAATATCATAGGTAGGTACTTCAGGAGGAAAAGGATTTTTAAAAGGGCATTCATTTTGATGGCTGTGATTATTATAACTGCCTCATAGCAAAAGCAGACATTACCCTCTCTCTGAATCCTTTATGAGTTTTTTATTCTCTGTGAAGAGGGAGCCTTCTTATCTACTGTTGCTTTAAACCAATGGAAACTCCTGATTTTATTTACAATGAAATAAATTTTTGAAGTCCATGTTCTAATGATTAGATGTTACTATACTACCTGTGTGCTATGTATCTACTTGCCACCAGTGGCTAATCCTGTATCATTCTGAAAACACACAGCACTGATTTTTAGGAATGTAAAATAGGATATTGTTTGCAAGTAATAGACTTCATTTGCTGCTGCCCTTCTTAGTTGCATCAGAATTTTAATTTCTTTCTTGATATTCATGACATTCACTGTTGACATAAAAAATTGTAAGACATTCTCCTAGATTCAAGTCATTCATCCATACCTTAAAAACAAAGAGGCAAAGTACATATGTCTGATCCAAGAAAAGGATTATAAGAAGATTACACCAGTCCTGACTAGTGATTTTGAATTGCCTTTTAAACTGCATACAAACAGTTGTTAATATAAATACTACTACTTTTAAATTTACCTTAAAATGATTAACTTTGGTTCCTTAGTTTCTACTAGGATTTCTCACACATAAGAAACAACATTATTGCTTCAAAAGCTATAAAGAAGACTGTGTTAAATGTAATTTTAAACTTTTCCTCTTTGGTAAAAAAAAGAAAGGGTTTGCTGCCTATCCTAACTATTTTGAAAAGAAGATAAAAGCTTTCCATAAATCATGAGAATTAGTATAGCATTGTGGTGCACAATACAGCAAGAGTGTTTTTTTTTCCTTCAACTTATCTGAAGTGAGCACCTTCAGAGGTGCTCAGCATTGGCAGTTGTGACTGACATCTACTCAATCGAATTGGTTTATTTTATTTATTAATTTTATTTACTTTATATAAAACAATTGCAAATATTAGGATCACAAAATCAAGGACTCAAAAATAAGGTAATGAAGTAATGTCTGGATTAAAGTTGTCTGTACAACCTTACTCTGACTAGATAACTGTAACAAATGAAGTTGTTAGAGACAGGTATTGCAGTTTTAATCTTCCAGAGAGACCACGAATCTGATCTTGGTCCTTCCACAGACGTAGTTTCATGTTTACAGTCAACAAACCTTTTAAAATATAACCTTCACAGTTGTCTCCCTAACCCGTCTTTCCAAAATGATAAGCACTCAGAAAGGTGGTTGCAAATCAGGAAATGTGTGTTATGTGATGCTAAGCACACCATAAACTCAGGTTTCTCATTGGTTGCCCAAATTGTCCATATGCTGCTGATTTGTGAGTGCTATGGTCCTATGCCCAAGCTGTAAGAGCCAGATAGTATCATCCAGTACCCCGTAGTATCGATGTGCAAAGCCATTAATGTCCGTTAAACAGGTCCATATTGCAGCAATGAGCAGCAGATGAGGTAAACTAATAATTCAGTTTTCCCTGTAGGTCTGACTAATATGCAGGGAAGATCAGGTGAGGTCACATTTTACACTAAGGAGAAAATAAAACATCTATCCGAAAAGGGAGCAGTATCCAGGAAAGAAGAAGGGATCCTATGGAGAGGAGAAAGGGGAAGCTGAATACTTGAAGGCAATCTTGACATCTAAACATGACAGGTATGTGTACATGTTTATGCACAGTGAATGTGCTAATTAAGTTTTCCTGTGTAATCTTAATTATAGCTTTTCTAGACTTTGTTCATTTGTCCTTCTGATGTTAACTTTCTTCTGATGTGTGTCTTTTTTTAAAAAAGAGAGCATATATCACTAGGACATCACACTGGTGACTGATTAGCAGTAGTGGAATCCAAAGCTGTCTTACTGGGAAATGAGTGTGGGGCCACTTTGCAGAGCAGGCACTAAACACCTGATGTCCACTGTAGCCATTTTATGGAGATTTACTTCATACTAGCTCTCATCTGGTCCCATGGATTAGCTGCCATTAGTGAAAGGAACAGACTCGGGATGCATCTCTTGGTTTAATTCCCTGCAAAAGGAGTCCAGTTTGCAACCACTCCCCAAAGATAATCATGTTACAGAAAGTGGGGATTATTGGGAGATTTATTTCAAAAGCTCACATCCAAATTGTTAGATATTATTGTGAAGCCAGCCTTATACCAACTACACAAATCCTTACTTTTGGAGCTACCAGAGCAACTGATAGCAATACTATGCTGTCAGCCTCTCTGTGGGCACACAAAGCAACAGATGTCACAGGTACCGGCAGACAGCCAAGGGCTGGTGAGACTTGAATTAGTTTGACTCTGTTCTAGGCGCTGAAGAAGAAGGTGTTTAACTGACGGCAGACTCTTCAGCCAGTTTTCTTCCAAGCCTGTCTCAGTACGCTCTTTTCTAATGCTGAGTTTCCCTTGTCACCTTCTCTCCTGCGGCTCCTCATGCACTTCATCTCGTTTCAGTTTCACTGTTCTTGCTCAGCCACATCCTTACTCCTTTCACCTACAGGGAGGAGTAGCTCTTGTCTTTCTCCTGCATCCTCATCCAATCTCTCTTCTTGCCTGCTTCATCTCTGCAGTTCCTGAGCCAAGATTTTTCATTAATGTCAGAGAGACAGATGGTTTCTGTTGAGTATGTGGGATACAACTAAACTATTTTTAAAATATATTTTCCCCTTTTAAAAGGAGAATAAAACTTCGCAGCTACATTAGCAATGCCTAGTATTTTCAACACAGAATAGCAGACTGAGGAAATGTTTTTAAACAAGAGGCACATTTAACATAAATGATGTAATGAGTTTAATACTGATGAAGTTTCTGTGCTTGCAAAATGTATGTGTTAACATTATTGTGTTAGTTATCAATTTCAAATAATTTATTTTCTTGCCATAAGCCTGAAGAAGAGAATGGCCAGAGTGGCTCTTGGGCTTGTGTTGAATTGAAATTGTGAAAATTTCAATACTTTAAGTTACTTACGTTGAGGTACTACTGAAGCATATGACTGAATCTAGCCCACACTTCTTAAGAAACAATGCCATAGAAAGCATTGATGGTATCTTAGAAGATGAGAGACATTGATGACAAACGATATTCACTCTGATGGCGGGAAAATTGTCTGCAGAAATAAGAGGAATGTCTTTAAAATGGCTTAGAGCCCAGCTCTGCTGGACATTGTTGAGAATTTGTTGGAGGCCCACTGAAGTAAATCGACTGAATTCTGTTATCATTTGCATTGGTTTGTGGCCAACACAGTTTCACTGAAGTCATTGTAGTTATTCTGTCTTCTAACTGGTGTGAATGAGAACAGAATTTGGCTAGCAGAGCAGTACTGCTATAAAGCTCCTGCAACAGAAATTGGAAGGAGATCCATATGATTAATGCAAACTTGACCGAAAAAAATAGAGTAAGGCCAAACCATATCAATTGCCCCACACTGAAAAAGTTGACAGTACCTGTAATTAGTAGCATTCATACACCAACTAAAAATAATTAATACATCATTCTGTTCTAGCTGCTTTTTGTATCATGCTCTCCTGCAACTGAAATTTATTTAATAACACACACATTTGTGATGTTCATTTCTTACAAACTTAAATTAAAAAATAAATAAATCTGACTCACTATGTTCATTTTCTAACTGGAGCAAGTTTGTTTCTATGCAATCTTTGTTTTACTACTTCTGCATCTAAGGAAACATGCTCTCCACATTGGTACATCAGATCTAAATTCAGACCATACCCCATATTGTTTTGCTTCAATTTGACTTGGAATCATTATGCAAATTACGTTGCTCATTCCAGCAGAAAGAAATTACTCAAAAACCTTGAATAAAAAGTTTTCCTTTTGGAAAGTTAACTTTATTAAAGTCAAAATTGTAGATGTGAAAACAGTCAGTTTTTATTACTTTCTTCAGTAAGGAGTATGATGCACAGAGATACATTTGCACCTGAAGAAAAATTTATAGGAAACATCTGAATGCAGTGAAATCTAGCCAACCATACTAAAGAAAGGGATACAACTCAAGTGCTGAGCCTCGATGTCTGGTGTTGTTGGCACAAATCATGCTTAACAATGTACCTTCTCCTAACATTCAGCATTTACTCAACTGACTAGTAAGTTATTTCTGGATCTTATTAATTAAAAAAAAAAATAATTAGAAGGGGACATCAGAATAATTTATTGAATATCAGTGTTGTGTTAATTTTGAAAGACAGTGAAAGTCATCCTTTGTCTGAAGACAAGTCATTCCTGTTTTCAGATGGTTCTGAAGTAAACTGATGTTGAGCCTACCAGCACTGGACATAAATGCTTAAAATGGTTGTTGCCAATAGATTGCATAAGTTGCTATTGTAGATCTGCCCCTCACAATACACGAATGAGAATCTGTTGGGAGATACAGATTAAAAATGGAATAAATCTACTTAATTATAGGAGTTGAGAAGAATAGTGAGAGTCATTAATACTGAGAGCAAATTAATAAAGACTGAGCTATTGGCAGTCAGATTATAAGACACCTGTGGTTTGTTAGCCCCAGTAGGCAGTTAAGAACCACCCAGTCATGTGCTCACTACCCCCCAGTGGGATGGGGCAGAGAACTGGAAGGGCAAAAGAGAGAAAACTCTTCAGTCAAGATAAAGACAGGTTAATAACTGAAGGGGAAAATAAAGCCAAGGCAAAAAAAAACCCCACCAATGAATTATGCAAAAGCAATTACTCACCACAAGTAGACCAATGCCCAGACAGTCCTCAAGCAATGTCAACTTTGGGAAAACTACCACCCAAGTTTTATGGCTCAGCATGATGCTATATAGTGTGAAATATCTCTTTGGCCATTTCGGGTCAGCTGTCCTGGCTGTGCCCCCTCCCAGCCTATTCACTGGCGTGACAGGGTGAGAAACGGAGAAGGCCTTGATGTTGTGCAAGCACTGTTAAGTAAAGGCTAAAAGATCGGAGTGTTATCAACACTGTTTTGATTGCCAGTCTAAAACATAGCACTGTATGGGCTGCTATGAGGAAAATTAAATCCATCTAAACCAAACCCAGTACAACAGTCCAGAATTCATCTCTGGCTCAGGAAGTCCTGATATTTTTGACTGCTGGAAGCTGGATGCTTATATTTTCTCTCATTTCCCATTTCTTACATATTTTCTAAAAACCTGCTGCTTATTGGTGAAGGGAGAAGACTACGTCAGATGAACTTTGGATCTCCTTCCAGTGGGACCATTCTTCGGGTAGACAGATATATACAGTTGTGTACTTCATTGGGACCACATGGTGATTAAGAATTTGTAGGATAATTTATTTTAAACTGGCATTAGCCTAAAATTAACTACTGGACTAATTCCACTGTGGTTTAGCTTGTTTCAGCTACCCTTTTATTTCTCTAATAATAATCTACAGCACCATAATCTAAGATAACTCACAATATTTTCAGCTTCTGTCTTTGTAAAACAATGATATTTATATGTATACACTCTCCTGGTAATTATATGGGGCATTTTGAGTTCTGTTTTTTTTTTTTTTAAAAGGCAGAGTATATTCTTATTGATGAAAAAGATAAGCGTTTCATCACTAAAATGTCTACTATAAACAAGAAAATATGGATGCAGGCCACATACAACACAAAAAAGCGTTATTTGTGATGATACAATCTATTGTGTTGAAAAAAACATCCACATGGCAATAAACAGAGACCTGTTAAAGTTTGTACCTGACTGGCCCCTTACCAGCCCAGTGGCTTTGTACAAATTTATTGACAAGAATGAAGTCCTCTTCCCTTCTTAATACAGACAACATGATGGCATGTTAGACAAAGACCTAGCAGTGGTACAGGGGTATGATAAAGGTCTGATTGATGTTCTCTTATTTCTTCATTTACCTACCTTTCTGTCTTCAATATAAATACTGCCATCTGAGAAAGAGATACCATGTACTCCAGAGTTTTTCAATCAATCTTACCTTTCCTCAGCCTCATTAAATCACTCAGTTCACTGCTGTGAAAATGATTTGAATGTCTCTATTTGTTAAACCCTATGATACTCTGACTGTGTAGGGAAACAGTTTCATTTTACTACAAACTGGTAGCTACTGTAGACTTCATTAATTTAAAACAAATCAGGTGTGAAGGTTATTTATTGCTTGGCAGATTGAACACATTTTGAAAGGTTTCTCGGAGTGCCTTATTTTGCAACCAAATTGTACTCACCAAAATGCTTTTGGAGAGTTCAATTTTATATTTTTATTTTTTTATTTATTTTTTTTTTTAGTCAAGAAATTACATAATCTTATTCTCACAAACAAGACCTTTGTTTAAAAACTATTGAAGTTTGTTAGGCATCCAGTCAGAAGATGGTTAAAAGTAAGGACTTGACAACTTTTACCACCACTTGATCAGAGACAGCATGTTCCCCACTGACTTTTGTCTCACCACCCAAATTTCTCTATGCCAACATGCTAATCCTTTATATGCCATGAAAAAAACCCAGAACAATCTCGAGACCACAGGAATATTCAACATATTCAGATATTCTCAGGTACACCTGTCAAGTGGACAGATATTTTTTATTTGAAATAGGAAGTTGGTTATTACCTTCTTATAACTGCTGCCTAGCAATCTTTAATTCTTTACTATCACAAATACTGCCAATAACAAGGAATGGTAGCACAAAACAAGAAACTAAAGCATTAAAGGTGTTAACTTCGGTCATCCTCAAAAAGTCTGAGAGTTTAACTCCTTATACTGCAAGCCTCACAACTGATAAAAAAGTGATATTGTAAGTGTAGATGTTGGCCCAGAGGTATTAGGGTATTGGAAAGAACCTTAGCCTGGAAACCATTTTTTAAGATGTGAAGTGTGGCTTTTAGAGCAAGGTTGGTAGCAAGACAGGGCAGTATTGAACAGCTGAGAATGAGTACTAAACTAACAAGAATTTTAGAAGTTTTATTTTTTAATTATTGTTTGCACAGTTTTTAACAGAGTCGTCCACGGACTCTGTTAGAGTCTTTATGTACCACCCAAAGAGAGTATTGTGTTCAAAAAACAAGGTAGAGATTTTCATCTTGAGAGACTAGATATGAAGAACTCTTGCACTTGTATTAGGCTGATCCAAGGACAGTTTAAGGAGAGGGAGCAGCTGGGTTGGGAAGTTTCAGTGGAGAGCAGGGGATTTTAATTAATTGCTCAGTGATGGGGGTTCACTCAGTATTAACAACAGAAGAAATCAAGTAAACTGCCTGAATATGAAAAAAAAACCCACCAAAAACCAAACCCAACCAAAACATTTGAAATTACACTTGGAGTGCCGCAAACAGACTTACATAGTAATTAGTGTGTCATAGCTACCCATAAGACACCACAGCTGACCTGTAGTATGAAAAAAAAAGACATTAGTAAATGTAAAATAATCTGACATCTCAAAGGATAACTAATTAATCATTAATAACCAAGCAGGACCTTTCCACTTTTCTGAGGCTTGAAACACAAGTGCACATTGGCCAGAGTATCTACAGTTTGGGAAGATATCCAAATTTGAAATATTAATCATTTTGCTGCCATAAAAATCATTTAAAATCCATCTTCAGCAGCCCCACAATATATGAGGCAGTGAAAGATGGTTGCTTAAAGTATAAATCTTTAAGTCTGTTGGTGATGTTAAGTTTAGAATTATATGCATCTGTTTATGTAACTGTGCAAACTTTCTGATAAAGCTACGCTAAATGGATCAGTGACTCTGTCCTGACCTGGTTATTGCTGCAATCATCAGCTGGAGTGATTAGATGCAGACTGTGCTTTCTCTCTGCCAGCTTTAACAACCCCTCTCAGAAGTTCAAATCCAGGAATAACAGAGACAAAAGATAGAAAAGATCTTCTAGTTCACCTAGTCTTCACCCAGTGCCAAGTTTGGTAAATCCACAAGTGGGTGTAGACTTCACACGAGATTTTCCTATACCTTAGGGAAGACTACACATGGGTTCTGCTCAGAGAGCAGGCATTTGGGGAGGCCTCATCTTTGTCAGGAGCTGTTAGGAAGCTGTTCTACCTGATCTGCATAGACCTGGGGAGATGACTTTTGGGAAGGCAAGGTCTTGCCTCACAGGTGGTTTGCAATTATACTATCAAATACGCCAACACTGTGCAGAGAGTATGGAGAGTCTGCAGTTCATATGTTTTTGACCTGTGCCTTAGATCTTTCTTGCTTTCAAGTGCCATTGGGAATTCTGCTTATTACATAGCAATAACATAGTTTTGAAGTGATTAAAAACACCCAAACAACTCAGCCTTGGTGCTGGTTTAGAAATTATATAAACCATCACCATATAGAGCTGGGAAATCAGCCACTACCAAAAATCCATGTGTGGAGGTCAACTGTTACCATTTCAAATGAGGCCTCTGCATTTGACTAAAACTGTGTTATTCTGTGTTAGTAGCTATCACTGAAGAAAAAGGACAAGACATGTCCTTAATTAGTGGTTAAAATGAGCCACATAATAACTAACTAATAATGATGCAGAAAATGGCTTTTACGGACGGGTAAACAAATCTTTCCTGGGTTTGTAAAGCTTATTGTTATGCAATTGTTAGGCTTTGCCTTTGACACTCTATACAGTATCTAATTGTTCCAGTCAGGTGTGAAAGAAAGAAAACAAAAGATGAGGAATGATACTGACTTGAGCACTGTGATTTCAGGATTAGTGATTGGTCTCATATTGTATCAAATAAAGTCAGCAAAGGTAGCAGTATTCAGCTGGGAAGAGCCATTAGGAGAAGTTATTTTTTTAAATTAAGTAATGATGAATGCTTTAAAAAAATGGTTCTCAGTGGGTTTTCTCAACAAGGGACCGGTCCCAATCTTTCCTTTTGGAGGAGAGCAGTGGGATTCCCATCTGCTGAAAAAGACTCCTTCAAAACAGAATCTTTGGACAGCAGTACAACTAGGGAGAGAATACACATTAAAATGGGAAGAAAATGCATCAGGAATATCCAGCAAAGAGAGGAGAGAAAATAATGATGAAGGGAGGAAAGAAAAAAAGAAAGAATATTCCTTTTGAATCAACACAAGAATTTGCTTTTAGGGAAAGGAACTGGCCTGTGGCATGTTCTGAAGGTAAAGCTGTGGTGAGGCACACATACCTATATTTGTGCAATCTGGCATACAGGAATTTATTGTTGAGCTAGCCAAAAGTAGGCTTTTCTTCCTCAGAGAAAAATCACCCCTCCAGAAAGAAGGAACATAGCATCCCAATACAGGTGTAAAGTTGTTACTGCTGTTGTTGTAAAGGATAAAATAAGGAAATATGTGTAAAAATGCCCAATACAAATGCTTCGCTTAGAGAAAACAAGTGGCATAATAATCATCATAATTTCTTACTTCTATAGGTGTGACCTGAACATGATCTTTTCAGTAAAGAAGAGAATTTGGATCCTATAATTCATTGTATTTTGTGTGAATTATTGAAGGGACAGCAATGACTATTGCATTAATCAGAACACTCTAACTAATTTACTGGAGGTGCAACCAGCAGATTTACCTCTCACTTTTCCCCAGTGGAGAAAAAGAAGCTTTTTTATCTGGGCCTGCCTGAGCACAGGAACTGTTAAATCATTAAACCAATATTTTAGGTATTATAATTCTTGTTCTTTTTAAAAAATACCTAAATAAAGATCAGATTGTCAAAGTTTCTTTGCACGTATTGTTTCCCAGTATGATGCCTCAGATCAGATTTTCAGAACTTTTAGTGAGTTGTTTTGAAAATGTTTTCACTACATAGAAACAAAAGTATTTTGCAAAGCTTCTCCTATTGTTGCTTTCTAAAACTCCTGACTAAAATACTTGCTACCTCTTCACAAAGTAATTATCTTTATTTCCTACTTTTATAATAAACCTGATTTTGTCATGAACTTCTCAGTAAAGAAGAAAATTTGGATGCTGTAAATTATTAAGTTTTCAGTTATTTATTATTATACTGATGTGCATAGTTATTATAACTTCTGATGTTTCTATTATAATTATCTTTTAATTTTTCATTTTTAAAATGTTCTCGTTTGTTTCTATGTGATACTTTTCTTTCACTCCTTCACAGCTTCTCTCAAAAAGGTTAAAATTCAGGAAAAGAAAGCTGGGATAGAATGACCATAAAAGCTAAAAATTCCATATCTTCAGAATAGAAATGTCAGGGCAAATTCTCTTCCTCCTTGTTAACACAGGATTTATTATGCTGCCCCCCCCAAAAGTGTCTGTGTTATCTATAGGTGGTGAAAGTATTTATCTGTGTCTGCTCAGGCATTTTGAGTGATAGGATGGACAGTTGTCTCTATATGAATTAGGCAACCTAAAGGCAGTCCTCTGGGAGACAAACATGTCTAGGGCATGCTCAGGAGGTTTTTCATCTCATGTGTCAGATGTCTACTTTAGAATTAGACAAATCACTTGCTAAAATTCCATAATTCTCTCTATAAAGAGATAATACACAAATAAGTACTTACATTTGGTTAGATGAATCCCACTTCAAATGTACAGACTAGTAAGCTCTGATTAAAGGTCTTGCTTTAGGCATAGCCTGTTGCCTATGGCAGTAGGCATAAGAAAGCAATGGCATCACAGTTTTAAGTAAAAGAGAAGGAGGTTTTTCCCGATCTCACAGGTGCAGCTGCAGCTTCTTCAACATGTTATTTCTTGAGAAGTTGCCTTCCACAAGCACCACCTTCCCCAGATGGCTCATGTTATAGAGACCAAGCAGACTTCCCAGTAATACATACACAGGGCTCTACTGTCTTCTTATGCAACCTCACCCTTTGTTACCACCACAGACTTTGCTACTAACAGGAATTAGACTATATGAAAGATATTTGTCTCTATTTTGAGAATGGCAAAATATAATTTTGTTCACTATAAGGAGAAATCTTCATCTGTCTGTAGACGGGACTGACAGGAACAGAGCAAGCTCTAGGCTTCTTGCAATGCAAGAAAAACATGATTTTACTGTCAAGAGATATAAGAAGGTAAAGTCCTCAGTGAGATGTCTAAGTACAAAGTGAGGGAGGCTGAGAGACATCTCAGTGGAGAGAAGAGATGGGGAGGGGACAGTAGGTTCTCATCAGACCGTGCAAGATGCCAGGGAACACATAGGCAGGTGTGTAGTCTCTTTAATTG
Organism: Astur gentilis; assembly: GCF_929443795.1. Classification (NCBI taxonomy): domain Eukaryota; kingdom Metazoa; phylum Chordata; class Aves; order Accipitriformes; family Accipitridae; genus Astur; species Astur gentilis. Next base: position 38,530,103 of record NC_064881.1, on the reverse strand, counting down.
TCTCCTAGCCACACTCCTACCCCCCTCACCTTCTTTCTCAAAATCTCTGCCTCTTTTCCTCCCTGTCGTTCACCCCTACTTCCATACTCACACAGGCCTTTATGTACCCACCCTGAGAATGCTTTGCCTCTTCCTATTCCTCCCCAAAGTCGCCCTTTAATCTCTTGGCATGCTGAGGGAAAGGGAAAGGGAAAGGGAGTAGAAGAGGAAACTGGCTAGGACTAATAGCCTGCTACAAAGGTGTCAGGATGCAGTGGTCCAAGATCCAGGGCTTTCTTCTCCCTCTGCTGTCTTTTGTTATATCTGGGGTGGTGTTGCAGAAAAGGTTCATTGCCTGTAGCAGAGACTTAGTTGTGCTTTACATCTCTTTGCTGCCCCTTTCTGCCTGCCTCCACACTTCTCCATAGCACTAATGTTATTGGGGCTAATTCTGTATCTCTGGGCATAAGATCAGAAAACATGCCTGTGCGAAACAAGTTACCATCCTAGGCAGCTGCTAATTCCACCTATGCAATAAATTGGCTTTGAAAGTCATCAACATATTTGCATCAGTTTGCAAGCCCCAGGACATCCCAAGAGGGAAGGAACTGTCTTCTCCTTTCAGCAGGAATAAGGAGGAGACCAGGAACAGGCAGGAATGGTGTATATCCTCTTGCTTGGAATTTTTTTCAGTTTTGACGAGCCTCTGTCATCCTCCATCATCCTCCCGCATCCAGGAAAGGGCAAAGGTACCGGCATGAGTTGAAACCTAATGAAAAATAGCAAAAATACAAAAGAAAAATAATAGAAAGCATATTTTTATGAAGCAGAAATCTTCCTTTTCTTGAAGTGTTGACTTTGAGTATAATATTGTGTTTTACAGTACAGATTAACAGAAATGTCCAATTGCTTTCAAAAGAATCTCAAGAATTACAGTTTCTTTTTTTTCAAGTTTTCAGAAGCGTACATTGATAATGAATTACAGCTAGATATATATTACAGCATATTAGTTATTAGCAGCAGCTCTAATCTTTCTGCTTTGCACAAAAAAGTCATGCAAAGAACACTAGCAAAATTACTTTTATAATTTTAAGACATATAGCGTATTTTAATTTAAACTGCACAACGTAGCAAATTCTTTGACTTCTTAAATGGAGTACTGCAATTTAAAATCATGCAAGGACAAATAACTGGACCAAAAATTCCACTCGGTTTCAGAATTACTCTGAAGTCATGGCCAAAAATTATATATAATTACACATAACTACAAAAGGTTTTCTCCATCTACTGGGTGCCACATTATTTGCTGCTTCACTAGTAATAAGGCATGTTATTCCTTGAGACATAGTGCAAACTATAATTATAGGTTATTTTGAGGCTTTCATTAAAATCTTCTGGTTTCATGTGCAGATGAATTTCAGAACAATCCTTCTTTGGGGGTAAAATTTTCCAAGTTTGGTCTCGCCTAAATGTTTGGTTTTGTTTGCCTTTTGAGGTATGAAACTTCTGAGGCAAGTAACTCCAGGTGTTTTGGAGGGGAGAATAAATGTAACTCTTCAACATCTCTATAAGCTTCTTTTTTCTTAATAAATAGGTAGCTAGGAAAAAAATGCCCTCTTAGGCCTTGTGGTTTGGAAGTGAGAGCTTAAAGAAATCAGAGTGTTTTAAACCATTGACTTGTGTGTTGGCAACGGTGGGATGCTCTGCAGCCCACCTAGGCAGCATCGCTGGCCATGGGCCTCTGCAAGTGAACACATTCCTCTGGACTGTTTTCGAGTCACAACAGTGAATCTATCTACACTGATAAGATTTACAGCCGTCAATGTCAAGAGAGTGGCCTCAGCTATCAGACCAATGTTCCGCAGGGGTTGTGCCCATGTTGTTTCTCAGAGCCAGCCCCCCTGAGAGCAGAGAGACGTGTCCTTCTGGCATAGGCTGGAGTCTGTTATTCCTTGCTCCCTTCCTTGTTTCCTTCTTTCCTTCTTTTCTCTCCTCCCTCTTTTTCCTTTTCTTCCGAGTGGTATTGTGTCCTCCTGAATTTTGGATTATTTTCTGCAAGGATGCTATTCAAAGGATTTATGGGGCAAAAGGAGTAAAATCCAAGATTTTACAGTCAGTACAGGGCTGTACTGCCTGTTTGTAGCTTTCCCAGACATGAAATACCCTGAAAACTGCTCCCAGGTTTATGTTTCAGTAGCAATCATGCGGTTCAGCTAGAGTAACAGAAGAGAGATGATAAGGCTTCATGCCATGCACAGTCTCCCACAAGCAATGTGAAGGGCAGCCTATCCTCCTCATTTCTGCTTCTGCCTGTGACACCGGGCACAAGACACCAGGCACTTGCTGTCAATCGTTGCCACCAATTCAAGTCCTGGCAGTCCCACCCAGTGACAGAGGTCAGCATCCAAACAGCAAGTGGCATTACTTTTCAACAGGTGACAGGTTTCCTCTGCAGGTATAGAGAAAAAATGTAACAAGATTGGTTTTTATTTGTACAGTGCAGAGATCGGCTTTTACTCATCTCTAAGTGACAGTGCAGGGCAAGAAGAAGCACAGCCCTAAGATGCTGGTGGACAATCCACAGTAAAAGAGACAGTCTTAGCAGCCCTAGGATAACACAGTTATCCCAAATGATCTTTCTTAACTTCTTGTCCTATTGTCTGTCCTCTTCTAATATCAAGCTCAGTCTCACTGAGATCTGTACCACAGACTGACCTGTCTTCATCTAGCTTAATCTCAAGATGCATCTTGGGTAAAAGCTGTTTAGCAAGGACAGGCAATGAGATTGGCATTGTCACATAATTTGGACTGTTCTGGGGCAGGAGCTTGCCAGCACTTCCTCTGCTGCCTTGGCTGAGGCAGAGAAGGCCACGCTTGCCACTGGTTGCACTCTGAGAAAGTACGTCTCCAATATTGCTGTAACAAGGCAGGGGTTGTGTCAGCTATAGCACACATAGCCCCAGGCAGAGTCATCCTGCCATTTAAGAGCTTCTACTACTGCAAATAGCTCTCCCACTTCTTTGCAGGGTTATTTCAACTCTCAAATGGCTGTCTTTGGAAATATGTCTTTTTAAAGCCAAAGCTGTTACAGATAAGAATGAACTAACAGCGTAAAGATCTCTGGGTTCTCTGGGAAGATTCACAGCCTCATTTAGTTTCATTCCTTATTAAAATTGCCATGCTGATGATTGGTCTGAAAGAGTAGAGGACTTTCTTGTATCTTGTATAACACAAAAATCTTTCTTGTATCCTCTCCAGAGCCAAGTACAGAAAAGGGGTGCATCTGAGCTGTCTGGAAAAGTCTAATGCAAGGACTGTGAGTCTAACATTTTGGGGAAAGCCAAACAAAAACCTAAGGAGTGTTTGGATGCATTTTTTGCATTTTGAGTTGCTTTTTATGTCATAGACTACTTTTCTATCTACACAAACTGCTTGAATTCCTGAAAACGATTTCTCTTGACATTGCCTACCTCTTGTGGAGCTTTTCCTTCACAGGAAAGCTAGGTTAGGCTTCATTCCCCTGTGACTTTCAGAGTTATCATGGGGAGATTTTTGTGGCATCTGTCTGACAACAGAGCACTGAACTATAGGGATTCCTGTTATCTGAGGACTTATCTGAAGACTGTAGGGCAGAGAACAGGAGTGTTCTGTTGTAAACTGTCACAAAGTCAAAAGTCAACAGGAATAAAGTCCTTTGACCTGCTGACATGGGAAAGGACCTTACATCCCATGCCTACTGCCTTTGAACGGATCTGCTTTGAATCTCCCAGCTTGCGCTGTGCTGTGCCATACCTCTTTGTACTGGCACATGCCTGGATTCCCAAACACATCTGTAGTCTCCCTCCATGGAAAAATGCTTACGCTTTAATGCACACTAGGATAGACAACTAAAGAACCTCTAGGAACTCACCAAAGTACTCTAGACCCAAAGACAAAACAAAAAAACAAACAAACAAAAAAAACCCCAAACAAACCAAAAAAGAAGAAAAAAAGAGAAGTTTTTAGGTGGTCCAAATCCATTAGCATCATATTGTACCCCATGTGGTCCCTAAGCTCTGTAGCAGCAGTTTGAGGATGTCTAGCACCCAATATTTAACATTTGACTCATGACCCAAGGTGTCCCTAACTTGTCCCGTAACTTATAGGGAAACAGTTTCATTCATTTATGAGGCGTATTTTTGTACTGGATGGTGGAATAGTGTCATGTGGTATAATATGTATGATTCAAAGGGAGTAATGGATGGGTCCTGCCAGGGAGTTGCTACTACTTGCTAGTTTATTAGTGTGCCCAAACAACTTTCATACTGCACCACATAGAAATCTCTGCAGTCCCATGAGCTTGTATGGTGCATGTAGGCAAGTTGTTCCAGCCTAGAGCATTCTTACTTGGATGGAAATTGGGCGAGATCTAGCATAGCAGTGTAGTCTTGGCTCATTTTATCTCCTTTAGGTTTCCATCATTGTTATAACAATATTGACTTGTCATTTTAATAATTATTCTCCTGTTAGAAAGTATTATAAGAAGATGTAAAATGACTTATCTTCTCAATGTAGTCTGGTGCTTCAGGTAAATATATTATCAGCTCCTACTTTTAAAAGCATATCATGTGCACAGAGGACTGGAAAGGCTATTAATAAGTCTTCTGGTACAATAGGTAAATATTTATAAATAAAACACATATTATTTACCTGATAAATGCCCTGTCAGAGCTGTTCTGGTCTTTTGCACACTGTAAATATGTGTTCGGGTGGATCTCATTATTTTTAATTGTGTATTGTGAATATTTCTACTTTTAAAGATTGCTAAATTGATACCAGTTAAATACCTCCAAAGCTGTGACAGATGAAGTTCAGAACGCTGACCTAACACTGACCTCATCTTCTACCTGAAAGCAACAGCCTTTGAAGGTGTTGAGAACTAGTACATTATTCATTTCTTCATAGGCTCATGTCTTGTTCCAATTTAAGTTGTCATGTTGATTCTGCATAGTGATATATTCCTTTTCATGGCAGATGAAGAGGCTTAGTTAAATCCATTTTATGAAGGTCATCCACAGCCTTGAACCTTGATCTCAGTAGTGAGATGCAAGTATTTTATTCACTGTGTCAGGTTGTCCTTCTCACGTACAGTGGTAGGACATACTTTTTAAAGTAAAGTCAAGCACTCTTGTGTCTGATGGCCCATAATAGCCTGTCATTGGTGTATGTATTAAAACTTTATTAAACAAGAAGCCAGAGCTGCTCCTAGAGCTTTACTGCAGGGAGTGTATTCAGGGAATACAATCAAAACTAGTTAAATATACATAGTGAAAAAAATTTAGAAACTGCTGGTCATAAAATATGTTTCCAAATTAAATGCTTCTATGTTTAAATTCCTGCCTTTTTTTTTGCTTTTTCTTTCTTTCTTTCTTTTTTTTTTTTTTTTTTTTTTTTTTTGAATTAACAAGGATGATATCTCATTTTAGAGGTAACCAAATTCATCATGGAGATGATGTCGCTTGGTGGATGCACCTCTTTCCCTTTCATGTTGGTTGTTCTGAATATGGTCAGAACATGTTGTCATTTTCTATTTAGGCCATGCACTGTGATCCACATGGGAGGTCTGTTGCACCATTTCCCTGTTTGTTTCATTGTACTCTGAGTTGTTACCAGATTCCTCTCTGCAAAAAAATGAACGATATTCTTGGCTGAAACCAACTGCATTCTGGAATCTTGCTGCCTCCCATTGCTTTCAGAAGGTTTTCTAGTTTTTCTTCTACTCAGCTGGTCTTGCTATTTTTGTTTATTTTGATGCTAAAGAGGAATGGGAGGCATGTTAGTATTGTCTCTGAATTTTTGGCAATTACTGTTGACAAGCTACTATAAAATTCTGATATTTATCAAAAATAGCACATACATTTCAAAGCAACAGAAGACAATTGGCATATAGTATGCACTAAAGAACACAGGAAAATTTTGTGAGTAGAGAAATGCACTGGATTTTACAATGTATGGGTTTAATTTTCTAGTGTTATTTTAGATTCCCATAGTCTTGAAAGCTGTTGAAGGAAATAAACAGATAATGACATTGCACCACAACTTAAATCAATCCACTATTCTAATGTAAGGCTCTCTTAAAGAAAATGCACCCTTTCAAAAAGAAATCATTTTTGGCTTGCTAAAAAAGTAACATGGTTTGCTGATTTAAATTTTACTGACATATGAAAAGCAGACAGAAATATAGTCTTCCATGTGTCTGGCCTTCTTTAAATGGAATTAAAAAACCAAAACTTCTGTTTCTAAATCATACCCAAAGCCTAGATTTTTGACAGTTTTTTTTTTCTCTTCTGATTTTCCTTTATAATGGTATATGCCAGCCCTGAGAATTTTGAAAATACTGGTGTGACCAGAAAATGACAGTTCCAGCCAAGCAAGGAATGAAATGCTGCATTCTGGCTGAAGAAGCTCACTCCTTGCTTCAGAAAATTTCTTTCTTTTGCTTAGTTAGAGTTATTGTATAATTTGGATAGTTTCCAATATTTGATTGTTATATTCAGGCATGCCATCATGATCTCAAATTCTCTCTCTAAAGAAAGAGAGCTGGGCAGCAAGAAACCCGAAGTGGCTGTGCCTCTGTTGTAAGACTTCATAGCTTGAGTTCATGATTAATATATCATCAGTATAAGTGTACTGAAAACTGTAAGTTGACTGCATTCAGGTAATTCAAATATTCAGGAAAGGTGAAAAAAATCTTTGATTTGTCTGCTGCTTAAGTCTTGTATTTGAAAATGGAATAGACATAAATGTCTGCAGACAAGGCTGGATTTCTTTAACCAAAGCAGAAGAAAGCACAGTCTGATACCATGTCTCCATCAGAACTAAGGGCTCCTACTTCTCAAACTGCCACAGTTTTTCCTTAATTTTTTTTTTTTTTTTTTTAATTTACTCACCACTGTTTGAGAGTTAACCTGGAAAATCATTAAAACTTCTTTTGAGACAAATGATAATAGTGTATTCATCATGCATCCTTTCATAAATAAGGAGTCAAACACCTTAAAAAGCTGGGCATGTTAAGAAAAATTTTCTATATTACCAGCTTCCCAGCAAAGATGGCTAAAATCCAGAAGAAACTGTTCTGGGATACTTAGTTGTCCCTTCTGGGTCAGACTCTTGAACTAGAAGATGCAGAGTGCGTGAGATCTGGACCTGTAGGAATGGCTCTTATGTGAATGTGCTTTCTTACATTTACATTGCGTTTGACGTTTTTGAAGCTGGTTTCTTCTGTGAACTCTTAGCCTATGGCTGGGGGCTGGAATGACATTAAGCTCATTCCCAACATAAAAGACATGAACAAGGGAAAAATACAAGCCTGTATTTCTGTGTAGCTGAAATATGGCTTTTGGCTTGATTGCACAGTTTTTATTCATATTAATAAAAAGTTATCGAGGAAAATAGGCTTACCAGTTTCAATAGAAGAAAAAAAAAACCAACCACAAAACAACCTAACAAAAACCTCAGTGACTACTGTGAATAAGTATTCATCCACAGAAGCAAGATTTGCACAGTCTAGTCCAGTTAATAGTAAACTATTATAGACATTTACTTGACTATCTTTTGTATGATTCTTGGCCAGAAAGCCTTGAGGATAGAGTACTCTGCTTTTCTGACTGGGGAAAGAAGAAAAGCCAGTTCTGATCAGCCTTATTTGCATGTATTTTACCCATAATTCCACCTGCTAGCTTTTGATTTTTTGATTTATTTGTGGCAGTGGGTGGCTTGGCACCTTACTGCTCCAAGGAACAACGGAGGTATAAAGTTGGTTTGGAAGCTACCTTTTCTTCTCAGCTGTGACAAGTGTAAACTAAGCCTAGCTGAATGCTCTGAGTTGGCCCCACAAAAATACTTTGGCACTTAAAGTAGCATCAAAGTCCAAGCTCCAGTTCAGTTTCTTGCTGCCTAACCTTGCAGCTCCCTCCATTTTTAGGAATAAAAGCTTCTTGATACTCACCTAGATGCTTAAATGTCTCATTGTGGACACTCTAAGAATTGCCCACACCCAGGCTGTACTGCTCATTAGGTGCCTTGTTCGTACTTGAGACCTAAAGAGTTACAAATGTGACATTTTTTTGACTGTTTCATTGTGGGATCTGCTTAGGTAAATATGCTGTGAGCACACTGACTAGTTAATTTAAAACATGATGCAAGTGGATAGTGAACGCCTTAGCTCCTGGGCATTCCCTTCTCCTTCCTCCTTAGTGTGCTTGAGTCTTCAGCTGCATTTGCAAAGTGGAATGACTGAACAGAAAGGACAAGGTAACAGAGTTATACGAAGAAATGCTCTACAGCCAGCCACTGGAGTACTTATCAAAGGACTGGGAGGTACAGGCTAAATTCTCAGAGAACAGAAGAAAGATTTCATCGCCATATGCCAGCTAAATGCTGCTGAATAGAAAAGGAACACCATCAAGAGCTGCTGGCATATTTTACAAGACACGTGTGTGGCTTAGTAATAATTTTCGTAACTGTGAATTGAAAGTGGAAGGAGTTGCCTTCTTTCAGCCAGAGATCTCTGCCTATTCACTTTGAATGGTGTCTTTTAAAGCTCTGCTTGAGAACGTCCCATTCAGCAGTCTGGCTTCCATGGAACTGTTTTGGGCAGCTAACTCTGTCCCTAGAGGCAGATTAGTGGCCTGACTCAGGACTTTGAGGCACTCATCTTTATACAGCTGGCTAGTAGGTTTAGTTACATTATCTCAAGAGAAAGACATGTTTGGCCTTGGCTGCCCTAACTAAAACCAATCTAACGAGGTTTCACATTATAGGCATTAGGAACAGATGTAACAGTTGCTCGCTGATCAAGTGTAAACGTTTATACTGCAGAATCAGACTCCTCTAGTCCTCTAAGATATTCAGTTGTCAATTTTAATTTTCATTAAAATATAGTTTCATAAACTTTCTATAGTCAACAGAATGTACTGCATATAAATAAGTATTTGCTTTCGTTGACATCGGTATATTTTCTCCAATAAATTGATTGTCAATAAGTTTTTTTCAGGATGTCACTGACATTTGGTTCATTGTTGCTATGGTAAGTGGGTTAATATGTACAAGCATTCGGGTAACTCTAGTACTAAAGATGGAAGAACAATCAAGAAATATTTCAAAAGTTAATGTGTTGCTTACCTAGATAACAGCCTTAAATATCTATGTACAGTATATAAAAAACAACACACAGACCAATTTTTCTATGATCACATCTCGCCTTGCTGCTGCTGCTTTCTGAGGATTTTCAACTGTGCTTAGGCTTTGCGTCACTTTGATCCTAAGTAAATGTTACTAAATCCATTTGCTTAGTTTTAGAAATAATTCTCCCTGACAGATTCAGTCTGCTAAAGACTGGGCACTGATTGTAGGTTTTAAGAGGAATGGAAAATATACTTTCATTGAGGAGAAAACTGCATGCACAGAAGGAGGTTATTTCTTTGCCAAAAAACCCCCAAAACTTCCTGCTATGTACATCATGGGAAAACTTGTTCAATGGTAAATCTGGAAATAGTCATTAGTACAACACTGTTTTGCTCAGTTTACACCACTTGCCCACTGTGAGGTTCCACCTCTCTGAAATTCCTCTCTGCCTCATCAGTTTGAGGCAAGGGAAGGAGAATATACGTCTACCTAATTTTGTGCATGAAGTTAAGGTATTCATGTTAGGAGGTTCATATTCTTAGACTTCCTTTGTCTTCAAGCTAAAAAAGATTATCAGTTAGATGATCCAAAGCAGGAGCCTAAGGCACTCGGATGTGTCTTTTGGAAGCGTCTGTTCATCTCATTCTCTGTCAGCTGTACACAAAGCTAGAGGTGCTGGGCCTCTTAAGCCAGATGCCTAACACAGACTGGGAATACCTTCAGTGTCTGTGCTGCTTTGAATTTGGAAGCCAATTTGTATGCTTTATGGGTTATCCCAAGTTTGGTTTTTTATTTTTTTTCTATCCCCCCCCCCCCCCCCAAATCAGGACTACTCATATTTTGCATTAAAGTTTGATTTAGGAATAACTTAGTATAAATTATTTTTTCTTCTATCTGCATATCCTACAGACTTACAGTATAGACAATTATTCCCTGTGTTGTCAAAACAAAGAAGTGGTATGGTCAGGAGAAGGGAAAAAGAAAAGGAAGCAACATACAGTAGAGGAAAAAAGATATTTAAGTGACACAAAAGTTATAGAACAAGTTATTAACTTCAGTTCACTTAGTGCAACTCTTCTTACATAAAAATATGAAATCAAGAAAAGAATTAAAACATCACAACTTTTAATTATAATTTTTTTCCTTCTCTGCTTCTTTTCCTTGAGACCTATATGTTTTTAGTGTTTTATTAGAGTCTCAGAAGTGATTGGGAACCCCGTTTTCAAATTCTGCCACCAGTCAGTTGACTGTTTTTTCTCTTGTAGATGATCTTTCTGAACAATAATGAATTTTTTAAGGATGTTCCATCTTGCATCTGTAAAGATTGCCATCTCCATGTCAGTGTAGAAGTCTAAAACAAGCTTGAGGCAACTTGACTGTGAAGGTACATCTTTGATGTGACCACAACAGAACTAAGCAGTAGCTGAGCAGCGATTTGTGCTGGTTGCTTTCAAATGGTAGCTGTAAGTACACCTTAATCTTGCTGTGAATCTAGCTCTTTGAGTTGGTTTTGTGAATCTAGCTCTCCATTGTTACTTATTTCAGCTTGAAGCATGCTTATTATTTGCAGAAGTACTGAATATTCAAGGCTGTAGCTAAGGTTAATAGAGAATCTATTAAAAAAAAAAGTTACATAGAATTTGAATTACTCTGAAAAAACAGAGTACTTACCTTGATAGTACCTTGGCAATAAAAGAGTTACCACTTTTAGCTTAATCTCAGTATGCCTTCATACATTGAGTGGACAGTAAATAAAAAAAGAATGCCTTGAGTCACGCATAGGCTGAAGAAGATAAAAGGAAATGTTCAGCTGTTTCTGGTGTGAGATAAAGGGCCAATGAGGAAAAAAAGAAAACACACAATCATGTAGTTAACTATTTTATCATATGCAAATATAGTAGGAGGAGAAATGACGTTGTCTGGGCAACTTTAATTTTGGCATTTCTTAACTTTTAAATGGCAGCTTTCCAATCTGAAGCATAGTTAAACATAAGTACACTAGTTATCAGGAATCTGCTCATCTGTGTATATATAAGCGTCATTTTTAAGTTTATGTCACTAATTTGTTTTCTTAACTGTTTAAGATCAAACATTGAGATTTTAAAAGATACTTTAATTATAGCTGTACTTGTGTATTTTAGACGATGGATTTCAGGTTGAAGTGATAATTGAGAGTGACTTTCATGTACAGTGATGAGCTGTGGAGTAACAGTACTTCTCCCCTGAAAAGCTGTAACTGGTGAAGGGATGCATAAGCATATGTCAGTTGTATCCATGGGAAGAAAGAATGACTGTGAGAAAGGTGTACAGATGGCCAAGGCATTTCAGCTCAGGTGAGACTATCCTTTATATCAAACCGTGGTCTGGGAGACCTGCATCAGTACTGACATTGCATATGAATGCTGGAAATTCTGAACAGCTTGTTAGGCAACAGCGACAAATAACCTTTGATGACCTTGTTGCTACTTGGACTGCAGTTTGGCTTCAGCAGGCCGGGTTACAAACAAAACGGATTCCTCTAAGCCGTATGCATTCTTGGCCTCAGGAAAACTCACTAAGGACCGCCTGGCTGACAAATTAATTTATTCCCCAACTTCCTCTCCAGGTTGCTAGTGATTACCGTGATTTTTATGTAAAATCGTAAGACTTGGCTTTCTATTTTACGCTGTTTTTTAAAAGATGCTTTGGATACAAGTAGAAATGTTTGGCTTGATTTTTAACACAGAGCTTTGTGTTCCACTTCGGTGTATTTTTATTGCTTCTGTTCTTAATTATACTTTCATGTCCAAGAACACAGAAATAATTTTTCTCAGCTCCAGCCTGACCTAGTATTGGATATTACAGTTTATGAAAAAGGAATTCTATGCTCTGATTCATTTGCATTATGCACCTATGCAGTAAGCACTTATTATTTTCACTTGATAGTTGTGGAAACTGAGGCACACAGAAATATGTTGCCAAAAGTTCTCCAGAAAGCTGGGGATAAAAACTAGGTCTCCTGAATTCATCTAGGAGTCACTATGCAATCTGTTCAAATAGATGGTTGTGCCCTGTATCAGCTGAAGCTCCCAGTGGCTTTGAAGTGCACGATCTCTGTAGGTTTGAAAAACAGCTTTTCAGAGAAAAGAAAAAGTACGTGCGTGGCTAAGGATTGAAAGCCTTGAGGAAGGGAACAAAGAAAAAGAATGCTTTTCTTCCAGTAAAGCCCAGAAGAAAAACAGAATATTGAACTGTTATTCCCTGAAAAACTGAATTTTGAACGCATATTCTCTTGGGACCCAGGTGTGTTTGGCTATAAGGCACTTCCTCTAACTACTAGAAGAGGAGGGGAAGTGCCAGAAGACTGCACAGCCTTTGTCCCTACTTCAGTTGCTTATGAGCCTTGTATACAGTCCATGTAGGGACTGTCATAACCCATTCTTAAAAAAAAAAAACAACAAAAAGCCAAACAAAAGCTTCTGGCATCCATCACAGACTGTTTCCATTCCCCAGCTAAGGGAGCCTCAGAGAAGTGAAGAATTACATGCCATTTTTTCCAACCAAAGGACAACTTAATTTAACTTTTGTTACAAACAATTTTTCTCATATCCTTGTTTTCTACAGAAGTTACTCATTTGAGTACTGACAAAATATACCTCTGCATTGCGTTCTGACTGTGCAAGATCACAGTCTGAGGACTGTGACAGCAAAAAGGCTATCAGCAGGGTTTGATAGATTCCAGTGGGTTTTGGATGAGGACCAGAGAGAGCTGGTACTTTTAATGCAGTTACCTTGAGCTACACATTCTCTCTTCTCTGTCTATCCTTTACATTATGCTGTTATTTGGTTCTGAATAAAGCTATGTGTGTAAGTCACTGAAACTCATTTTTTACCTCCTAAGTTACTTTTTTGGCTTATCAGGTAGAAGTCTGTGCTCTTGAGGCTGGAGGTCATCAATTGAATTTTCAATGCTGAATGCATAAGTTTGCCTGACAATCTTGCTGTTCAGAGATGGACACAGATCATTACAGTGGTAAGGATAGTACAGTCTTGTTTCAGAATTTTTTACCTCAGGGTAACACATCATATCTAAATGGAAAGGAAAATTAACTCTCAGACTGCAGCTTGAATTTCTCAGACAGAAGGCAAAGTGCAGTCTGACACATGAATTCCATACATTTTCAAAAAGTTATAAAAATCCTCTTCACCTTTTACTGATTCTGCTGCTCAGCATTTCTATCGCATAAAGCTTACTGTATAATTTCACTGATCTGACACGTCTTCCTTTGGGATTGGGCATAATGCTTTTTTTAGCTTTTAAAGATTTATCTTTTTTTTTTTTTTTTTTTTTTTTTTTTTTTTTTTTTTAGAATGATGGAAAGAGGAGCAGATTTTAAAAACCACTGCCATTTTAATGGAAAAAAATCACACACCAGCTGGTTCAAACTGTATGCAAAATATGGCATGTGTAAATGTGCCATTTTACAATGTGCTTATGTGATTTGCTCCAACAATTAATCAATGAAAATTAAGCAGTTTGGGCAATAAGTTGTGCATTTTTGAACTTAAGGTTTAGATAGTATTCTCTTAAAACACAAAAGCTCCAGAGCAGAGTACAGTTTGAAAGTCCCTGTCAGAGGCTGACACAAGCATTTCCTGGGGTGACATCCAATTAGTGGCAACACAGATACAGTCAAACATTTTCTTATTGGTCCATGTATCTTCTGCATTTGTCAAATAACTTCATCTGTCTCGCTCATCACAGTACGGTATGTGAGTGCCTTCAATTTAATGCCACAATCTAAATAGATTAAAGAAATTTGTTTATTGTCCTGTCTAGGATGAAAGTCCCAAAAGACCCCCAAATGATGCTATGGTATGGATAAAAAGAGTTATTCATGAAGTCTGAAATACAGAAATAAATTTTTGCAGTTCCTTCTGAAGTGTGTATTTTTGTATGAGTGGGTCTCATTACCTAGGCCTCATCTTCTCTGAATGTTTGTCTCATGTGTCAGTCATCCCTTCATTTTTCAGCAGGAAAATAGTTGTCATGAGATGGCTTGATCCATGGACACAGATCAGATGCAGATCTTTGAAAAGAGACATTAGTGTCAGAGAGTGCACCAGCTTTGATCTGACACTAAACTTGTCTTGGTCAAATTATTGTTTGACTCAGGAGAGGTGGTAAACTTCTGAATGTAAGAAGGAAAAAGAATTTTAAGACTTTTAGTATAGGTCCCAGATGTTCTACATTGGCATTTATTATCTAGAAAAAGTAGAAGTAAGCAGAAACACAGGTGGCCTTTTTTGCTGTCACATTTTTCATGACTGCATGCCAACCAAGGTGAAGGAAGAAATGCAATTTTGCCATAACGGATTCTTAGTACCGTATTTGTCTCTGGAATTATTTGCGTATTCTCTACTTTTAATATTATATATATAAAACATTATCAGCTCATACGCTAGAATGTGGACGTGTAAGTATACATACTGTTTTAATTTTGGGAGTGGTGGTTGGGATGTAGGTAACCTTCTGGTAAATATTGCTTGATAGATAATCTTAACAGACGTACTGTATCTATTGTCCAAATTACTTCACCAAAGGTCTCCAAGAAGTTATAACAGGGAGAAAGTGAATATTTATTATCCTGGAAGTGTGGTTTATTAGCATGTAATCTAATGTCTGTTATTTCACACATAACAGATGATGATTTTTCATAGCAAGGAAATAGCTAACCAAATCATCTGTTATGCAGTAGGTTGAAATCTGTCATCTTCTAAAAATAGTGGAAGTGTTTTGACTGAGACCAACTGGTGTGAAAGGCCACCATGAAAAGGTCTTTCATCAACAGTTTTGAAAATAGAAAATGTTGTCATGAGGTCACGTAAGGAATAGGAAGTATTGATCCTGGTAACTGGCAGAAAACATGTAATGCAACATCTACTTACAATGAATGAAATAAGACGGCAGTCAATAAAACTGGTGTTGTATCATCTATCAAGCATGCATACAGAAAGTCCTACCACTTTAAAACAAACAAAAGACACTTTAAATAAGCTAAAAAAAAAGTATAAGTTGTGCATAAGAATAAGTCATTGTCTGCAGCTCTGGGGAAGGACAAATAAGATAACAAAATACACAAAATACAGAAGCGAAGCATGTTGAGGGAATGTTAAAAAAGCACCAAGGTATCCATTACATGCATGGCACAACACGTTGTAGCCATGTTACTGAGAATTTACAGTTTTGCATGGCTTTACCCAAGCATGTCGAACAGTACTTTTGTGTCACAAAATCAATTTGTTTATGGCATATAATAGCGTATAAAAAAGTTCAGCTGTAGCCATGCTACTGATTAACAGCTATGTTAGTGAAAAGAAAAAGAAAATAGCTTGAATTCTACACTTCGCAGTATGTCACTAAACTTACAAATGGAAGAAATAAAAGTGAAGCTATGTATTCAAATATCTCTTAAAGTCAATACAAATGTATCAGTTTGGGAAACATTTGAGAAGGTAATCAAGGAGCACAAGTTTGGAACAAGTTAAAGGAAAACCACAAAGTTATATGATTTTTTTTCCTGTAATTTATAAATACATTATAATAAGCACCATCCTTTTAGATGATCCCTTAATCTATTATTTGTAATAAAAAAAAATTAATCAGATAATCATGAAAAAATCATCATCCTGCTTACCGATATTTATCATACTAAACAACTTGAGATGTGTTCTTTAAGTCCTTAGCCAAATTAAGTTTGAATTTTTACACAATTACAGAGTGAAATGTCAGGAAAGAACCCTTCATTATCCTGAGCATCATCTTCAACAACGTCAGCATATTTAGTATTCCTTTTGTTGTTTTCATTAAATTTAACTCCTTTTTTTTTTTTTTTTTTTCAGGCAAAGCATCAATTTATAATCCATTTAAATACTAGCAAATGGCATACTGGAACAACATCTTAGCTTAACCATCTCTAGGAACATTTGTGGTACTTTGTGTATCAGGGTATGTTTCCTCTTGGTAGTAATACATTCCAACACATTCATTCATCTCTCATTTTCTTATAGGATTAGTAAATGCTTTGTTCAGACATTTATGTAAGGACTAGTAGATTTATATCAAGTGAATAAAAATAAATCTAACAAAACTATTTAGAATTATCTTTAAGACTTTATTTTTCAATGATGACTACCTAAAAATCCGTACTGATACTAAAGCTGGTGCTAAGATGATTTTCTTGCACACTGACCAACACTGCCTCATTACTGAATGTGCCCATCTATTGTATCTTGGTTCAGAATAACAATGTTTTAAAGTTATAACATTTTAATGGCAGAGCAATCTTTTGCGCGCGCGCGTGTGTGCATGCGTGCATATTGCCTGGCACATTCAAATCCTTCTCCACAATGATAAGTGCTTTCCTTCATTTCACAGTAATAGCATTGTCCTGGATTTAACCCATTTGGAAATTATATATTACAAATAATGAGGGATTGTATTATTATTTCCTCTGGTAGTTGAGCTAAACCAACAGTGAATTGTGTTTTCTTGAATTGCTTAATCTTAAATACAATTTCTAGCCTGCTGAAACAGAAAAAAAAATCAAATTGAAGAAAGATAAAATATTGAAGGAATTTGAAACTGTACTTCTAATAATCCAAAACTCTGATTTCTTTTTATGATAAATTGCTGATAACGTTTCTTTGGTATTGATCCATAGTGCTCTATATAATGACTGCAAATACAGACAAATACAAAGGTAGATGTAATTCTGGAAAGCATATTTTTTTCATACTTTTCTGTGCTCAGAGCAACCAAACTATGATTTTACTGTGCCATCCATACTAGCTGTTTTCCCAAGAGTCCGCAGCCCTCTTACACACACTCTGCAATGAAGTGAAGAAACATAATGTGCAAGGTAAGAAAAAAATCTCTGTTAGTAGCAGAGGTACAAGGAAGTAGAACTGGGGAGGACAACACATAGGAGTCCTGGTATTACAAAACGGAACTCACTTTATCAAGTAGTGTGAAGTAAAGTTTCACTAAATAGCTGCATTGAGAAAAAGGAGCCTGAACTGTAAACTGTGGGATCAGTTCCATACTTAGACATTCATGCCAACTCATGCTTTTGTACCCAGCGCTGAAATGGCACCAGTTAAGACAAGAACAACTGCATACACATCATGCCCTTCACCACCCCTTTCAGGCTTGCGGATGGTTCTAGGCACTGATGCTTGACTTCAGCTGCATGAGTCACCCAAAATGCAGATTTTCTTATACAGAAGAAATTTGTATTGGATATACTTTTTACTTAGTGAATACCTCAGAGTAAGCATTCTGTGGAATGTGGTCTGAGAGTAGACCTCTCTGTGTGTGTGTGTGTGTTTGTGTGTGTGTACAAAGAATCAGTGTCTTAAAAGATTCATCTGTTTGGCCTTTTTAAACAACTAAGGTGTGATGGTATGACAGATGGTATTACTACTTCGTCTGTTCAGTTTGCTGCATGTTACTTTCTGTTAGTTGTTTGTGGGCAGCAGAGATGAAAGCTGCTAGTTTGCCTTGGACACCAGTGAAGTGAAACTCATACGGCAGAAAAGGGAGGTTGCTGCATGCTCAGCTGCTGGGTAAGGAGAGCTGGGGTAGGGCAGCGTCTGGACTTTGGGATAAGGCAGGCAGGGGGTGAGGTAGATGGCGAGCTGGCGGCACGAGGGCAGATGGGAGCCTCCTAACGACAACACATAGCCAGACTTCCGAAAGGGCAGGAAAAAGATGTCTTTTTCTGAAGGACCAGAGGGGGCTGAATGTGGTTTGCTTGAACTTTGGAAACTACAGAAAAGTGCTAGACTGCAAGTGAGAGAAAATGACTGTCTTTGCAAGGACTCAGGGGAGACACTTGTTGACAAAACCTTTTATATTAATCCATCCACCAAGCAAACCCGAGTCTTCATTATTTTAAAAGTTATATAGTTTATACTCTAATAATCAATATCATTAAGTATTCAAAGGTCTTCTGCTATTTCTGTGGCACAAAACTGTGGCTAATTCAAGGTCCCGTAACAGATAGAAAGATTTCTCTGTCTTTAGCTTGCATTGAGGAAGAAAGATTATTCTGGTTGTTTCTAATACCTAAACCACAAGGACAGAGAGGAAAATTACAAGGGAAGGTAACTGCTATCCCTTCATCTTCCAAGTTACTTTAGACTGTTAATTCACAATCCTCTGACTCTGTGCAGCAGCTATAAAATATTTTTCTTGTGTTTGTTCTTTTGACAGACACACAAATTCCTGCGGTGCATGTTAGTGCCTCTGTCAGCAATGGCAGCAGCTGGTGGTCAATATGGGGTCTAAAAGTCAAAAGCTGTACTCCAAAGGTTTCTGCCTATAATGGTGATATGCTGTTACATTATTATCATGAGATGCCCAGACTGCCTCCAAGAACTTGCTTTCTGGATCCTACATGGAAAAGGAATTGCTTCCTCAAAGCCTGGAAAAAAGAACTCAAGCATCAAAAATATGAATAAAATCACAAGAAATGGAGTGGCTTAAAAATAGGCTTGTTACATGAAAGATGTATATCTTGGTTTTTAATTTTTTTTAAGTTAATGATAGCTAAAAAAAAAGAAAAAAGAGAAATTAAAAACTTTCAAGAAACAATTTCTCCAAATATTATAATGTAATAATCACTCCTGCTCCCCCAAATTTTCTCTCAAGTTGGTTGGAAGTAATTTTTCCAGTATATTTAACAAGACCTCTTTTGGTTGGTGGAGTGGGTTGACCTTGGCTGGCTGCGACCACCACCCAGTTGGTCTCTCACTTGGCCTCTTCAACAGGTCAGAGGAAGAAAAGAAGATAAGAAAGCTTGTGGGTCGAGATAAAGAGGAGGAGATCACTTACCAATTACTATCATGGGCAAAGCAGACTCAACTTGGGGAAAATTAATCTAATTTATTGCCAATTAAAATAGAATTGGATAGTAAGAAACAAAGACAAATTAAACTAACACCTCCCCTTCCCCCCTTATTTTTTTTTCTGGGCTCATCTTTATGCCTTCATTCCCATCTCCTCTACCTCCACCCCACCTTGAGAGGCACAGAGAGGAGGGATGAGGAATGGGTGTTGCACTCATAACAGTTCCTCTCTGTCTCTCCTTCCTCACACTTTTCCCCTACTCCAGAATGGGGCCATAGTTCCTGCCAGGAGCCTGCTCCTGCATGGGATCTTCATGGCCTGCAGTTCCCTCTGGCATAATCACCTAATCCAGCATGGAGTCCACCATGGGCTGCAGGAAAATCTCCTTCTTCTGTGACCTTGGTGTTTGTAGAGCTGTTTCTCACACTATTTTTCCTCACTCCTCACATCTTGGCAGTGTTTTGCGCTTTCTTAAATGTTTTCACAGAGGCAACACCAGCTTGACTGATAGGCTCAGCTGTGTCCTGTGGTAGGTCTGTTGGACTCAGGTGGAACCAGCTGTGTCCAAAACAGGGCATCCCCTGATCTCCTCACAGATGCCACCCCTTTAGCACCCTATTACCAAAATTTTAATTTTGCAAGAGGAAGACCACAAAAAGTTTAAGGCTTCTTTTCAAGATGCCTGCTTCCTAAATAAGGTGGACACTATGCTTCTAATTCTTAAAGACTGATTTACTCTCAACCAACACCTAATTCCTGTGAGTGTTTAAGACAAAATATTTAATTCATTTTAGAGAAAGATGTTTCTCTGGAGTCAGCTGAAGATGATCAGAACACACTGGCCTAATGATAAAGAAGTTAGGGACACAAATTCCAACACATTGTGGAGTTGCACATGAATAAATCTACTACAGGTCTCTTGGTCTTTTGTCTACTTTCTTACAGTACAGAATAACTTGCATATAGTTTGATCTTGAACTCCACTAAGTTTAGCTTAAAATTAGAGGCGTGACTTTTGTAGAAAGTCTCTTAGGTACAGACTTCTCTCAGAAACTGTTATATCTATGTTGTAAATCATCTTCAGGCCATAGGAGAAAATAAAAACACAGCAAACATATATGATTCTCCAGTTTCCCCAGTGTACTTTCTCTTCTTCAGCTTCATGTTTTTTATCTGTTTATCTTCTGTGGATTTCTCTTCCAAGTATTTTACTGGTCTTCTCTTGAACTCATTTATGGTTTTGAACTTTAAAGTTTTTTGGTGAAGGCCTTCAAATATTTTCTCCTTGTTGCCCAAAGAACAAACTCCTTTTGTTTGTTTTGTAATTCATGCACAAAATTATCAAGCTCTCTTAAAAAAAGAAAAAAAGTCTCTTTATTAGAAGGCTGTGCCAGAACTTCTCTTGAAAGATGATTAAAAAGTCTTCCAATTTCCATTCTAAATGTATTCCTGGCCAATCCATTCCCATTTGTTTTGTGCTAATTATCTGATAGTTAATATGTTGATTCTTTCAGAAAGACTTGCTATGTCTCTTCTCAGATAGCATTTTGCTAGACTGAACAAGTCGAATTTTCTAGCATCTGCTCACAAACCATTTTTTTTTTATTTCTTTAACTTTCCTGCACCTTTTCTAGTCTTAATTAATGTTTGTTGGGGATTAAAACAGAGATGGAGAAGATAAATAAATCCAGACCTTTGCCTCCTACCTCTAGAGATTATTTTTAGGTGTTATTCCTTTATGTTTCTTTTAACTGTGATATGCTAAAATGCTCTGTGTAGCTGGTGATGGTACCACTCTTATTAGAAAATTTTCCATTGGAGATGTTGAAGAAATTAAACATCAGATCATCATTTACCTGGAGATCTATAAAAAGCTCTGGTTGTACAATAACTGAAAGCAAGAGTATATGCACAATATGCAAGGTATAACCCTCAAGCAAAAAAAACCCCAGTTTTAGTTAGAGACAGACCTCAGCCATACCCACTGTATCTCGGTAATCTTTGGAGAAGTTCCAAGTCCAATGCCAGTCCTGAATTTTGTGGCTCAATCCATGCCAAGACACAGGGAGAACAATGTTGTACAGGGCTCAGAGAGCGACCTGGCTTCTGAAGTCTGCCAGAGATTCCCAGAAGTCTGGGTCTATCAGTGTTACTGGCACCCACAGGTGTCTATATGAATGTGTCTGTCTGTGTCTCCATTTCTATTTTAAACTGCTGTTTCCCCCCCTGGGGCAATCACCACATTGACGTCAGAACATTGCCCAGCACCTCATTTATGTCTGAGAAGAGAGGGAAACAGTGTTGAGAAGAGAGCTCAATGGAAAAAATAATATTCAGTGTGTGTTAAAAGCATTGAGGGAGGAGGAGTAAGTGGAAGAGAAGGGAAATTTTAAGTCAGTTTATTTATATTATCCCAAATACACCAAAAATGGTTATTTTGGATATAAATACTGCATTAGTATCTGAGAATACAGTTAGGCAAATTTTTTGGAATATCTGAATACCTGGCTATACATGAAATAGCTTGAAGATGTTTCTCATTATTTTTTTCTCCACTTGAGAATATTTTTATAGCCATTAACCAAAGGCCATGATAAACCTATGATGTCTTTTTCTTTCATTCCATGTACTTTTCTTATAGTAATCACACATATCTTTGCAGCAGATATTAGATATTTATAGAACTCTATCTTGTTAGTCATAACATCACGTACTTATCTGAAACTGTTGTGAGCTCCAGATGTAGCTAGACAGTATCTTGACCAATAAATTCTGATGTTAATGCACAAATTAGGCAATCTATGCTCATGTGTCTTCTTGAGTCAGATAATGACAGCATGGAGTTGTACTGTGTGTATGTATTTGAATTCAGCACTCAATGTCCAACACTTTTTTTTAAAATAATGATTTGTCTATTACGGTTGACCAGAAGGACTTTTGAGAGATTTTTATCTCTGTGACCTAAAGCAATATAGGCAAAACACCATGTTGCATGACTTACAAACTGCAGTCTGTTTTACATCCTACCTTTCCCTTTTCTCTCTTACTGAACTTTGTTATCCATTTGCATCCCCATTTCCTGTTCTTTTATTAGATTCATTCTCATTTAACTCTTCTTCCTTCCCAGTCCTGCAGTCCAGTGTGTATGGGAGAATCTTGGCTTTCATTTTTTAACATGGAACTTCTTGTTCTTAAGATGGCGGATCAGGGCCAAATAACTTAACCCCAAAGGAGAGTATTTGAAGCTATTACTATTTGAAGCTTGTTTGGTTTAAAAGCTGGTCTTATAATTGGGAGAGACTGGCTTCATATTTTCTGAAGGCTTGTGGTCGGCAATATTGCATGGAGCTTCTCCAACCTTGGGCATCTGTAGAGAGACTGATGACAAAAGCAGTCTTTGTATTCCTCTGATCTTGGACACTGCTCTCAAATAGAGCTGGCTGATATTTTCATGGAAAAACTGAGTTTGGTCAACATTTTCATTTTTTTCACCAAAGAAGAAGTGAATCTCTATCCCTACTCATTTCTGCATTCTGCTGTTGCAACTTAAGGACAAAGAGGAAGGATATCCTGACTACCCTTCTCTTCAATTAAAACCAAAGCAAACTGTCTGGTTTTCATTTTTTTGATTAAACTGTGGAATAAGGAAACAACTTTTAATTTTATTTGAAATGTTGTGGGAAGTTTGTTTTTCATGAAACGTGTAGAATACTTGTCCAGTGTTCCTTAAATCTCTGGACATTGCTGTTAACTGTTGGCATTAAGAGTCCAGACCTCTGATTCTTCGCACGACTAACAGCTGACAACCCAGGAAAAAGTTATACACACCTTCTCCTAATAACCCAAAAGGTCCCTTTTGCTATTCTTTGGAAAGCGCGGTGCTTTGCTGAGGGACATTGCCCTCTGCAGCCTGTGCTTGCAAACAGCCATTTGGTGTTGGCCTCACACTGAGGCCTGGGGTACCAGGAAAGCTAAGCTCTACTTTGGTTACACTAGCTCTGTTTAACCTGAAGTTGAGATTTTGTTGTTGTTGTGAGGTTTTTTTTCAGTTTGTTTGTTTGCTTTTTTACTTGAGGGTTCTTTTTTTTTAAGGAAAATGGTACAGAATGTGTAACAACATAGCAAAAGACAATAGAGACTAGTTCTGTAGGTGAAAAAAGAAAAGAAAAAGGAAAAAAAAATAAAATAAAAAGACTTACCCTTGCCTGCTTTTCTCAGGCAAAGCTACAGTTGCCTGTTAGGTGTGCAAGGAATTCAGGATCAGACTGAGTCATTAGTGCTAAACCCTGAGACACTAGCTGGTTAGGTAACCTGGCAGCCAAGTGTTGGAAACATCCAAACAAGTCTCAAACACAACACAAAAGAGGTTGATTTACTGCTTTCCCTGCAGCCAGCGCTTGTTTCCATAGAAATAGCTTTGGGTTGCTTCCTGGTTTCATGAGTCCTTTATATACCTCTGGTACACTGTGTCACGGCATAAGGGGAAAACATGTGGAAACCTGATTCATCTCTCACTTGTAACAACTTTACACTGGTGCTAATCAAGAAATGCGATTAAATTATTCCTGATTTGTAGAGCAGTTCCTCTTAGTGGTCTAATATTGTTTGTTTTCCTTTAAGGAGATGCGCTGAAATTATACTTCTTACAACGTATTGAGAAGAAAGTAATCTAAAATTTTTTACATTGAAAACCATATTTACAATTTTTTTTTTACCTTTTTGCATGTAAAAGTTTTACCATTTTAATAGTAACTTGGAGCTATGTGATCCTAATATATTCAGAATAATTATGGCAGAGCAAATTTTAGAAACAAGAATAAACAGCATTTTTCACTGCATTGGTTTTGTTTTCCCTTTTTACATAAATATGGAAGTTTTATTTCTCATCAAAATATGACATTTAAAGTTATTTGTAAAATAAAAACAAGCTCATGTACCAACCTGGTGGTTTATTATGCATAAGTAATTACTTAATTCAGAAGTTTCAAATCAGCCTGCTTGCAATGAGTTACCTAAACCTATAACATTTCACCTCAGGAAAGTTGTCAGAAATGCTAAATACAAGAGTCCCCTCTCAAAGAGCCCATGCCCTATCAACTTATAGCTGATGTCAGTATCTTACTTATTTCTAAGAAAACTAAGGCTATAATGACTGGAGAAATCAGGTATCATGTTGATAAACACACAAAATGATGGCTATAATTTCTTGATTGGCAGAATAATGAGGTATGTACCAAAGTCATACACTTCAGAGAGTTCAGCCCTTCTTATAATTACTTTGGATGAACTGTGTTCTATGCTAGTAACAGACACTAATGCCGGCATATGAGATGCTAATAGTTTGCAGCATTCAATGCCTCCAAATCCAAAATAACTATATTTCTTCTTTGGTGTGGTTTTGTGGTGTTACACACTAAGGTTGCTAAAGACCCACGTGAAAGCACTTACACACGTGCCAGTTTCCATACCTACTTACTAGAGTTCTTAAGCATGTGTTTCAAATCCTCATAAAGTCAATAGGAATTGCACAGATACCTAAATAGTGAGATGAGTTTGAAAGGACAGCCCTTAGGAGAGGAGAGCTGGTTCAAAACTTAATGAAGTCAAGAAGAACATTTCATTCAGTCTGAATTGGCTTAGGTGGTATATGTATAAGAACAAAACAGTTGCTGCTTCAAAATAGCTCACCATTTGAAAATAAAAGAAAGCAAGCCAGGTAGTTAGGAACCAATGGGTCAATGTAGCTTTGCTGAAGTTCTGCAAAAGCTTTCCTTGTACACATGGGGTACCAGGAAGAAAGCACAAAACTGACATGAACAATGGAGAGTAAAAAGACCTTATTGGTATCAATGTGGGTTTTAACATGTCCTACTTTAAAACATGCTTTTAACCTCATTGTTTCTATCTCTTCCTCTTCCTCTTATACCTAACAGTAGAAGATGCATGACTGCAACCACTTTTCCCAGTTCCATCCTACATTTTCAAGTATATTTTTTTCCCTATTGAATTAATGCTGCAGACTCTAATTGTCTCTAAGCCAAACACTCAGTGTCCATCTTCATCCCCAGTGTACCTAGCAGATTATTTCAGCACTTTTGATCAAACTCTTCTAAAATTTGGCTTCACGGCCAATTCTTTCCTCCGACAGTGTTCTTGTGAGTCTATGGACTTCTTCAGTGCATACTTCACAGAAGTTTCCTTATAATCTGCTTTCTGAGGTGCTTTTAGTGACAGATTTTCATTTGGGGCTATCATAGCCAGGGCCCACCTCTAAGAACTACCAATGGTGTTATATTCAGCTGTATTTTCCCCATCTTATTCAAACATGCACTGCATTATAGCTGTATTTTGGGTATATATACTTTTTATACTTAATCACAGTGCAGCCTTCATAACACATAAAGATTTAGCTACTGTCTTTGTAGTGATCTATTTAGTTCTCCTTTCCAAAGTAAGATCTTGGCCTTTCTGATGTTTCCTCATGGATTAATTTTTAATTTTTAATTGCACATGTGCTGAAGGCCCCACTGATCAGCATGTTTGGTATATAAGGAAGTTTGGTGCATTTTAGGTTATAAATAAGGGGAGGTCAAACTTATAATTGGTGCAGAGCTGTACAATGAGAAATTTCTAGCTCCACTCAATGTACTTAATTGCTCAAGATTCTGAAGAACAAACCCTCACCATATGACAGCTGTCCCAAATTTGGCTATAGAGTGCTATTATGCATAATTTTAATTTTGTACAACAACTAGGTGAGAGCAAACTTATGACTTACTGCACTTTACATCAAAATGTTATCTTTAAAGTATAAAAAGAATGTCATTAGAAAAAAACAGAAACGAGACTAATTTATAAGCAGAGTTTGGAAGTCTCCAAATACAGCCTGTACATAACCCCAGGCACTCCAGGATTACCTGGCGCTTTTTGAAAACATGATGGCAATGCAAATATTTTGCCTGTGTCAGAAACAACAAGTGACAAAAAAAAAATAAAATAAAAAAATCGCTGCATCAGAAAACAGGGAAGTGGAAGAAAAATTGTACTGTGCTTGAATAAAATACATATAATAAAAATCCTCCCTTTTCAGATAGTTGAATTCTTGGTGATAATTGTGCTACAATTGGGAAGAAGGTTGATGTGCAGCTTTGAAGGGATGTAATAACCTATAGTTTGGAAATCACAGTAATGAGAAAATTTTTTAATTCCTGTTTTCAATGATCCTACCACCATATGGAAGCTGGCTTTAGTCATGCTGTGCTACATGAAATAAAAGAGCATCAATATCACAAATAGGCTTGGGACATGATTCCTTGTAAGTGAAGTTAAGGGAAACAGGAGCTGATACTTCCTGAATAAGGCCAAATAATTCCAAGTAAACAATAATGGTAGAAAACCTGCCCTGTTTCTCTGTCTTTGTATCCACTAACTGTGCAGGGACAGTGGTTTCATGAGGATTACTCCCACTTCTCTTTAGTTGTTGTGCAATTGTTACTATGCCTTGTGCTGCTTAACATGGCTAGAATGCCACTTGTATCAAAGCGTACTGTACAAATTAGTTTGTTGTTATGTTTACAGTAAGGATGGATCTGTGAAATGGGATGCGAAACAGTGTTCTACCAAACTATTTGTAAAAATAACCTAACTATGTCAGATTAGTGAATTTAAGACTGTTTGAGAAACGTGGATTTATTCCTTTGTTAAACTACAAAGGTCACATGAATCTTCTCCATCTCCTTTGTACTGGAAGAAATTAATCTTCCAGGCAATCATTAGCTGTATCTAAGATTTATTAGGTCTACAATTCATGTCTGATCATCCAAGCAAGGCACTTGAGAGACAAATAGCTGTATTTCCAGAGCATCTGGTTGGTGAGGCATTCCTGATGCTAGGACATTCCTGACTCTGAGGCATTCAGGTGTTTCAATATGAAGGTAGCACTAATAGTGATGGAAGAATAGGCTTTGGGTTTGCATACAAAAGTAATATGGGAAAAAGTGGAGATTGGGGCAATCAAAGGGGACCAAAAAAATATAAACTTCTCCAATATCTCTGACAGCACACAGTATCTCTCTTCAGAAGTATATACAAGTAAATATGTACTCATGTTTTTCTCTAAAAAAGAATATGTTGAGCAATTATCTGTTTCATGAATGTGACTGTTGCTTGCTATCCCTATTCAGGCAGCAGTTAAGCTGTTGGTTTATGTTGTTCATAATATTTCTTCAAGCAGAAGTGAATTTTTCAGATATCTGATGTCCATCACTGGAAACATTCTGCATGCGTTTTAGGAACCGTAGAGATGTAGCCCCAAACTAGCCATTTCCTTTTTTTTTTTGTGATCTCTGTTGGATGTCCATCACACTTGCAGAGTCATAATCTGAGAACAGAGTAGAGAAAGTTAGTGTGGTTTAGGGAAGAATTTTGAAATGTGGTTGCATTCCACTTTGGAAAAAAAAAAATAAATAAAAGCTTTGATGGGTCGATGAAAGGCAATAGCACCCTTACTCCAAGGCAGTCTGTCTAGTGGGCTGCCCCCAGAAGAGATCACAGAAACACTGGTATTTCAAATTGCAGACAGTCTGGCAGACAGGTTTACCAAGAAAAGTGGGAAAACCTGACAGGCAAGTTTTAGAAGGCTTCTGTCAAGATTCCTTTATTTGAATTTTATCACAGTCTCTGTGAAACTTTATCATTTTGATTAACTGGGAAATTCTGAGGAAATAGTGATTTTGTTCAACTGTATTTTCAGCTAATGGAATACATAGAGTTTATTCCTATTGTTCATACTCATTATAACATTGTGATTTCAGTAAAATTCTGGTATCATGAGCGCCTGAACAAAGAGAAAATTAAGATCTTCCAAAAAGAGTAAAAGTTGTGCTAAAAATTTAATAAACATTTTCCTATAAATGTGGAATTAAAATATTTGGGTACTGTTTTGATACAAGGATAGCTACTGTCAATGCCTTAATATATGACCGAATCTTGTCTTTGTGGTTATAAGAGTACCTGAAAGATCAAATTTCACTGTAGGATGAAGTTTAATTTTGTGAGATGTTCTGCAAAGGAGGTTACTGTCTAGGCTTGGAAAACATTGTTTGAGAGTAAACAAACCAAATAGTAGGGAATGAAGCTATTTTAGGGTAATGG
Source organism: Astur gentilis (assembly GCF_929443795.1). NCBI lineage: Eukaryota > Metazoa > Chordata > Aves > Accipitriformes > Accipitridae > Astur > Astur gentilis. The sequence continues at coordinate 38,501,914 of NC_064881.1, read as the reverse complement.
CTCCTGCTTTCTGCAGTCTTTGGGGAATACTTAGCAAGAAGGGAAAAATAAGCATGAAAAACAAGACTAAGCAAGACTGAGTGCTGGGAAGGAAAAAAGTTGATATGCTAACTATACTGCAGTGAGCTTCTCAGACAGGGATTAAACCATTCAGCTGTTTGTTGCCACCAATAGCAGCAGCAGTAACCAAGTAACACAGAGAAATGATAGAGATCCTTCTTCACTTTTCCCCAGAGACTGCATCCTCTTTGGGAACCCTCAGTTTTGAGAACTGGTTTAATTGCAGTCATTTTTAGCCTGCACAGCTATTGCATGAGCATGAGCAATGTGTAAAATGACTGGGATTAATTTCTTTTCTTTGTGTAACAGCGGATCCTGATGTACATTTATTTTGTTTTTACAGGGAAAATAAGCCAAGCGGTTTGCAAAAGCCCAATAGCAGGTGGTGGTTTTATTGCCATCTACTGCACATAATGGTAATAATCTATATCGATAGTCTAATATGGAAATATTGTTATGTCCTGTTAAAATGCAATAAATACCATGTTTTACAGACAAGTTAAAGAATTGCTTGAGAGTATAATCATTATGTGCATATGCCAAAGCAAAGTAGGGGAAAGGGAAGGGGAGACAATTTACTTTTCAAGCAATTCAGATAGATAGGCTGCCAAGAATTTAGAATACTTAATTCACATAGAAATGCGTGCACTTCCAAAGGCTTTGGAGATGCAGAAGACACCTCATAAACCTCTGCACTTATCCTGCCTGGAGCACAGAGTTTCCAAGTTCTGGAGGAGAGTTCCTTATGTGCTGGAGGGAAGGTCGCTATAGTGTCTTGGAAGAAGGAGGTTGTTAAAGTTGACTGTTTCACAGTCTCTCTGGAAGAGTGAGATTAGCAGCAAGCAACCCACGCAAGAAAATAAACACATAAATAAAGTAAGAAGTCCAGCTTGTATTAGAAAGATGACTACTTTTAGAACATTATTAAACATAAATCCTTCCTCACTGATTATCAGCATTTTCAGTGAAATTAACCATGTAGAAGCCAGTATCAATGGCAGGAACTGTGTCAGGTATAAACTCACTGGAAACTGCTTCTGCTTCTGACGTTTTGTGAAGGTTGGGTGGGTGCATGCATTTCAAGGTTGAGGAATTTTTTCTTCTTTCTGCATGGTTTTAATTAGGCTAACATTTTACTGGACCATGTACTGAAGTCAGAGCTGAGCCATGATATGACCAATTGAACATGACATTCCCGGCACTCCAAGGTACTCTAACATTAACTAGAGCCATCAGACTGTGTTATCATCCTGTTTGGTTATGATTTGCACGGTTTTCATATTAACTTCAGAGTCATTCTGGTTCTGAACACAAACCTGTGTGTCACAACTGGATCCGTATCTGATCCAGGTGTGAATGGCTATCAGGGTTGGTACCAGGTGGGTACACTTTAAATGGATATCTATGAAATATCATCCTTTTTTTTTTAGATACAGGTTTTCCATCTCCTTTTAGTTACTATGAATCATTACAGAGACTGAGAGAGGCAGAATTTAATCATGATATATTTTACAGTCCTCACACCTTTTAATCTGAGAACCTGTCACTCACCTTTGTCTCCATTTGCTAATGTACTATTGCAGCAAGGTCAAAGAAATAATGAGAGCACAAGCATAATAATGCAGCATAAACTCTTCCTGTCCTTTTTATGGGGACTAAAACCTTTAAAATGCAGATTTGAGACTTCTACCTTTATTCCACACATGAAGTTACTTCAACAACCAATCTATGAGTAGGTCTTGTTACTCCCAGGATCAATATTGTTTTTGTTTGTTTGTTTGTTTGTTTGTTTGTTTTTAATTTATACATAAATTTTAATTTTCCAATTTTTGGGTATCAGATCTGTGATTCAGAAGAGAAACTCAGAGATTTTTGGTTTTCATCTTGTGTGTAGAACTTGTAGTCGTTTTTAGAAATACTTAGCACCTGACCTTCTGCCTATACTCAGTTGGGTCTTCACTAGAGAGTCAATATATCTGAGAAAGAAATTGGTCTGATCAGTGATCTTTCATCATGGCTTCCTTGTCAAGTCACATTTCAATTTTTATGGGTTTTTTCCACTTTTTGTCTTTCCTGTAAATAATTTACTAGAAAATTATTTCATTTCCACTAGTTGAAAAATAGGAAAACAAGATAGCTACTGTTTCTGGCAATCTGGTTTTGACTGCACTTGAAGAAGTATAAATGCAGATGTTTTCAGGATTTGAAGGTTTAGGCTTTAAGCAAACTGCAGGTCTTTTGGAGGTGCAGGAAGCTGATTTTTCAGGGACAATGAAGAGTTTCATATTGAGGATATAATCCTAATAGACCTGATAAACAAATATTTTCTTTAAAATTATAATGTTAGTTGTGAGAACAAAGGCAGAATGGTTAACGGAAAGGAAGATTTAGAAACTTATGCACAGAAGGAAGAAACAAAACCTCTAACAGATTGGTATGTTCTAATTGTGAAAACAAGGTATTATTTATCCTATTTCAAAAAGAACTGACTCATGAAAACAGTCTTGTACCAAGCCTACTCAACAAATATATTCAGTCTGGTGTAGTACTCTCTGGTGCTCTATCAGTAATCAAAAAGGAGATTGGAGAAATTTATCTGAGAAGTTAGAGCCAGTAATATGACCTCTGTACAGTTTTAAAGGAAAGAATAATACAGGCCATGGATATGCATGTAAAATGGTATTAAATGCAATGCAGGTTTGTTAAAGATAGGTCATACCTTTGATATGATCATTCTTTCGTAAAAATCCCCTTATTTTCTAGACAGAAAAAATTCACTAAATCTCACCCATCTTAACACAATGCCACAGGAAAAAAATTTATTAATTATATTGGAAAAGATTGTGATTAGGCAAGAATTGCAAAGAAGACAAACTGAGTAAAAGAACAATAATGTTTTGTGTTGAATGAACAATTTCAGGCTGGGGAAAGCTACTACTACTATCAATGTTGCAAGTGATTTCTTTCTTTCAAAGTACTCTTTATGACGTTGACACAAAAAGGAGTGGGTGAAAGAAACATGGTACAAACAAATTTTTCTTCTCTAAGTATCAAAGACAGTTAATATTGTAATTCCTACTTTATAAATTTATGATTTATCGATTCATGACTGTTGCTTGCATTATGCTTTACTGTACAATAAATGAATTTTATTTTCTTTGACTGCTTGATTTCATATGGACAAGCTATCCTCTGAACTTCAAAAGGAGTACTCACATCATTCAACTTATGCATATATTTAAATAGTTTGTTCTAAGAGTCCTTCACATTGCAGAAAATTTGTAGAACTTCCTATATATAAATGTTAATACCCAGAGTAATTACCTTCATGTTTTCCTCATTCTAATTCATAAAGGATGAATTAACAATGATGTTTCACCCCAGAATTTCTTAGTTGCTACTTCTATTCAGATCTGTGAAATTATTTAAACAACTTTTTTTTGGTATTGGAACTGTACCATTCTCTTGGAAGACGTTTTATTTCCCTTAAAAGTGAAAAGGACAAAAAAATAATTTAAAAAACTTGCTTATCTAGGCATAAGTTTAAAAAAAAAAAAAAGAAAGAATAATGGATAAGCAGAAATATCCCTACCCAAATCCCCTGCGGCATGTAATAAATCATCAATGTAATAAAGTAATGTAATAAAGTTAGCAGCTATGCAAACTATTTCATGGGAGTTGAAATGCATTTGAGACTCTGGTTTTTTTTCTGTAACAAATATCACTGGAATTCCAGATAGCGATGGAATACTTGATAAAATAGATGCAGATTTATAAAATTAGAATTGGAAAATGGATCTATTTTTAATCTTTCCATCACTACTTCACGGAAAAGGACCTATTTACGGAATCATAAAATCATTGAATTATGTAAGATGGACGGGATGTAGAGAGGTCCAGGCTGATCCACACTTCTGTTCAAAGTAAGCCCAGTTAGAGCCCAGTAAGGATTTGTCCAAGGAAGTCCTGAATATCTCCAAGGATGGACACTTCACAATCTCTCTGGGCAATGCTTTTCAGTATTTGACCATCCTCATGGTAATTCTCCCACACCTCCCCTCAAGTCAAAGTTTGCTATGTACTAGTAAGGACATTAAATAATATTGACTCCTATATTTATCCCTGAGTGATGTCACTAGTAACCAGCCAGTCTTCGTATTGCTGATCACAGCCCACTGGGCATAGTGATCCAGCCGGTTTTCTCAGCCCCTTCCATTTATTCAATTCCCGTATCACCAGTTTCACTGTCAAGGATACCAGGGGACACTACGTCAAACACCTTACCTGAGCCAGGGTGTACAACACTCAGTGTTTCCCCACTTGTCCACAATGCCAGACATCTGATTGTAGAATGCAATCAGGTTGGTCAGGCAACCTGTTGTTGGCAAGTTCATGATGGCTATTCCCAACCACCTTCTTGAGTCCATGTGCCTGGACATCCAGGAGCATCCACCCAGGATTTGTTCCACGACTTTCCTGGGAATCTAGGTGAAGCTGACTGGCCTTTAGCTCCCTAGGTTTTCCTTGCCTTTCTTGAAGGTCAGCTTGTCTGTTTACTTTCAGTATCAGGAATATGCCCCAATCACCATGACCTTTCAAAAATTATACAGAGCAGGCACAATAACATCAGCCAGCTCTCTCAGACCTCTTGAGGGCATCCCATATGGTTCTATGGACTTGTATCTGCATGTCTAATTTGCTTAAGTGCTCCCTAAGTGTATCTTCCTCTACAGTATGTATAATTTCACTCCCATGGACTCTACTAATAGGCTCAAGGACCAGGGAGGCCTGAGAGACTCGTATTTGTGATGACAGAATTAAACCAAAGCACTCAGTACCTCAGCTTTCTCAGTGTCCCTCATCACTAGATCCGTTGCCCATTAAGCTGTAGGCTCATGTTTTCTGCTCCCTTCCTTCTGCTGTTGATGCACTTCTAGAAACTCATCTTGTTGCCCTTCACATCTCTTCCCAGTTCCAGCTCTAGCTCAACTTTGCTTTTCTGATTTCCAACCTGCAGGCATGAGCAATGTCTTTGTACTTCTGGGTAGCCTGTCCTTGCTTCTACTGTCTGTGGGCCTCACTTCTGCAGCTGAGCTCAGTCAGGAGCTCCCTGTTCATCCATTTTGTTTTTCTGACCCACTTGCTCAGCTGTGCACTTTTTTTCCTTGAAGATCAACAAGCAATTTTGAAAACATTTTTGGTCTTCAGGGAAGTATCTCATGTGTTCCCACCAAGTAGATGCCTGAATAATCTGACATCTACCCTCCTAAAGCCAAGGGTTGTGATGATTACATCTTTTGTCTCAATCACTTGGTTGCAAGTCTGCCCTTGACCTTCACAGCCTCAGCCAGCTCCTGCTTGTCTGAGCATAGAAAGGAAATCCCCTAGTTACCTTGACTCTTATCTGCATGAAGGAATTCACTTCAATACACTCCAGTAATCTCCTGGATTGCTTGTACCCAGTCCTATTGTCTTTCCAGCAGATATTGGAATGGGGAAGCCTCCTATGAATTCTAGGCCCTGCGATCATAAGTATTATTCCAGCTCTCTAAGGATGGCTTTATTTATTTCCTCTTTCAGATCAAGTGGTTGGTAGCATATATTCACAACTATATATTTTCCAAAAAGTCTGTCAGGATGTTAAATTCAAATTACAAAATGAAGAAAAAATATTTGAAGTCAGCTGATAACTATGACCCTACAGATCCCCATTTTTGACACTGACAATCCTAAATATGTTTGTTTATTTTCTTTCTTTGGAAATTTTGCATGTTTTTTCTAGAATCCCCCCCCCCCCCCCCCCCCCCCTTTTTTAAAAAATCCCATTATATAATGGAAGGTATATGGAAAAAGTCTGGGCTTCATTCTGTTCTAAAATTTAATGTCATATTCTTTATGTGTGTATGTATGTGGGGGCACACACACAGAAAATGTTTTTAGAAGTTTTGAAAGCTTTTGAATAATCCAAATCTTTTCTTTACCTGAATTTTTCTGAATATTCAGACAGAATACAAATTTTCCAAATTGTTCATTAAACAGAACTTTGACCCCTTCAAACCCACACTAAGCTAGATTTTCTGAACATGATACATGGGAGGTTGTTTTCATCAGTTGTATGAAATATATTATATGAAATATTGGATATGAGATTTTCTTTCTGTCCTCAATCAAAAAATATTTTTTATATTCTTGCATTTTGACATCTAAACACTTTGTATGCTGTTTACAAATGTCTGGCACTATTGGTATTAATACAATATAACAGGGAAAGAATCAAGATAGATTGAAAAGAGTTAGTTTGGGCAACAAGAAGAGAACAGTATTTTAGACCAGGGTCTTCCTGGGTAGAGTCTATGTGAGTAATAATCTTAATGACAATGAGGACTATATAGACATCGTCCAAGTATTATCAACTTTTTCTATCCCTGCCAAACTGTCACTACATAAAGCTTTATGTAAGGCCAGATACTGCCCAATCCACTGGAAAAGAATGAAAATAGCTTTCTTTCTCTTTACTGAAAGATACAGTCAAGAAACGACAAAGAAAAGAAAGCACAAAGGAACTTGTGAGGAATCAGAACTGGCATATATGTTTTTAATTAACTGAGTAACTAAGGGAGTCAAGATGGGCCTATTGATCAAGGTCTGACAATTTTACAGAACTAATTTAAACTATTGCTTAAGAACTTTCACTTTTCGTGGTTTGACATGAATCCAAACAATATCTTTTTCAAAACTGCTCTTAAAAGCATAACATAATGAACCTAGAATGATGTACTGAGCTTTGTTCTCCAGGCTAATGAGCCAGTCACTCTTATTTTGACTAAATTTTTATTGACTTCCTATTGCTCAGGTGGATTAAATATTTCTTGGCTTCACCTGAGAACAGAGTCATTGTAAAAGTTCAGAAATGTCTGCATGTACAGCCAAACATTTTTAAGACTAAATATCTAAAATTTAGCTTTTATGTCTATTTTTAGTAATTAAAATAGAATGAGTTTTTTCTTCTTGTACAGCTAAATAGAATTTTTAAAATATCTATAGTTTTCAACACCAAACAGCTTTTACTGGATAGAGTTAGCTTTCACATTTGATCACTTTGGTTTAAAAGTTCATGATATCATTAACAGATTATTCAGTATTCATTGGATATGCACGTATATTTCACAAAGCTAAAAATAAGTGATAACAAGAAATTATTAAAGTATTGATAATAACAAATAATTGTAAAGAACAATCTAATTTATGACATCACTAATATTTTTCAAAAAGAGACTAAGACTATTGAATGTCAGACTTCAACTATGTATGACCTACCTGATTTCTCAGGCTTCCATTAAAAATTTGAGAGGTCATCAAGACTTAGATTTTTAAAGAAATGGCTAGCTGCATACAAGAGCAATCTTAAACAGGAGAATAATCTGACTTGAAATAACAACAGTATTTTCTATGTAAGTAAGCACAGAAAACTTTGGGAGTTTCAATGAAATGAATTCCTGCTGCCTTATTTAAGGACTATTGCAACTATCCAGGCATACTGTTTTTGATCTAAATGGTCATGTTAACCTAAATGACCCTATAAAGTAATGAAATGAGATGTTCAATGGTTCTTTAAGTACTACTATTTGCAGAAAACTTTAATATTTTAACAGTAAAGAATCTTTCTATACTCAGGCTGAGAAGATTAAGTATGTTAGAATGAGATACCTCCTGTTGGCAGAAAGTACCTTTAGGACATGAGCTGTGCTTATCACAAAATCTGTGCATTTGCATAGCAGGCTGTTTCAGGCCAGAAAACTGCCGTTTCTTCATGAAAATAGACACAATAAGCCCAAAATATAACACCCAGAGATACTGACCACATATGAAGAAAAAAAAAATAAAAAAATCAACCCCCTGAATTTTGGTTGCTGAGAAAAAAATGAAAGACATTTAAAGTAGCTTTGATTTTAGCAAGTCCCAGAATTTACAGGTGGGGTGTTTTCACAGTAAAGCCTTTTTTTGGCCTTCCATCAGGCGTCAGTATCTGGAAGTACTGAACCTGGATTTACATAATTACTGATTTTGTATACATAAAACAAAAGCACTATTTTTCCTTTGAAGGGATGCAGTTAGCACGAGGGTGATATTTTCAGATTTTTTTTTTGGTCTGCTATTACCCCCAGAGCACATCAAGTGGAATTTTTTCCCAACACCCCATTCAAAAAATGCTGGAAAACCACAAGCAAAAAAAAAAAAAAAAAAAAAAAAAAAAGAAAAGAAAAGAAAAAAAGACGAGAATACAAGTAATGTCTTCTCTGGGCCTGTGGATTAGTTCTAGGAAAAAGAAAATAGAAGCATGGGAGCAGGGTCAGATCGAAGTTTAAGGCTAAAACCCAAACTGTCGTCATATGTGCTGACTTCAATATGGCAACACCTTTCTCAGTGGAGAGATCCCTGTCCCTTTTGGAGGTAGAGGAAATCTTGTTGATAGGAATCTCTAGTGAGAGTCCCTCACACCAAGCCCTTTCTGGTGTAAAGGAATGGAAAAAAACAGTCTGAGTCCACTGAAATTTTTCACTCATTTAAATATTTTTTAATGTTTAATGTTTTTACAGACTACACCTTAGAATTTGAAATTCAAAAGCATTTTGAATACAAACTTAATTGAATTGTACATTTCCTTCACAATTTTCACAGAACTATGCTGAGTAGTAGAAAGAACTCTGACATCCCAACCCTTTTTCTAAAGTGTTAGTTTGGCTAATTTGCATTTTCTGATCCTCCCCTACCAAAAAAGTCTTGTTGAAATACATCTCTTCTAGTTCCCTTAAAGACACTTTTTCCATTACTCTATCACAGGAGCTAGGAGGATAATTAACATCTGGAAAATCTTCAGTGCAATGCAGCAACTGCCACAACTACGGTCAAAGCATAGACTGGGAAGTGTAACATTGTACTGGGCTTTCTACGTGGCTTTCAGTTTCATGTGATGGCCTGCTGACACAAAATTTTATGTGTTAAACATAGAACAGTTCTTAGGGGAATTGTGCAACCTCTGAATCCCACTAAACCATAAACAGGTCCTAGATGAGATTAGTGCATCCTAATTTAGCCATCCTAACTGGAGAAAGAATGACAGTCTAGAAATATCTGTCTCAATTTGCATTGATTGTACAGGAATCACTAGAAAATAAAAATAAAAACAATAAGCTGAATAAACCATTCACTGGAACACTGAAATGTTTAAGGTAATTCTATGCTTTTAATTGTTTTTATAATAAAAATATTGGAAATATCAATATTAAAATAGAATTTCAAAACCAAAATATTTTCAATTAAAAATGTCAAAATATGGTCGTTTTTATAATCTGTTATGTTGGCTTCAACTAACCAGGAAATTTGATCAGAATTCAAGTTGGAATCACATAGGAATGTCTCCTTCAGCATAGAAATTAATTGAAATTTCTTGAAAAACTGTTGTAACTCTGAGGAGTACCTTGCTGGCAGGTCTCAGAAAGTGTGCCTGCATGGAGACATGTGCTGGCTGGGCCTTTTCTGGTAATGAGTCATAAACCTTCCTCATTGACTGGATGAGCAAATGGTAAAGTTCCCTTCCATACTACACTGTCTTAATAAATGTGCAATATTTTTCATTCATTTCTTTTAAGGTGTGAGAACAGTAGGCAGCTGGTCTTACAATTAGCCATACATTTTTAAATCATTCCAGTTAGAATGACACAGATTTCTAAAAAAACACAGTAAATAAAACCCTGAGAAATATGATCATCCATGAAAAAAAGAGTAACACTTCATTGGGAGAAGTCATCTTTCCTTATGGTTTAAGTTCAAAATCAAAACATTCTAACAGCAGCAAAATTTTCAATGCCTTCATAAACCACCTTGTTTCCTCTGAGATAAATCAAGAAGTGAACACTCTATTTACTTGTTGGTCTTTCTTTCCTTCCTTCCTTCCTTCCTTCCTTCCTTCCTTCCTTCCTTCCTTCCTTCCTTCCTTCCTTCCTTCTTTCTTTCTTTCCTTCCTTTTTTCTTTCTTTCTTTTTTTATATCAGTTGAAGAAGGCTACCATTAATTTTTACTCTAAGCACCAAAAAATCAGCAGCATTTGGGGCTGTAAGAAGTATGCTTTTGATCTGTATCTTGAACTTACATGTAGAAATTCTGTCCTGTCCTTGACTGTATTGATATTTATTTTTTTTTCTCTCCTGGGATACAAGCCATAATATTCTCAACTCACTGGAGCAGATACATTTTTTTGTTTGAAACTCTGGTCTATAAAGTGGCAGTATACTTGCAATGGTAGCTTTCAACTGGGATAGTGGGCAGGTGAAATGACCTATTGAAATATCTTTTCTTTCCAGACAAATTAGTTACAAACAAAAGGGAAGCCTCTTCTGGACATTCTAGAAGCAACTGAAAATAGTGTCAGTCAAAGAAGATGGCAGTTCAGGCAAGACAAAAGTCCCTCCTTTATTTGCCTCATTGGTAAAAAAAAAATATGCATAGAACTTTCGTGGAAGATGAAAAATGTCATTCATTGCAGCTACAGAAATAGGCTGTCATGGTTCTCTGAAGATGTAGAAGGGGGAGGAAAGAGCATCTTCCTGCCTTGATTCACTTTCTTTTGCTTTACTCGTTTTCTGCTCCATAGTAGAGCTCCATTCAGTTAAAAATGTGCTGTGTAAGGTGCTGTATTCCCTTAATGTTAAGACCCAATACATACATCAAGGTGTCATGTAGCAAGATACCACATTTCTGTAACAACAAGGTCCAATAAAACCCTTGCTTAAACAAGCTTTTTTTGTTTTTATTCATTCTAATGTGCAAGTAATCTCAGTTTGCAGTGCCTTACACATACATATGATTGAATGACATTTTCTTAAACTGAAAAAATGACAATGAATAGAATGGGGAATCCAATTCAGATTTCATCAATTTCAGTTAAGACTGCCTGGCAAGTAAGATGCTTCTGTACATGTAAGGAAGTAATGTAGAAGGGTTAGTTTCTTTAGTTCTGAGAACTGAATACAGAGTATAAGCAGCAAGCTATCGGTTACTTTAATCAAGGTGTATACACTTTTTTAAAAAGTAAAACCTTTTGTAAAGCTCTTTTTATTCTATGTCAATTAAGTTTACAGCAATTACTAAACAAAGTATATCTTGAAATTTCATTACTTTTCATGAAACAGTATGGAGTTTGCTTGGTTGGTTTTTTTCTTTTCCACCTAGACCTCCTAGCATTTGCCACTCTAAGGAAATTTAGCCCCCATTCACAACTATGAAAACCAGCTGCATCCTTATGGGTTGAGTTTGAAGGTTTTTTCCACTCTCTTCCTGTGTCAAGCAGAGCACAGATGGCATGGAGGGATGCCTTAGTGTATTGTTAAAAAAAAAAAAAGCTCTTTTCTATTCTCTATTTTTCAACATGTAAGAATCTGAAAGATTCAGAAAATTATTGTTTCTCAGCACCTCTACAATACTTTCATCACTACCTTAGGCAATGATTGAAAAATGCAATTAGGCTTCACATCTTTAATGAATGTGAGTCAAATATCCTTAGATACCACAATCAGTGTCAAGCCAACCAAGAAAACATCTGTGGTTTACGTCTTTGTGTTTATGTATTAAGCAAAGATTAGAAAAAATATTGTTTACTCTGTTTCAGTTTTGAACTTGCTGTTTTTACTAAAGTTGGCCCATTTCAGGTACAAACCAAGCTGGTTTGAAATGTGGCTGTTATTTTGTTTTTCCTGTTTCAATATAATATTATGATTAGACACAAGTATTTTCACTTATGTTGGTCTTGTTCTCTGTTTCTGGTTCTATGGAAGTTTATTAAGTCCCATAAGACTTTAAAGAGTAGAATGAAAGCATTTGAAATCTAATTTATAAAAATACTTTGTTCACATTCTTTTAATTCTTTTTTTAACTGAAATTTGATTAAGGTACATTTCTGCAAAATATATGTCAAACCACTTTCAATACTGTTAAATGGCTCTTTAAATTGAAAAAAACAAGAGTAATCACTGGAAGTAATATTCGAAGCAATTTTCAGTGACTCTGCCCTTCTCACCCCAAGGAATTTTAAAGGAAATTGTCTTCCTAAGGTTATATCCAATATCATTAATTTAATATAAGGTGGGAAAAATGATATCTCCATGCTTTTGCTTATTAATTGCTATTTCCTTGATTCTGGCATTGCACAAAAAAAATGTAATCAATTAGCAGCCACTCTTTGCCTAAAAAATTAAATTACCACTATTGCCTTTCTACTAATTCATCATTCAGACAGTCATGGCAACACACTTTGTTTTCATGTAGGACAGGTAACCTCACTGCAGCCTTCAGAGTTGTACCTGAACACACTTCCAGTCTCCAGTTTATGGCCTGGATTCAGCAAAACAAACACATAGTTTAATCATCATAGAATCAATAAAATGTTAGCATGTGTTTTCCACTATGCTTGTGCTTCAGGATTCTGCTAGATCAGCTACAGAATAATGGAAATTACTCACGGGGCATTTGCTTTTTCCACAAAACATGAATGATGTTTGTTTGCTAAATGCTATGATTATAGTGTAAGCAACAAACAACTAAGTAACCCCCTTACACATATTAGCTATTTTACTTTTACCTTTTTAAAATTTTTTTTGAAGTCTCAACTTCTTTTTACTAACACAACCACTACAATATCCATTACAATTCTGGTAGGCAGATTGGACACTGCAAAATGAGCCTTTAAATGCTTGGGGACAGAGGGCCTAGTTGCTTTATTTATTTAGTTAGTTATTTTTTATTATTATTATTATTACTACTACTATTACTATGACTAATATTACTTTTACTACTATTACTCTGGAAGGTTTCTTGTATCTACGGAATTAAAAATTTCCTGTGAGATCCCCTGTGAATTACGGTTCTCAGATTGTTCTCTTCTTACACACATAGAATTTCCATGCTATTAAGTATATCGAAATAAGGGTGTTGTCAGATCCTATATATCTTTATACCTGGCATATAAATGCGTTATGATTACAACAATTTTCATGAGCTTGAAAATGGTTCTTTAATCCCCACTTCAGGTATCCTAGTTCCTGGAAGTGCACACTGAGCCCACGGGCACTGAAAGCAGTCTCATAGAAAAGACAGACCAGCTTTGTTGCGGAGGATCCACAGGGGAAATCACGCACAGACCAATGTGATCAAGTGAAGTCCATCTACTACAACTTTTAGCACAGTTATATATCTTATGTGCTTGTGCACGCGCATTATACAATATTCTAATTGGTACAATACCCCGTTTCACGTGACACTATCTTATCCTCTATTGGCTGGGCAAGCTTCTTCACGAGGTGTCCAGCAGTTACTTATCTCATTCTTCGGCATCCAGGAGTTGCTTGTCAGGCTCTTCTTATCTTCCTTTTTCCCAGCGTACAAGGGCACAGCGTCCTTGTCTGCTCCAGCACTTTGTAAACTTATGCTTCGTTCCCACCTAACGGCTGGATTGCTCACATGCCCTCGCCCAGCCAAGAAATCCTCAACACAGCTTCACTCAAAGAAGTGGGTTTTTTTGAGCTGAGAGTTTCAGTGCAGCCCTGGAATCTCTTGCCGTTGTAAAAGAGCTGTCTTCATTCTGAGATCCTGGCAGAACGGTCAGGGAAGGTCAAGGGTGCTGGGAGCTGGGGAGAAACAGATTAGGGCCAGCACTGGCAAAGGTCGAGCATCCAAGCAGTGTCCATGCTAGAGAACAAGCAAGCTTTGTAGGAAGCAGGAGGGAGTCCTGGTCCATATACACACAGTGATTTGACGTTAATGTATCTAATGTCACAGGTTAGGTAGATGTAACCTCAACAACATGTCTTAGACAGCTATCCAGGAAAGGAGTGGAATCGGGAGAACTTGTGACTGTTACAGAACAGAAAATTTACTTCATTTACACATGAATTATGAGTCCTTCCTGCTTTAGATACTATTAGTCTGCTCTTGAAAAAGGCCTACAACTTAAGGGATAGATACTAAACATACTGTGCAAGAAAACTGTCACAGGGAATGGGACTAGAAATCACAGCCAGCTAGATCCTGACTCCACTGATCTTTAGATGCATTAGAAACCACTGCCGCACACCAAGCAAGAAACACAGATTTCAGATCTCCACGGGGCCTGGGAACTTCATTGGCATGCAGATATGGTCAACCTTAAGTCTGGGAAAGGGAAAAATAAAGCCAATGGCCAAGGAGACTGCCTGAGTACACCCATTTTCCCCAAAGGTTTAGACTCCTCTCTGTTGTGTAGCATTCTCATCAAGTTGCATGAGCTGTCACCCACAGGTACAGGGCATAATGAGAAAACTTTTCAAAGGCCAGCAATAAGTTCAAACAACTTGGACCCAAGCTCAGTAAAGAGCAGGGGAGTCAACATCTTGTACTCATGTCCTCAAGTACCTTCTAACATGAGAGGAAAGGGCTTATTAATGGAAAATTATGAGCTTGGCAGGGATTTATGGGTTTGCTGCCTTGTAGTAGGGATCTGCTAGGCATTAGACTTCCCTTAGTTCATATACAGAGCCATTATGAGTCAGGTAATACTTCACACTGGAAAAGGTGTCAGGTTGCTCCTTCACAGTACACTCCTTTCAGGTTCCATTAGCAACCCTGACTGATAGAGTCTTCCAGAAATTTTCAAAGCACTTCCAGAAATTGCTGCATAATGTTTCTTTTCAAACGCTAACCTAGAAGTCATCAAATGAAGCAAATGTTTTCTATATGGTAGAGTTACTTCAAACAACAAAACTTGAGAAAAATCATGTCCTTAATTTCCAGCATTGTCCCAAAGAAAAAAAAAAGGGGGGGTTATAACAGCTTTTATATTTTTTAAATTGCTTTTTAATAAATCAATGAACACTCTTATACATATGCTGCATTCCCAGCACTTCAACCTAAGCTTGTGAGAGATTTGTGATCATAATCAATAGGCAAAAAGATTTTCTGTTCCCTACCCACAGGAAATACAACTCTTTCCTGAAAAATGAAACAAATAATGACAAAAACAACCAGGAGAACAAAATGATGGACAAAACACTTGGATTTGAAATCAGGTACAATTTCGATCATCTAACATGTAACGGGTGGAAAACCCAAAACTCGTGATGTACCTACAAGTTCTTTGGAATCTGTTTTCATGCTCTAAGGTCTTACGGGAATCAAAACCCTCTGAGTATCAAACGCTGTAAAATTTAGTACAGAAATTAGATCTGCAGATTCAGCAAAACGGGAAATGTTTCTTAATTTAATTAAATATGATGAGTGCTGGGGAAGAATCCATGTTTCTTTAGCTCATTGACTGTGATGGAACCCTTATATGAGCTGAATCCATTGGGAACTTCTGTAGTAAAATATTGCTGTGTAACAAATAAATACCTTAAATTCTATTTAGGTATTTCTTCGGAAATTATTATGTATTCAGATACTTTAATTTTAATATTAGTTTGTTCTCAAGCTATTTTGGCTAGGTGATGTATGAAAATACTTACTTTATTTACATTTTTTCATTTAACATTCCTTTCTTCAGTAAATCCTGATTGATAGTAATGGAAAACTTTCCTTGGAAAGGTCAAAAGAACTTTGCATTTTGGAATATAAACTTGTCCTTCAATCTTATATTTTTTCTTTTCTTTTTTTCCCTGACAAATTTATACCAAATATTTTTTAAATTATCATCTACAAAAAAATAAGTTTTTGACTTTCAAACCTGATTTAAAATGGGAAAAGTTTCTGTTGATCTGGACCATTTGTTATTTGCATAAAAAGCTATGCTATCAAACAGTAAGTGGGCAACTGAACTGATAGGTGTTGATATGTGGTGCTGATAGCCTTTTCCTTCTTTAAATACCTAATTTCCCATGATACTAACAGCATATGGGAAACATTTGCATTTGCTGCTTACAGCTTCTTCATTATGACATTTCATTTTTTTCAGCAGCTGGTTTCTGAATGGTTTTCCTGACCATTGCTAATTGACTGCTTGGTTTTAGATTGTTTGATCTATAAAAATCACTATATTGAAACCTTCAATTTTATTGACATTTTGAATAATTGCTAAGTTTATTGCTGGTACAAAGATTTCTGAGACCTTTTAAAATTTTGTTTCTAATGTGGCAGTTTGTTTTCATGGTTCTGCTATATTCACACAGTGTAAAGCCAAGCAGCATCATATAGGAGCTGCTTGATCCTGACATATTCTACTCTGAAATAAATAAATAAAAAAAATTGCTACAGAATTCACTCGAGACTCAAACTCCTTCTATTTGCTTAAGGGCAAGTAGTATTTTTTTATTATTATTTATGCAAGTGGTCTTTGAAAAATCTATCATTAGACATTTCCTTTGCCCTGTAATTTGCTTAGGAACCTGGAACCTGGTTTGTAACATATTCCGTAATTCTTTAAAGCACTGAAAAAACAATAAAGACGATTTAGTAGTTAGTTGTTTTAAGTTAAGGGTAATTTTGTCTGATAAATGCTTGTCATGCATGTATATATAAACCAAATCCTTTTCCAGATGCTAAACTATAACAAAGGGAACAGCTGGGACTGATTTCTGATTCTGTAAAAGCTGAAGACAAAAACTTTGCATGAGAGAGGAGATTTGGAGAAAGAGAAGAGCAAGTCAGGATAGCTTCTTAAAGTAAAAACTCCTTAATTAAAATTGCATACAAGGGTGAGAAGATAAAGGGTTAGGAAGGCTGGCACCAGTTCTGTTGTGCAGGGAACTTAAACCACAAAGTATGCAGGTAACCTGGGTTTCTCTTACCAAATCCAAAGCACTTTTTACTACAGTTCCTAGAGGAAATAGTCTCCAGCCCTGCAAAATGTAAGACTGCTGAAACAATACAGGCTTTTTTGGCTCCTTGAACATCTCATGGGTGTAACTCAGTGGCTATAAACAGTAGGGTGTAAGTAGGTGGTAATGAAAATGATTAACCTAAATGTCCTAGCTAAGGAAGCTAGAGCATTCTGAGCAAGGCAATGCAGAACAGTGTCCCACTTCAATCAGCAGAAGCAATTGCATATGGTGGGGCAACAGATTTGCTTTAAATAGTTCAGGTGTCATCCCAAAACTCATTGTGTAGCTGTTTCACTACCATGTCCCTGCTCACCTTTCATTTTGCTACACTAAACAAGTCAAGCTTTCTAATTTTCCCTCAAAATTTAGGGTCTCCACTTCCCTAATAGCCTTTTCCGTACTTATCCAAATTATTCCTCACATGATTAGAAGTGCCCACTGCCCTCCAGGCAGGTGCTCACCAGCTATACAGCTTCCCTGTGTCTGCTCCCAAATGCCTTGCTTTGTGTAGCCCAGGCATACCGTTGCCAGCTTACCTCTCAACTCTGAAGGGAATGTGGGTACCCAATAGCAAATAGTAGTCTTATATACTCTGTTTCTGTATGGAAGGTGGCAGACCTGACTACTAATTAGTCATCATGGAAGTATAAAGGCTATATATCATGACAGGTATCATGAATGCAGTGGATCACATGCCATCTAACTATTCAACTCAGTAGCATGTATAGCTCTAGCCTGAGTTGTATGAGACTCAGTTGTGTGACATTCATTTAGTTGCTAGGAATTTCCATTTAATTTACTTGACTGATTCGCTCATTCTTCAGCAAAAAGGCAAAGTGTTGCTGTATTTTATCAGCCTCATCACCCCAGTATTACAGGAACCAGGACAAAGGAAGGAGTTACCCACTTTTCCTCTATAAATACATTTGGAATCCGGTCTCTGAGCATTTGTATCAGCCACTGAGCTGAAGGTTAGTGTTAAAGGATAAGGCTATAAAGCCTGGGGACAGCCACAGTGTGAAACAACATGAAAGAGCTGCTGCTTGAAAGTATGCAACAGGAAAAAGTTGTGGCCACTGTGTACAATATGGCACTAACAAAACAGTGAAAAAGCTAGAATGGCAGGATATGCTTATTCATTAGGGCTGCCATAAAGGGTAGAAACTATTTCTTCGAGACTGTGAAAAAAACCCAAACAGCCAACACAAATCCCAACATATTTTGATTGCTTTCTATATTATGTGTAAACCAAAGGCATTACAAACATTGACATAAAGTGTTTTGCTATATTGCTGATGATGCAAGCTTTAATATGCAGTGCCTTTGCAATGGTTGTATAACAAAGACTCCATTCTTATTTCTCCTCATTTCTCTGTTTGGTTTGGTTGAGTATGAAGAATTATCACTGACACAGCACTAGTTTATTGCTACTAACTTGGACTCAAAGTCAATTTGACATCTGATGAGGTTTAATGCATTTAGTTACTTACATGGGAAAAATCCAAGCTACATACTTCTGTAGAACTGGAAACACCGAAGACAGCTCTGTACTCAATGCAAGGAATATTATTATAAGCATCAAAGAAGAAAGGAATATTATAGTTGAATTTCTAATCAGGATACATGATAACACAGCCTTGGCTTTCTATGTTGGTAATCTAAGATGATTTTTCTTAGCATAATCTCAGTTGCCTGAATAGCTTATTCTTTTCCACTTTGAATATTAATCACACACATTTCTTGTGGCAGATCTGTCTCTTAGTACAGATAAATGATCAGGGACCTTCCACTCTGGTTATTGTGCGTTTCACTAGCAAATAATTATTTCAGTTCACTAGTACAAAAGAGGTATTTCTTTAAAACTATGATGCATTATATGCTCACAGCATAATCATTAAAACTAGAACATCAGCCTATACTGTGCCATGTGTTATGGACGGAGCTGCATGAAAATGAAATTTCCCCCCTTTCCCATCTATTTGAATTGCAATTGAAACTGCCTGTTCTGCTGGAAAGCCATCTGTCTTTCAGCGTCCTATTTGTAAGCTGTGGGACTTGTTTCAGTTCCACCTAATTTCAGACATTGCTTAAATTAGGAACAGTGTTACCCAAGGCACCTTTTCTGTCAGAGGAAGGTACAGGAACTTCCAAAAGGTAATTCAGCCCACTTAAGAGCTGAATCATGTTCTGGAGGTATAGACAGCTGTCCCGGTTTCAGCTGGGGTAGTTAATTGTCTTCCTAGTAGCTGGTATAGTGCTATGTTTTTGAGTTAGGTATGAGAAGAATGTTGATAACACACTGATGTTTTCAGTTGCTGCTAAGTAATGTTTAGTCTAAGGTCAAGGATTTTTCAGCTTCTCATGCCCAGCCAGCGAGAAAGCTGGAGGGGCTCAAGAAGTTGGCACAGGACACAGCCAGGACAGCTGACCCAAACTGGTCAATAGGGTATTCCATACCATGTCATGTCACATCTAATATATAAACTGGGGGGAGTAGGGGTGAGGGGATCGCTGCTTGGGGACTAACTGGGCATTGATAGTTAGGTGGTGAGTGCTTGCATTGTGCATCATTTGTATATTCCAGTTCTTTTATTATTACTATTGTCATTTTATTAGTGTTATCATTATCATAATTAGTTTCTTCTTTTCTGTTCTATTAAACCGTTCTTATCTCAACCCACAAGTTTTACTTCTTTTCCCGATTTTCTCCTTCATCCCAGTGGCTGTGGGGGGAAGTGACTGAGTGGCTGCGTGGTGCTTAGACACTGGCTGGTGTTAAACCGCGACAACAGCCCGGGGAAGCAAAGCATCTGACTTAGACTGCTCAGTTAGATGCCTCAAGTTAAATGGATTGGATAGAGGCTAGAGTGCGTGAACAGGACATAGACTTCTCTGAAATGGATCATGAAAGCAAAGCTTGGAAAGTGAGAGGCAAAGAAAAAAACCCAGCATGACTGACTATAGTGCACTGCATTACATGCTGGGGGAGAAAACAGGGAAACAAAAGAAAAAATTAAGAAGTATGAAGATATTCACACTTGAGCATGAACTATGACACCTGGAGAGGAGTCCATGTGTGTTCATGCATGCATGAACAAGAACCTTATTACCTGGTAATGTTGAGCATCTATGTTTACATCTGTGCACTTTCTTTCATGAGACAAAGTTTGGCTTAGTGGAGGAAGAAGTGGCATAGATGTCTTTAAAAGTGTTTGGAGGAAAGAGGATCAGAATGGGACAAGGTAACAGAAGGACTGGCTGTTTGTCTAACCCTGCAATGTACATCTAAATGAAAAGGAAAATTCTAATATATTTTAAAGGGAAAAAGACTACTTCAGTCACCAAAGAGAAGAGAAAATTACTGAAGTGAGGAGTTAAAATGAGGTCCTCTCCTATAAAGGTAAATGTCTTCTTTTTTGAAGTGTTAACAGCATATAGAGTATCCTATGTAATACAAGGAGAAAAGTTTGTCCCTTTTCCTGATAGTACTTTGAAATTCCTAGTATAAAATCCAACTCAAATCCCACACTAAGGATAATAAAAGTAGTATACAAACAGTATAATCATAATTTGCTCATAATTGCATAGAAGACGTGGAATATTTCTGTACAACCCCCCAACAGCAAGAAACAGAGCCAAGATATACAACTCCCAATCTGGATACGGTAAAAGGCTGCTCACACAACACACCTTTACCCTTTTAAAGGTGGTTGTGCCAGCATATTGCTGCAAAGATAAAGCCTTAGAACTTTAATTGACCTCCAGCCAGGTTCACACCCAAAGAACTTCAGGGAATTAGAAAAGAGTTGTCCACTCATGTGAATGGCCAGAATTCTCAGTTACACCAGCTAAAGGCAAAAAAGCAACCCAAAATACAAGTACTAACCAATTCCTCAATAACAGGCACTTGGTAGGAGGTTACTCTGGGGACTGGTATTCCAAAACCTTCAGTCTTTCAGACCTTCCCTGAAAGAGTTGGGTCCTGCTGACAAGTTACTTGATTAACAAGACCCCTGCTTTGATCTAGGATAGGATAGCAGTTTGTATGTGTCTATGACACCCCTCATTGGAGTGTCTGTTTAGGTCTACATCCTTTCAGGATGGAGTCTAGTGTTGTTAGTTTATGTTTCTACCTGCAGCCAAATGTCTTTATTTAAAAGCCTCAGTAGGCTTCTCTGTTTCTTTTGTTCCTACCCTCACCTCTTGATTCTCCTGTCTGTCAGCATGTTTTGGCCCAGAACCACACCCCCCCCCCCCCTTTTTTTTTTCATGTCTTCTCTAGTTCTCTCTCCATTTGTTACTTTCCCCATTTTGAAAATAATCTATCAACACTTTCACCACGCCTTTGTGAAATACTTTTCCACCTTCATTTGTTCCCACAGAAGCAACAATAACAAAATGAAAATAACGACTTGTAAAAATTCACAGAATGCTGTCAAATGAACAGTAAAATTCAGACAAATAGGTAACTTTGGTCTGTTTTCAATAAATGAATCCCAGATTTTTCCTCTGACATGCACAGACACTTGATTTCATCTACTTGCCAAGGCTGAACATTAGAATGAATTTAAAAAAAATGTAGGAAATAAGTAATTTGAAAATGAAAGAGAGATTAAGCAAGTTGCATTTCAACTCTGATCTTCACTTCCATGTACAAATTACAGAGTGGAGAACACAAACACTGGTGAAAATGGTGCAGAGATACTGAATTTAATTACACAGTGGATTACTCCTCCTACAGACACAGTGACCCAAAGAAGCAGTGAAACTTTTGTCATTACTTTTGAAAGGCTTGCAGTTTTTAGCTGGGACTTTATAATATATGTAAGAAAGCCTTTATATCCTCCACTTGCTGCTTGTCTAAGCACCTAGGTATAATTCAGAGTATCTTAATTTTAGGGTACAAATTTCCCTTTTAATTTCCTCCAAAATTTCCATTACAGTTGAAGGGAGAGGAAGACACTAGAAGGCAATTTAGAGGGCCAGGATTTCACACTTTGCTATTACATGGTATCAATACTCTCGCCCTCAGTGTCTGTTTCAAAATTTTTCTGTCATCATGTCTGTAACTCTCAAGCAGTCCAAGTTTGAGGAGAGAAGAGCCTGGAGGACTATTAGCCTCTCCTGGAGGTTGCATTAAAATGGCTATGCTCTAAACAACTCAACCTGGACAGTATTTCCATGCAAATCTGAAATCTGTGTCCATCTCTTCTGAGACTTAACCATATCTTAACCAGATTTTTGCTGCACAAACCCCATCTTTGAAACCCCTGTCACACCCCACTCTCATGACATGACATGCTCTATATGGGTTTGCAGAGTTTTGAGTGATACCAGTTTACTATTGGTGGGAGTGTCAAATGATATAGACAGATTACATGTTCATAAAAAAAAGATTGATGATCTAATAGCATTGAGATAATAATAAGGAAATAGATTGATAGAATACCAAAACTAAAGTCTCATGGAGGAAGGTGACCAAAAGCTACAAACTCCTTTGGAAAACAAAGACAGTCATGTATCAGAGTGACCACTGTTGGCTAAAATCCAGTTCTGGATCACTGTGTCATAAAATTTGATTTGTGTGATTCTATATAAATCTTTTTCAAATCCGCTTAATTAGCAGTCATTATTTTTGAAGTGGTTATAAATTAAAGTTTTCTTCAAAAGTATAGCAATAAAAACCATTTTTGAACAATGCATGAACAAAGGATAACGCGAAGTGATAAAAAAATGGGCACAACTATTAAAATAACATCACTGAGAAATACGGAAACACATTTTCGCTGGGAATAATGCCCCTGATTTCCATTTCATATCAAATCTTCTGGTGATCACTCATAAATGTTAGTTCTCATGATAAATACAGTTAGTATATCTAAATCCCTATGCCTTTAAGAACAACTTGTCAAGGTGACTTAGCTATAACAAAATAGAAGACACATATTAGGATAGTGATACTGTACTCGAAATAACTTTAAGTAGTTCAGTTTGTCTTCACTACAATGGACACCATAGTACGGCTCAGGATGCTTGATAAAGGCATTACTTAGGGTATCAGTGTTTTTATGCTAAACTAGTCACAATAGAAAGCTATATTCCTAAAAATTCTAATCATCAACCAATTTAGATAAGACCATTCGTTTATTGTTCACTACATATATCTGACCTTTTGTCAAGGGTGAAGCATTCTAAACTAAAGTTGACAGAAAAGAGTGTCATACCAAAGATGGTATCAAATGTTTCATAATTCTCTCAAACTGACATTTTATCACTTGCGTGTCATATATTAGAGCTGTCACCTAGACTATCTGTTAAGCTGACATTTTTTGCTGTATTTTTCATTAAATTCTTAAATCACAAATAACCAGGACATATCAGACCTTAAAACTGTCTTTAGTTCAAAAATAAATAATTCCAGTTGTTCGTCCAGTACTAAAAAAGTACAACATTTGCATAAAGGCAAGAGAACTTTCTGCTGCCAAGGTGACCTGCAATCTTATAATAATTCTGAGAAAATGGAAGTTAGCTGTACATGACAGTTCCATTCCACACTATAGTACCATGTCCCATCACATTTCTTATCACACATGTAAAATATAAGTAGTTTTAAATGAAAATATTTGGCAATCTGAGTGTATGAGTTCAATCTATATTTAGCCAACTAAATTAAATTAAAAATGACAAGCAGCCAACAATTCCCATTGATTTACATGAATAAGTCATATAATAGACCTGTTACGGTAAAGTTGCTGTGATCTAGTCTGTATTCTTTGCCTCGGTCTTTTTTAATATATATGAGGTGACTGAAAACATGCTGTTACCATATGGTAAAATGTAGCTCAAAGAGCCCCAGAAAGCTCTAACTGAGTAGATTTGTTATCATAGTACATTGCAGTACTCTGAGGAGATACGAGCTTGAGTCCTGAGAGCAATGTTTCTTCTACTAACTCTGCAAAGACACCTACCCTTTTTCTGGTTCCAGAATTTGCTTTTTGCTCATAACTCTGCTCTGAACAGTATTGTGCATTGCAGACATGCCCTAATAGTCAACAGAATATATGATAATTGCACAGGGCCTTGAATAATGTATGTTCTTTGAAACTCACAGGCACAGCTTTAACCTTCAGCACACGTCCTGCCAAACCTTAGGTAGTCCATGTTATTCTGTAATCAGCTGGCAGCAGACATATACTTTTTCACTGAAATATTGCAAATGCCATATAATCCTCTATGGTACATACTGGTCTATTTTCGATATTTATTTTTTTTTCTTCTGTGAATTATTTTTTTCATCTACTTTTTGGACAAAGAACATATGCCCACTCTGAACATAGAGAAGGTCATACGAAGGCAAGAGGAGCTGTAGTGACACAGACCTCCAAGTCCATCTAACTACACTGTCTATGACAAGGTATGCAGATAAATATGGAAGATTACAAGAACACACTGAACATACACAGTACCTCACCACATACTTGTCCAGAGACTTATGTGTAGTCACCCCCCTCTGGATTTCTTTTCTGTGAACTTGCTTAGTCTCCCCATGAAGCCATGTACACTTCCAAAGCAATGCATATTTCCCGATTGAAGGGTTAGTTCTTATTTACTGAGTGAAACTTTACTTGTAGGGGGTTTTTTTGCACTGTGGTCTGTTCTCATATTCTACATCTATGATTCCACTAACCTCAGCATAGCTCTACTGAGTAAGTTTATGGTGACAGCTCACAAGATCTAAAATATCATTTTGAGGCCTAAGCCATAATCTTTCACACAGATCTGTGATAGCAATACCTTCATGTGGATCAAAATTAATTGAAAGACAGAAAATAGCTGTTAATGTGAGTTTGAAGAACTCAATATTTAGAATATTTTCTCAGAAGTGTCACAAAGCACTATGAGTGTTCTGGTTTGGCTTTACTTTCCATTATTTGGATATTTTTCATGTTTTACAGAAATAATTATTTCAATATTTCTCTTTTAAACTGTAATCTGTATATAGCTTCACTAGAGTTTATAATGGAAGAAAAAAAATTAGAGAAAAAGGGAATTTCATAAAGGAGGTCACAGACAAAATGGAAGAAATACACTGGAATCCCTTTCTGGCATTAGAGTTTCCTTTAGGATCCCAGACAAGTCACATAGAACCAGAGCCGCAAAAACCACGTAGGTAACACTGACACATTTTAAGTGTCCAAAACCAATAATTAGAAGAAAACCTCCCTCATGCTCAGTTCACCTCATAACAGCTTATGGAACATATGAAAATACTCTGAAATAATTTTATGTTCACTCAGCTTGTCACAGTTTCTCACATTTCTGTTTAACCATTTATAATAGGAGACAATGAGTGAGATACTTACTTGGGCTGGAAAGCAAAGGGATTAGGGGATATGTGCATATACGCATCTAACCTAGACTTGAATCATTTTCAGTTTTGAAATGTACCTCTCATACCTAAATATATTTCAGGGAAATGTGTTGGATATAACACTGGTGCCTCATCCATCAGACATTAACTTGTATGAATTAATGTTCCTTGGAAAGGGCATCAAAGGAAAGATTAGAATAAACACAATTTGAAAAGTGAGCAGGAGAGAGAAATTTTTGGAATAAGGCACAAGGGCAGAGGTTTCTTGGATTTCAGAAGGAAAGATAGTCAGTTGCTCTGTTATCTGACAAACAGATTTGCTAAGGTGACAACCTGACTTGAGAACTTAATATGTAGGCGAGCAACTCTCAGGTTCCCTTTCTAAAAGCTGTCTTGTTTAACTATAACTGTTCTTTGCTGCCTATCTCCTGTAAAGAGTTTAAATGTTACTTTCAGAAATTATTCAGGTCTCTATAAAAGGGTCACAGGTGACAAAGTGTTGGCACTTCCAGGCTCAGGCTCAAAGTTGACGAGTCCAAGGCCAGGATCATGCAGCACATTAGCTGGAAGTTATCACCTAGGTGAGAGCTGGCACTTAGAAAAAAGATGTTTTTGCATAGTTGTGAGTAGACTATATGTAGTTTTAAACAACCATTAATAAGGACTTTAACAGTAGGCTGTTAAGTATAAGATAAACTGTTGTGTTTCATGCCAAGTATAGCACTGTTTATTAATACACGTTCCCAGCATGGATAGAAAATGTCAGCACCAAAATCATTATTTTTCTAATATCTATTTGGTATACACATTGCTGTTTGACAGTGATACGCTTTGTGGGTAATTAGCGATGTAACCAACTGCTAGTGTGGAATTTGTTTACAAGTACAGCAAAAATACCTAAAGTAATATTACAAGACAGCTCTGGAAGGTGTTCATATAGTACACAGGGTTAAACACTAAAAGTCTTCCTCAGCTTCTGCTCAGGTCAGGGGACTGGTGCTGAAAGAAGAGAGACTGATGCTGATTGTTTAGGAATTGCATCATGTAGTGACACTGACTGTTCAAAGACTTGGGAATGTAAAGATTATAGGAATGAGATTCACAGCAGGCCCTGCTATGATCAGTGAGCTACCCAAACCAGTCTGTTGGAAGTGCCAAAGAAAACCTCTCCTGTGATATAACTTGCCACAAATTAGATGGATATGTTAGGTGAGCTCCGAAACCTACAGTATCCCCATGTGCCAGCTGATTCAATGAACACTGTTGTCACATGGAATGGGACAAACAGGGCTGGCCTCTTCTGCGCGAGCTGCAGAATGAATATGTAGATTTGGAGCAAATCAATGATTTGAATGGGGACCTTCTATTTCTCAAGAAGCTTCCCTAAATTCTGGGTTATCAGTTACTTACATACCGTGTTACAGAATCATAGAATCATTTAGGTTGGAAAAGACCTTCAAGATCATTGAGTCCAACTGTAACCCAATACCACCATGCCCACTAAACCATGTCCTGAAGCGCCTCATCTATATGTTTTTTGTCATCTCCAGGGATGGTGACACCACCACTTCCCTGGGCAGCCTGTTCCAATGCCTGACAACCCTTTCAGTAAAGAATTTTTTTCTAATACCCAATCTAAACCTCCCCTGCGACAACTTGAGGCCATTTCCTCTCGTCCTATCTCCAGCCACCTGACAGAAGAGACCAGCACCCATCTCGCTACAACCTCCTTTCAGGTAGTTGTAGAGAGCCATAAGGTCTCCCCTCGGCCTCCTTTTCTCCAGGCTAAACAACCCCAGTTCCCTCAGCTGCTCCTCATAACACTTCTTGTTCTCCTGGAAGGCTGTTCTGAAAATACTTCATAGCTCAGGCCCTGCTGTCATGATATTTAGGGGAATACTTGGTTTCAAAATGCCATCAACAATTAGTTTTGCAAATAAGTTACTCAGTAACTGTATGCAGCTCCTGGCAGTTACACTTCCAATGAGATAACCTTGAGTTGGCAGCAAAAATCACACCTCAGTGTATTTACTCTAAGGTGTGTAAGTGCTGTCCCATCTAGGACAGCATCTTCCATCTAGGAGAAAGGGCTTTTGGGTGATGTGAATTTTGCACAAAACTACTCGTTAGTGAAGCACATGAAGATGTGTCTACATTTTGTGGTGAACCCTAACTGTGAGCCATCCCCAAGCTGCCAGGGACAGAAGCTAGTGAATCCGTGCAGTGCAGTGCAGAACCAAGGAGACAGGTCATCCTGGGTGTGTAAGCTAGATAGTGATATTTGTGTGGTACTGTTATACAGTTAATAATGCACTGTCTTTTTCATTACTTCCAGACTTATTTGACATTGCTGTCTTTAGACCATGCTCCAGGACTTATTTTTCAGGGAGCTTGTTTAATGTATCTGCATGCCTGATATAGATTCTGGCCTGTATATTTTCATAGATCCAATTCTTCACCTTATGTATTATTTAAATACATGGCTTATTTTACAGCCCTTTTAACATCTCCATATTACTTACAGAATACAGGGCCATACTCCCAGTTCTTTTAAAACTAAAGAAATGAGCAGGAAAAAAGAACCATTACAATTCTGGAGCATTTAAAATGTAGTAAAAAAAATATAAAAATACACATCAGTGAAAACATTACATCACTATCTACTTTCTGTCTTCTGGCTGACACCCCCACAAAATATGGACAGTAATGTAATTAGCAACAAGGATTAATTTCTAAGAGTATCTTACAGGCATAGAAAATGTTATCGTTCATCGCAAGCTAAGACAGAATGGCAGAAGACAGTAAAGACGCAGGTCAGTGTTTTGCCCTTTAATTTCAGACCACATACCTTTATGCAAGTCTGCATTAATATAAGTGCAAGTGAGACAGATGGCCAAAGTTATAAGATTCCACCGTTTTAAGATGTCTGTGTACACATCTATTATATTTGTCTTTGTTAACCATAGTATAAAAATGCAACTGTGTTAGCCAAAAGTACCTTAAAACACTGTGTTATAAACTGTAGTATTTTGGAACTCCAGAATATTGAAATGCTTCTTCTGGTCAACTTCATATCATTTAAAGACAGCTGCAGAGCTCTGATCCAGAGTTTGGTCTGAATCCAAACTTTTTCGGAATGAAAGGGTGTTCAGATTTGATTTTCCAGTTCAGTGCCTTTCCTAATTATAACTCAGTGAATAGCACCAATTAGCATACTCCAGTAGTATCCATGAGTGTTTTACCAAAAGAACAGGATGATATTCTCTGTGTCTCAGACCAAAACAAGGTAGAGCCATCTGAAAGGGTTACATATTGCAATGCAGAGTAAACCATTGAATTTTGCAGGGCTCTTTATATGGCTTATTGTTGAGTACAGAAAACAATCAAATGTCTTTCATAATGTTGCACTTTCTTCTCACTTGATTTCTGTACTTACAGAAACAATTTAAAAACATAAAAGTGTTTCTAAAATTTCAAGGTCACAGTACACATTTTCTTTTTGTTTGGCAGCATAAAGTAAGGTGAAACTCCTGGAGTTTGCCAGTCCTCCAGAGGGCTTTTGAGGGAATCCTTTTTGAATGGGATTTTTAATGTTGGAAACATCTTGTCTTGATCTCATTGATAGTGTAAAATTAGTGTTTCTAAATCAATGTGTATATGCCATAGGTGAAACCCAGGTTAAAAAAATGAGACTGATACATGAGCAAGAGAATGTGAACCAGAATTTCTAATTCTGCTTTTCAGTCTTCAACTTTTAGAACCAAATTTTTTGCCAAAATTTGATTTTTTAAAAGGAGAGAGATGCTGTCACAACTTTTATTCCATGTGTGTGCTTTTATGTCTATACCTATCCAACCTTCCTCATAAAATTTTGTTTGGCAGTTAGCCTAGGAAAAGAATGATTTCAGGTTTAGACATTTAAAATTTTATTATACATTTTTTTTCTATTTAAATATTATTGTCAAAATGCATCTTTGTTAATAAATTGAAAACCCCTGTTTTCATTATATACTATCATCTAGTCTGTCAGTAGAAAATATTAATGTATTATTGTCCCAGAACTCACTTACTGCTATAAGGGGAAACACAATGATGTGTTGATAACAGATTAAGCATATAATGCACAAGCCCTAAGGCTTTTAGTCTCAGGAGACATTACATTTCCATGGCAGTACCAGGGTATGATATAAATAAACAAAGAGTTACAGTCTGCTAGTCAGGCGTGCTGGACTGGATTTAAGGCATATTAAATACTTCTGGAGTAAGCAAATGAATATTGCTGATGGACTGAAAGAGATACAGGAGGTATTCTAGGGTTTGATACCATTTAGCTACTTACTCAAACACCCAGTAATAAGATTGTATTTTTGAAGAAGGCTCAAAGCTATTTGAACCTTTGTGTCTTTTTTATTTTTATTTTTTTTTTAATTTAATATTAAAGAAGGTTCTAATGGAATTCATAGAGGAACCCATACAGGACAAAAATAAAATGCCTTCTATTTGAAATGTGAGTCCATAAAGGAAGATGGAAAAGGGATATCTTGTGACTTCTGTATATACATGTTGCGTTTGGGGAGGCAGCCCATTTTTTATGTTAAAAGTGATGAGTCAGTGCAACAGAAAGGGGGAAAGGCAACTCAGAAAGCAAGATAAAAACCTCTGATATAAAGAACAGATTAAAAAGGTGGCCAGTACATCAGGTAGGAGGACTGAATTTGTGTAGAAAGCTTGATGACAGGTTTTACAGGAGCGTTATGGAGGCAAGGAATACGAAATTTCCTGAAAAGCACAGAAATCTGCAAAGCGTTGGATAGGCCTGTCCCAAACCTTACACCTTGTGGGA
Organism: Astur gentilis; assembly: GCF_929443795.1. Classification (NCBI taxonomy): domain Eukaryota; kingdom Metazoa; phylum Chordata; class Aves; order Accipitriformes; family Accipitridae; genus Astur; species Astur gentilis. The sequence continues at coordinate 38,471,799 of NC_064881.1, read as the reverse complement.
GATGTCCATCCTCAGTTTACAGTATTCAGTGTATTAAACAAAGGCTACAATAAATTAGAAAACTCTTACACTAAAACACTTATCTGTGTGACTTGATTGATAAAGCTACATCAAATTGCTTTATTTCATGCTCTTCTGAAACTGGTAGGCATTGGATGACTTCTTTACATTTAAATTGTGCTGATTAGCTGTTTTTACCTTAATAACTCTCTATGACAGTGACTGCCTTATCTTGCCCTTTAATTTTGAAATTAATGAAGTAATCATTTATCCTAGTCTCTTTCTGTGTTCTGCCCAATTACTTTAGTGCTGAATGGTACTTTGCATTTTTGCTGGTCCATTAGTCCTGTATCATGCTCTTTCTGGACTTCTTTGTTCAACTGAGGGATAATTAAATAGTGTCTCTTAGAATCTTTATAACCTTGGCACATAAATTTCCTTTGCAAACAGTTTAACCTAATAGATAAATGTCACTTAAACAATGTTACTTATTTTTGTTTGCTTCTGATTAAGGTATCTAACTCCATACTATGTCAAATAAGAATCTACCTTGCATTATTATTTTGACTTTACACATAGATCCACTTCTTGACTCTTACCCTTCCTGGAAACCTACAGTCTACATTGAAGATGCATGGAAAAGAGCTGTTACTTTTTGACTCCATAATGTGGCAGACTTTGGACTGCCTATAGAGAACTAATACGAATTTTGCAGTGTTGGACTGAAAGTGAATGAAGCAAATTTAACCCTGGCTAGTTCACCATTCAAACTTGAAATTTATAAATGCAGAGCAGTCTGCTGTGGACTTTATGAAATAGGGCTGCAGTGAACTGTTTACAAAAGATTTGCACTCCTAGGAGCCAGCCTCTTTCTGCTTGCTTGGGCAGTCTCACAAGCTCTTTGTTTGCCCTTTATGGTCTGAATGAAAAGCAAATTTTAAAGCTTGATGGCATTTATTCAGAGTATGTTCTATACTGGGAAATGTGGCTATTTTATCTAGGAATGGTGAGGAGGTCTGTGAAGAAGAGTGATTTGGTGCAGAAAGAAGAAAATATTTGCTTTTTATAACACTTTCCTGTTTCTTGAAGATTTTCTCCACTTTGGCTTAATTGAATTCTTCCTGGGTTCATAAGCATACAGAGCTGTTAAAGAGAGAAAAATTATGTGTATTGGGGAAATGTTGATGACCTGCACACATAACAGGTTCAGAGATTAATAGGTAAATAAGAACCCTCTATTGAATACAGCCTACAATATATTCAGATGATGTTACATTCACATTTTAATAGGTACAAGTGATGTGACTGACATTTTCTGAATTTTCATGCTTACGTGAACAAATATAACTGCACTGGCAGTACTAAACTGAAGGCTGGACTTGTATTTAAGTACTCTACTGTCATCTTATTCAATATAAAGTTTAGTGAACTTCCTTGTTCCTATTTTTCAGCAAAAAGTAGTGTCTGGATTGAAATAGTGCTTATATATTGAAATAAATAGACGTGGAGTGTTCTCGAGGACTTATAATGTAAAGACTTTGGAGAAGAAATTCAGCATACCATTATGTTCAACATAATGGTTCAACATACCATTTTGCATGTGAATGCAGAAACTAATTAGCAAGTGCATATTTCCTGTGAAGTCATATAATTTCTCTATCTTCAAGAAATTCATTAGTTGAAATCTTGGTCCTCTAAAGACAAAGGTAAAAACTGTTTCTGACCTCAACAACATCAGGCGTTCACTGCTACTTTAGTCTTTTCAACTGGTGATGTGCAGTGAACTATGAGACACAAAACATTCTCCCTTACCATTTCTCTCTGGCATCTTTCTGGATGACAAGACTCAAAATGCTTTTAATTGATTGAAGCAAAGCACAGACTAAAACACTGAGACATGCTAGTCTAGTCTAGTCTGACCTCTCACATAACATAGGCCATAGAATTTCATTAAGTAGTAACCGGATAAAGCCTCTATCTTCTGGCTGCTTTATTACATATCTTGGGCTATCTATCTTATCTTGATTTAAAGACTGTGTACAATGACGAATCCATAAATGCTTGACTGTATCAATTCCTATATTTTCTTCTAACTGTTTCAGTGTTGTGGTTCTGTTTAATTCAGTATAATGTATGCTCTGCACAGGCAATCTGAAAAAAATACAGAGCAGCCTAGCTAGCCCTATTCTAAAATCACTGTACATGACAGACAGCAGTGATTCTTTTATTATTGTTACATCAGATTATCTGAATATTTCTTTCTGTAGTTCATTATCTGTATATCCCAGATTTTGTTCATTATACAAGATGATATTCAAAGGAAATATCTGACAAACCAATTAATACCTCTCAATCATTCTGGATCAGGAATGTTAATTCACAACTGGCAGCCATCCCAAGTTCCATTTTGGCAATTTAAACCTATCTGTGTTCTTTCTCTGTCATTCATGATTTTTAACTGGAAATGTTCTATTGGAAAAAGCAATAGGTGAATATATTTAACTTTAATTCAAAAGAAAAAACGGAAAAAACCCAGATATGTAATTGTCACTTTTTTTTCTCAAAAATTAATTTCCTTAAAATATATTAAAATAAATTTAAGAAGGATGATAATCTATATTATTACTGTCACCTATTAAATATTGTAAGGTAGATAAAAAATAACATTTGAGCAATATGCACTTGCTGTTGCATTTTTTAATTCAAACTGCTAAAGTAGAACCATGGAATCCAAGAATTACCCAAGAGGTTATTTTGGAAGGGACCTTTTGAGATCTCAGGCTTCTCGGGACCTATCCAGCTGAGCTTTGAAAACCCAGAAGGATAATTCTCCACAACCTATTTGGGCAACTTGCCTCTAGGTCAGGTAGTATCATAAGAACTGAGTTTCTAAAGTAATAAATAATCCTTTTGACAGTCCTAACTATTCTGCAGACACAGCTTTAGGATTTCCTTTATTGCAGTTTATTTTGTTTATGAAAGAGAAATATTTCTTAAAGGTGAGATCTACTAATTCTAGAAAACTGAAGGACAGTATGACAAAAGGCATTTAATAATCAACTACAGATATTACTACCTTCATTTTACAGATCATTTAATTTCAGTTGAAAACATTTTTTTTTCTTATGTGTCCAGCAACTTGGTGTTCTTTTATGTATCTGATAAAAACAATTTAAAGATGCTGATTTTCTGCACTTACATTTAATTCCAATTTCCATTCAGAAGCCATTTGATATACATAGATCATGAGTGGAAAGTGACTTATCTGTTAAAGAAGAAATGATGTTCACTACTTTTTAACATAATAGAATAAAAATTAAGAATGGATTTAACTGTATGACAAACTGTAAAATTGATTAAATGTGTATATAGTATAACCTGTTTAGGAAAATATTGTATTACTTTTGTTGTATTGTGTTAAATTGTAAAACAGCGCGTCTCAATAGTTATAAACTATCAAGAATCAAATTTTGGTAAATAACTAAAGCAGTACAAATGTAAAGTAAGTATTTGAATCAAGGTTTCTTGCTCATTGATTTAGTTCATAGATAAAATCATTGAATTAAATCAATTCAATTAAGCTTGTCCAACTTTGGAAGCAGGTTGGATATTTAAGAATATATTATTTTGTAGAGTACCATGCTAACCAGATTAAAAATTCTCTGAAATTATTGAGAAGACATCTTATGACTATGAAGACCCTAGAATATAAACAGGGATGACATTACAGTACTGAGGGCAGTATCACTTTTGGAAGTTACTTCATAGCTATTAATACCTTTCCTTTCTTTTTTGTTTCTAGTCTGGTGTAAATGCAGTCATTTCCTTTACTACGTTTCTATTAGCAATTGAGCTAGGAACCTGCCACAGCTGCCATGTTGATTCAAAACAGTGGATCTGGACTAGTATCCTCACTCTGACAATAGATAGCAGCAGTATTTAAAAAAAGAAAGAACAACAAATTCAGCCCCCCACACCACAGTGCGTGTAACAGATGAGCTGCAAATCTGCCAGTTTAAGGTTAAATTTGTAAGGTCTGTTATCACTGCAAATTGCACTCCTCAGCCAGCCAAACGTCTAGTCTTTCCTTGAACGTTTGCTATCAGTCCTGGCTAGACGCAGCCAAAATGACTGAGGAAACTGTGCAGACCTGTCCTTGTTGCCTGCAACACAGGGAGCACCCACGGCAACAGAGAGGGGTGAAGGGGCTGCAGGGCTACATCGCCAACGCTCCTTGCAAAAACATACAAATTTTGCACTGAGGTTAGCGTGTCATGGAAAAAAATATTTATAATTCATTTAAGCTTCACCGCATTTCAATATCCTGCAGTTATCCTTTGACAATGTGGTGTTTGTTATTTCCCTTTCAAATGATGAAAACTCAGTCCTGGCTACCAGGCTACCATTTTTTACTATGCCCATTTCTGTCACATTGCCTCTCATTGACCATCTGTATAAAACCACCAGTCCCAAGCTCATGTTTTCTTTTTTTTTTTTTTGACACCTCTCCATGCCTCAGATCACATTTAGTAGGTCAGACCATGGCCTTGGGCTGCCCTTGGAAACCCTGTCCAGCACCTGGAGTCTGGTTCCTTTGCTGCTCTAACAAATTGGCCACCAAAACCTGAACAAATACAGGTGTCAGGTAGTCCCCATATAGACTCGAATACATTGAATTTATCTATTTTTTGCTTTTGTAGTTTCTGTTTGTTCTCCACACAATGCTATCTGCTTGTCTTGCCAGAATTTAAGGAGGCCTGCTGCCTTCTTATTTTTTCCTTTTTGTCTCTAAAAGTCTTGATAGTCTCTAAAAATCTTGATACTGATATACTCAGCTTGTTTCCATAGTGGAAATCCAAGATGAAGATGTCTTTAAGGTAGGGACACATTTTAATCAAAGAGAAGAGGAAATAGTTTCAAGCATAACCCTTTGGTTAAGGCCAATAATTGGATTCAGTACGGATACTGTCATTACGAAACTAATGGGTGAATCTGAGATTTATTGTACTGTCCACTAACAGGGTTCTGAAAATAAAATAAAGCCTTTACAATGATCTGTCATCCTGCTCATGGCCACTTTCCTTTTAACATTGATTTTTTTTTTTTCTTCTTTTTCCTTTCACAAACCAAGCAGTTGATAGTTTATCCCTGCTGCCAGCAAGAATAAACTACCACCCACTTTGTGACAGCAGAAATCAACATTAAGTGGAAAGTGGCTGTGTACAGGATAATTGATCCCTTTCAAGGTTTCTTTACCTTATTTCCAGGCTGGTGCTGGGGGACAACAAATTGCCTCTTTTGAACAATTGGCACTAATTGACATCCTGGTTGGCAGTCCAGAGGCTGAGCACAGAAGAGAGGTTTGAATGAGCATGGAGTCTGAACTGACCTGCCATTAGAAGTAATTTCTGCAGCAAGAACTAAAACACACTCATGGAGGACATGAGAAAACTCACATTGTGACTATTTCTGCTACATCTGTTCTCTGAGCAAAAAAAGGGATGCATATACAGATCTGACATTTCTACAGCCTTAGTAGCCCCCAGTTCCCTCCCTCCCCCCAAAAAAGTTCACTAATGCCCTTTCTTGCTATTCACAAAAAAAAAAAACCAAAAAAAACCCAACAGGCCAAAACCACACAATAAAGATTTATTAGCCTGTCTCCACATCTTATTCAATACCTCAGTTTAGTACCTTCCCAACAGAAGAATGCTTTCTTCACACAAATTTCTGACAATAACTGTACAAATTACCAGAGATTTGCTTTTGTGATACATTTGAAGACATAATTTTATCTGAGATTTTGACTTTTGTTTTGAACAATTAATAGAAACTTTTTTTCAGAATTTTTCACTATCCACAAACTAACCAGTCACATCTCTCTTTAATCACTCTACATCCCTATTTTAATGACAATATTAAGTTTATCTGTCACTAATCTCCAGACTTTACCTCTGTTAAAGCTTTCATTTATATTACGGTGCCAGGAAGATTCAATTAACACTGAAGCATTTCGCCTAAACATTGCTTAGACCCACAGTGAAAAAAGGTCCCCATCCTAAGACTTACTATCAAAATACAGAACCGATACTAAAGAAAAATTCAAATGATTTCTTTAAGGTGACATAGTTGGCCTATGTCTAAGCCAAGAACAGGAAAAAAGCTCTCCTGACTGATGTGTCAAACTGCTCCATCTTCTGAAGTTGCCATAGTAGACCAGGAGATATTTCGATTCTGCAATTGCTTAAAAAGAGCCACGGGAAAGCTATCAGCAAGTATGGCAGACCACAGCTGCACCAAAATACCTATCACTTTGAAGTCTTCAAGTCGTATGAGTAATGGAAGGTTCTGCAAGCAATTATTGATACTGTACTTCTGCACATTTCAAATAGGTTTTACCAGTATTTTGTTGCTGTTATTCTGTTTTCAATGAATCTTTTCATGATGAAAAATGTTATTCCATGTTTCTTCTCAGCACCACTTGCTCCATTACTGAAGTCTAAGTGGCAGCTCCCCATGTGCTCTAACACAAAACAAAAGCAAAACAAAAACCATCCCAAAACTGAAAGAAAATACCTTATGAATACATTCTGAATGCAGTTGTTTTGGAATAATGATTACGCTGTCAGCATCTTAGATTAATGAACTCTTTCAGAAGACATTAAAAGAGAACAATTAAAGTACCAATTTCTTATTCAAACTGCAAAACCATTTCCACCTAGTATCAAATCTTTAAAAAGTAGCTATTTCATGCCTTTCAAAGTAAATAAGGTCCCTGTAACACTGCACACTGAAAATCACGAAATGAATTTGCTAATGAAATGAATTATCTTGGAAAATACTTGTGTTTTAGTCAAGGATGATATTGCATTTCTTACTTATTGTTCACAGTGTGCTTCTCCAATGCCATTTAGGGCTTTAGTCTGCAAATATAAATCACATATGTAGTCCCACAGGATTCAGTGAAGAAAGATTAGGTTTTCATGACACCTGATCCAAGACTGATCATTATTGACTTTAGATCAGACAAATAATAATTTTGTAGAGAAGGAATATATCCTTTGAAGAAGGAATTAAGTCTCAAAATTTAGGGAACAAATCTGATTGCTATGGTTATTTTGTTACTTGAATTGTTCTGTAGTTTAGTTATTACAAGTTTGGTTGCATTTACATATGGAGAATTTTTGTGATTCAGTGTTTAATGTTGCTGTGGAAGGGGATTTAAGAAGGATGAAGAAGAAAGGAGCATGATTTGCAGAAGAAATGTGCATCATGTCTTGGTTCGTCTATCAATCACCATCAAAATTCAGGGCTCTCTTTTTGAATTTGGACCTAATTCTCCATGATGCATGGTATGAGCAAAAGCATTTAAAACATGTAATTGTTTCTTGCATGAGAACTTTGAAACAATAGTTCTTCAGTGCATCTCTCTCTGCTTTGCTCATCTCTCTACAATGGTAATTTATGTTTCAGTCATCGTAACATCATGTGACACTGACAGATGCTAAAAAGACAGGCTGGGGTAATCACATTTGTTTCCTTCACTGCCATCTGCTGTGTGCCTTTAATGGTATATCAAAGCCTGTCCCCATATTCCAACATTTAACAATACCTTTCCCTTTGTGGAGGTGCTGTTAGCACATTGGTAGATAAGACTGTGCACACAGTATATTTTCTGGATAATATTCTATAAAAGTGGGAACTCCTCATTCCTATTCTCCATCTTTAAAGGGGGAAACTGGAACATATGAATTTTAACTTTGGGAGTTATATGAGCATATAGCAATAAGGCTTCATGGACAGCATATTAAAGTAATTGAAACATAGCCTAACATCGGCCCCAGTTTCAATATGCTTGTGTAAGCTTTGAAATTACTGATACTCCTATTTACTTCTGTTTATTTCTAATCCTTTAGAATTCTTGTAACTGAGTTTGCATTTTTGCTGACAACATGCAATGTGGCCTACAGACATTACCTTGCAACTAATGATGGAATCTAAACCACATGGCAACAGTTTAAATTCAGTGTCTCCTCAAAGTTAGGTGTAGGATCATTATGCACAGTTTATTGGGAGTTAGAGAATGAGAAATGGGGGCCTTGGATAATTCTAGGTAATGCATTAGTAAAAAATTGAACTAAATTTTATTATTTTATATAATGACCTGATTTTATACAACAATCCCATTTAGACAATTGTTATAAACATAAAAACGTAGGACTTGACTGCTCAGAGTAGGTCAGGTTAAAGAATCAGCCAGCTCAAAATGTGTCTCCAAAAGTAACCATAAGCAAATGACTAGAAGAGAGTAGAAAGACAGATGACACTTCTCTGATATACTTTCCAAAATTCTGTAGCTCTATGACTTTCTAAGTCAGAGATTTTATCTTGTTTAATAGAGGGTGGTGGTGGGAGGAGGGAGCATAAGCTCTTCTATGAGTTTCTTTCATGGCTTTGTCAGTCCCTGGAGGTTGGAGAACATGTGGTAGCCCGTGACTCTCCCACAGCTTCCCTGAGCCCTGATTGCCTTCTCTACTGTTTGTTTCTCACCCTTCTACCTTCAGAAATCCTGCTCCTTACCTAGGATTGTCAGTAAGATTTGTTTTTAACCTTTTCCGTTTCAGTAATGACTTAATTTCTTTCACATCTTACTCCTCTCTTTTCAAATTCTAACCTATTTAGTTCAGAAGCAATTCCATACATTTCAGCATCCTTCCTGCACCTCTCAACATTTCCAATTCTACTACATCTTTTTGCAGATAAAGGGTCAACACTGCATGCAGTAGTCAAGACGTGAGCATAGCATTTTTTGTAAAATAATATAATGACCTTTTCCGTTTTGTTCAAATTTGTAAATATTCAGAATATTTGAGTCCTTTTTGACAGATACAGAGCACTGAGCTAATGTTTTCAAAGAATTATCTATGATCTCTGATTTAAGAAAACCCACCTAACACATGTACACAGTCCATCCAGTATAAAACATTTCACTTTTCTTCCTCTGTCCCTAGTCTATTTGGTCACCGATACGTTGCCCTAGTACAGCTTGAGAAATGAATAGGAAGTTTTTCATTAAAATTTGTGGAAATCGACTGTAAAATCTTTGGCAGAATAGCTCCTACTGGATGGCATGAGTAGTAAGACAATAATACATATGAACAAGGATATTAAAAACAGGTCTACTACAAAGAGGAAGGATGCCACACACATTTATGACATTCTAAATTACTGCTTGGACAAAGCATTCATGTACAAATAAATACTGAGTAAATACAGTGAAACAGTGTAAATGGGAGTATCTGAGGGGTCAACTGCTAGTGAAGAGAATAATTTAAAAAGCATAAAATCATTATGCAGGAACATTCAATGAATGATTGAGGAATACTCTGGCTTAAAGACCTCAAGATCCATTAAGCGGAATGGACAATTGCTGATCCTTTGAGCATGAAATGGGATTTCATTTTGGCAGAGCAACTTCAAATAAAATGGACACAGGAAATAAACAACCCTGTGTTTTTGCAGTACCATCTATTGGTAACTCCTTTTCAAAAGTCTCACCTTTTTGACTGAATAACACCAAACCATATCAGATGGGCTTCCTGGCTCAGGGAATACTGGGCACAGAATGTTTCAACTTATGATGTTTTATTAGTTGTAACTACCCCACATGTGGATCCGGCCATCTGACCTACAAATGTGACTTAAATATAATATAACATTTTCATCCCTGCCAGTACTTAAAAATCACAGAAACAACAGTATCCATTTTTCTTAGCTTTAGCAGTTACAGCAGCCTCACCTATTTTGTTGGCATCCTTTCATTCCTTTCTGTCTTTTCTCTTATTTGACCTGCACTGTTCTATCCACCATCAATACAAACATGTCAATATAATTCAAGTTTGGGAGATTTATTTTTAAGACTGCTAATTGTTTGGTACTTTCTGCCAATACTCTTGGTACTGTAACAGCAGTGTTTAGAGCAGGAGAACATTAATTGCCTAGAAAACAAAGGAGTTTTCCATGCAGACTTGTACCTTGTGTTGCATATGGCAGGGCCACAGCTACTTTCTGCTGTCAGTAGCATATGAAGTCTACAAAACAATGTATTTTTAGTGGAGTAACCAACAACCTTAGCCTGCAGCAAAGTAGATGGAAAAGGAGATTGAATTCTGGCCTTTTTTGTATTGACATAAGTGACTATTACTGAGCATACTGCCTAGTGCAAGAAAGGTGGAGCATGAAGGAGGTGATAAAATTATTTCTTATTCCTTTGTTTCACACAGCTACCTTAACCACTAACAGAAAACACTTACCGGATTATTTCAACTCACTAGATTTGATAAATCAGAATGTCACCCTTCAAGAACTGTATTATTTTTGTAATTAGGAGGAGATGAGTCAGTTTGGGAAAAAACCCCATAATTGCTCCCTGAAACGCTGCAAAAGTTGTTAGAATAATAAATGTTAGAGTTGGAAAAAAGCCTTCATTTATCTCTTTTTCAGGTGCCAGTATTCTGTAGCCTATGTTAAAATGACATGAAAGCTAAGCATCTCTTTTTATTTTTTCTGTATTTGAAGCTTTTCAGGGAGCGTTTGGCATTTCAGTTCTGAGCCTGCAATGGGCATTGTTCTTATGTATTATACAGAGTCCAGATTTCATCCCTGAAATTCAATTACACAAACTCGTATACATGCATCTAAGAAACATAATTTTTCAAGTTGTTGTTCTATACACTTACTTTTAGCAAAGATGTATTACTGAGGAAGAAAGACTGTATATTAAAATTATATTACATAATAATAATAATATGATGTTGATGATTAAACATTTATTACATATGATATATTATTCAGTGTATTAATTTATTTTAATAACATTAAAAATATTTTAATATTGTTCATTTAGAATTTAATATTATTACTATCAAAATATATGCTATAAACCCTGTTTTTTAAAGGTATGGTCACACATTCTTGCTAACCCAGCTAAAGATAGAGCTCCAGAACTAGTAAAAAAATCAAAGTATCAAAGCTTCTGAAGTCCTTTATTTGCATGGATGATATCAATGCTCTTTGTTTTGAGTCAGTATTTATTTACTTCAAGAGTGGTCTCAATAACTTTAGTGGACGATGTTAACTATTTCCAGACATTCTGACGTCCTAAATATGTCACTTATTATTACCTACAAAAAAGACTTCATGACATTTTCAAAAACTTAAAATCTGAAGTTAGAAAGAAAGTGCAAGCCAGAAGGATAAAGTTATGAAACATTTCTAAATAGCTAATAATAAGGACCAATCTGTGGTTGCTATAATTTAAAATTGCTCCATTATGTTGAACGGGAAACTGGACTCCAGACTCCCTTTTTCTTAATCCCATGCTGGTTGCCATTTCTATCTTTTTCTTTCACTTACAGAATCACAGAATCACAGAATCATAGAACAGTTTGGGTTAGAAGGTACCTTAAAGGTCATCTAGTTGCAACCTCCCTGCCATGGGCAGGGACACCTTCCACTAGACCAGGTTGCTCAAAGCCCCATCCAACCTGGCCTTGACACCTTCCAGGGAGGGGGCATCCACAACCTCTCTGGGCAATACATTCCAGTGCCTCACCACCCTCACAATGGAAGAACTTCTTCCTTACATCTAATCTAAATGACTCTCTTTCAGTTTAAAGCCATTACCCCTTGTCCTATCACTACATGCTCTTGTAACAAGTCCCTCTCTGGCTTTCTTGTAGGTCCCCTTTAGGTACTGGAAGGCTGCTGTAAGGTGTCGCTGGAACCTTGTCTTCTCTAGGCTGAACAAGCCCACCTCTCCCAGCCTGTCTTCATAGGAGAGGTGCTCCAGCCCTCTGATCATCTTTGTGGGCCTCCTCTGGACTCAATCCAACAGGTCCGTGTCCTTCTTATGTTGGGGGCCCCAGAGCTGGAGGCAGTACTCCAGGTGGAGTGTCATGAGAGTGGAGGAGAGGTCAGAATCACCTCCCTTAACCAGCTGGTCATGCTTCTTTTGATGCAGCCCAGGATACTGGGCTGTGAGTGCACATTGTTCACTCATATTTAGTTTTTCATCCACTAATCCTTTTTCATCCACCAAGTCCTTCTCCACAGGGCTGCTCTCAGTCCACTCATTGCCCAGCCTGTATTTGTGCTTAGGATTGCCCCAACCCATATGCCGGACCTTGCACTTGGCCTTGTTGAACTTCATGAGATTCTCACAGGCCCACTTCTCAAGCCTGTCAAGGTCTCTCTGGATGGCATCCCTTCCCTCCAGCGTGTTGACTGCACCACACAGCTTGGTGTCATTGGCAAACTTGCTGACGATGCACTGAATTCCACTGTCTGACACAGTGTTGCTGACAAAGATGTTAAACAGCACCAGACCCAATACCAACCCCTGAGGAATGCCACTTGTCACTGCTCTCCACTTGGACATCAAGCCATTGACCACAACTCTTTGAGTGCGACCATGCAGCCAATTCCTTTTCAACCAAGTGGTCCATCTGTCAAATCCATGTTTCTCCAATCTAGAGGCAAGGCTGTCATGCGGTACAATGTCAAATGCTTTGCACTAGTCCAGGTAGATGACATCTGTTGCTCTTCCCTTATTCACCAATGCTGTAACCCTGTTGTATAATGCCACCAAATTTGTAAGGCACGATTTGCCTTTAGTGAAGCCATGTTGGCTGTCACCAATCACCTCCTTGTTTTCCATGTGACTTAGCATAGTTTCCAGGAGGATCTGCTCCATGATCTTGCTGGGCACAGAGGTGAGGCTGACTGGCCTGTAGTTCCCCAGGTCTTCCTTTTTTTCCTTTTTAAAAATGGACATTATGTTTCCCCTTTTCCAGTCAGTGGGAACTTTACTGGACTGCCATGACTTCTGAAATATGATGGATAGTGGCTTAGCTGCTTCATCCACCAGTTCCCTCAGGATCCGCAGATGTATCTCATCAGGTCCCATGGACTTGTGCACCTTCAGGTTCCTTAGCTGGTCTCAAACCTAATATTCTCCTATGTTGGGCAGTTCTTCATTCTCCCAGTCCTTGCCTTTGCCTTCTGCATCTTGGGTGATGTGGCTGGAGCACTTGCCAGTGAAGACTGAGGCAAAAAAGTCATTGAGTAGCTCAGTCTTCTCCATGTCCTTGATAACCAGGTCTCCTGTTTCCTTCCAGAGAGGGCCCACATTTTCCCTAGTCTTCCTTTTATAGAAGCTTTTCTTGTTGCCCTTGATGTCCCTGGCCAGATTTAATCCTATCAAGGCTTTGGCTTTTCTAACTTTTCTAACTGGCTGCTCAGAAAATTTCTCTGCATTCCTCCCAGGCTACCTGTCCTTGCTTCCACCCTCTGTAGACTTCCTTTTAACATATGAGTTTGTCCAGGAGCTCCATGTTCATCTGTGCAGGCCTCCTGGTGTTTTTGCCTGACTTCCTCTTTGTTGGGATGCATTGCTCCTGAGCTTGGAGGAGGTGATTCTTGAATATTAACCAGCTTTCTTGGGCTCCTCTTCCCTCCAGGTCTGTATTCTATGTTACTCTACCAAATAGATCTGTGAAAAGGCCAAAGCCTGCTCTTCTAAAGTCCAGGGTAGTGAGCTTGTTGTGTGCCCTCCTCGCTGCCCTAAGGATCTTGAACTCCACCATTTCATGGTTACTGCAGCTAAGGCTGCCCCTGAGCTTCACATTCCCACCAGCCCTTCCTTGCTGGTGAGAACAAGGACCAGCATAGCACCTCTCCTTGTTGGCTCCTCCATCACTTGGAGAAGGAAGTTACCATCAACACATTCCAGGAACTTCCTGGATTGCTTATGCCTTGCTGTGCTGTCCCTCCAACAGATTGAAGGGTGATTGAAGTCCCCCATGGGACCAGAGCTTGTGAATGTGAGGCTGCTCCTACCTGTCTATAGAGGGCCTCATCCTCTCCATCTTCCTGGTCGGGTGGCCTGTAACAGACCCCCATTATAATGTCACCTGTCCCTGCCCTCCTTTTAATCCTGACCCATAAGCTTTTGGTCGGCTCCTCATCAATCCCCAGGCAGAGCTCCATGAACTCCAGCTTGTCATTGACGTAGAGGGTGACATCTTCTCCTCGTATCCCCTGCCTGTCCTTCCTAAAGAGCCTGTATCCTTCCATTCCAACACTCCAGTAATAGGACCCATCCCACCGTGTCTCCACAATGCCAAAAAGACCATAGCCCTGTAGGTGTGGGCATGTCTCTAACTCCTCTTGTTCATTCGCCTTTCTACTTGTGTTTGCATACAGGTATTTAAGTTGGGCCCCCAGTGAAGCTGGCTTACTGGCTGGAGTGGCTGGACTTCCTTTGTGCTGCTCTTCAGGTTCTCTTTTGCTGACCCGTGATCCGGTTCCAGGCTGTGGGCATTTTTTGCTGGCACTGGCATCAAACTGGTAGGAGTCCGATGGATTGAGGTTTCCCTTCCCCCAGCAACCTCTTTTCCCATTCTTCTCACCTACTTCTGCTTGCATTCAGCTGCCTTGAAAATATAGCAGGTGCTTGTAGGTTTAACAGGACAGGAAATACTCAGAAAAAAAATAGATTTTTTTTCCTCAAATTTTGATAAGACGTATTGCGTGTTAGCAGAAATGCCTAGAAAAACCCTAATACCCATGCAGCACTTCTACTGTATGTTATGAATGACTGAATGACCCAGCAATAGGAATCAAGTATTTTTCACTGGCCATTTCAGCTTTGATAATGGTGTTGTTGACCAACAGTTGACCTCTCTTGCTCTTTGTCTCAGTGGCTAATATGTCTCTTTTCTTCTTGTACCTACAGAAAAATAAGCTTGTTTTTTGCAATGACTCTGCTTTGGAACTTAAACAGAACTACTGAATCATAAATTAGCTTTTTATCACTTTCTCTCATTGATAGAACAAAGAAATATCTTGTTTCCCGTCTCCCTGCATTCAGTTTTCTTGAAAATCCAGTATTCTTGAAATTTATCAATACAGAAATGAAACATGCATTTAGATCAAATTGAATTACCTAAAATCTTATTAATTTACACTTCAACATAATCCTCCATTTTTTAAATAGTTGAGTTCATTCTTCTTTCTTTAAGAAACTGTATGAATATCTGTATTTTTCATTGTGTGTAACTTGCAATTGGTGTAAACTAAGCAAAATGGATTTTAAAAAAAAGCAATCCTGCTGTACCTCAGGTGAAATCAATTGAGTTGCATCAGAGCTTGAGTAGTGCACAATGTCCAGTGAAAGCTGTTATGTGACTGTAGTTTTCTGATTAATAATGAAGTGGTACATCAAACACAGCTCTCTGGCAGAACTGCTGTGGAAGAGCTGGTGTTGTGGTTTAAGCTCAGCTGGTAACAAAGCACCATGAAGTCACCCGCTCACTCCTCCCCGCTTCCCCCAGTGGGATGAGGAGAAAATAAAAAGAAAAGCTCGTGGGTGAAGACAAGGACAGGGAAGGGTCACTCACCACTTACAGTCATGGGCAAAGGACAGACTCAACTTGGGGAAGAAAAAAAATCAATTAATTTACTACAAATTAGATCAATACAAGGATATTGAGGAGTAAACCCAAACCTTAGAACACGTTCCCCCCCACCCCTCCCTGCTTCTCAGGCACAGCTTCACTCTCAAATTCTCTACTTTCTCTGCCCTGGCAGCATGGGGGGACAGGAATGGGGGTTGGGGTCAGTTCATCACACGTTGTCTCCGCTGCTCCTTCCTCTTCAGGGGGAGGACTCCTCACTCTTCCCCTGCTCCAGCGTGGGGTCCCTCCCACAGGAGATAGTCCTTCATAAACTTCTCCAACGTGAGTCCTTTCCACAGGCTGCAGTCCTTCACAAACTTCCCTGGCGTGGGTCCTTTTCGCGGGCCGATCTTCAGTCACAGCCTGCTCCACCGCGGGCTTTCCCATGGAGTCCCAGCCATCTTGGGGGGCGGGCATCCATCCCCCTGCTCTGGTGTGGGCTCTTCTCTCCCCGGGCTGCAGGTGGGCATCTGCTCCCCCGCTTCCCTCCATGGGCTGGGGGGCACAGCCTGCCGCTTCACCACGGGCTGGGGGGGCATCCCCTCCTCCCCCGCTCCTCCTCCTTCACTGACCTTGCTGTCTGCAGAGGGGTTCCCCTCACATTCCACTCCCCTCTCTGCTGCAGGTTCCCCTTCTTAAATCTGTTCTCCCAGAGGCGCCACCACCGACGCTGATGGGCTCGGCCTGGGCCAGAGGTGGGTCCGACTTGGAGCCGGGGAAGCTTCCAGCAGCTTCTCACAGGAGCCAGCCCTGCAGCCCCTCCCCAGCTACCAAAAACCCCGCCACACAAACCCGAAACAGCTGGGCATAATTTTCATGAAGTAAGGAGATGCAATACTCCCTCACCAGCTCCATTGATTTCATAATATTATTCTTCAGGTGGACTTTAATCAAGTTTTAAGGATGTTCTTGCCATGTTTAAAAATATTAAAATAGGAAGACCAACATTTTTAATATCTTATTCTAAACAAGAATCAAATATATTCATCTTAATGTATCTAATCTGGGCAGTATCCTCTCAAAAAGAACTAAATGTTCACGCAAGTTAGCTTCCTGCAGTAGTGTCCTTTTTTGAGAAAAATTTAGTTATTTATAAGAAGTTTTTCTTGATACCTCAGTTCATCAGTCCTCATAATTTTCTGTTTCACAAAGTAGTATGTACCTAACTCACCTCTTACTTATTAATATTTTACAGCATTAGGAATAACTACATGGACAACTTGTGCAGTTTCTTGAGAAAATTTAGCTGAAGAAGGTAAGCTGGCTGACACTAGTTGTGACTGCAGACAACCGTTATACTCCCTGATTCTAAGTAAACAAATCTAGTATGTAGATATTTGCACTGGAATGCAGCTATACTGCTAACCGTAGCTATTAAATTAATCATTCAGCTTTGGAAGACTGTTATACAACTTCCCATATTCTACTGGACCCCATTCCATTTACCTGATTTATAAATAAAGACGATGTTGTGCTCTCAGGCATGACAGTATAGAATTGTGCTCCAACATATGCAATCATATTCCTCAATATCTCTCTTGGTTGTAAGTAGCCTGAATATTTTCTACAGGATTGAGCTTTACTCTATTATTTTCTCTTTAAAAAGTTTACATTATGTGCTTGACTCATTGCTTTTCAGGGTGTATCCTTCTCTATGTTTTGTAAAATTTCTGAAGCTTTTAAAGTAATAGAAGGATTGAATGTGTGTGCTTTGCTAACTGACAAATCTGAAAGGACTATAATAATCTATAAATATTTGGAGGGTATAAACATCAAGGTTAGTGAAGTTTATTTAGCAGAGAATAATTTTAAAAGGCTATCATTAGGAGTAATAGAATAAAATTAAGACAGATAAAATGTTACAGGAAGAAGCAAAACATTCTTGACAAAGTTAACTACTAGTCTATGGAATTGTTTCCTAGGAAAGTGATGGAATACTCTTTGCCTATGTCTTTTTAAATTAGACTTGAGAAAACATGCTCAAGTGAACAATAAGGAACAATCACACTCTGGCAGAGAGAAGGAGCAGATGACCTAATAGATCTTTTTCATCTTCTTTTTCAGTGACGTTCATTCTTCTTTTCCTTTAGCTGATAAAACAGTATAGAAAGGAATGACCTTGAGGAAGGAGTTGTTCTGTGTGACTTAACAAAATGAAATAATTGCAGCACTCTGAGCTGCAAACACAGTGAGGCCTTGGTGTGAAAATCAGGAACACAGTTTCCTTTTGTCAGCTGTGATGAATAATGTTCTTACCTGGATTGATGGGAGATGGACATGCCCAGAAAGTAACATCTGCCTGCATGCTTAGTGAATGGTATATCATAAGGAATGACATGACATTTTTGGCTCAAGCATCCATACTAACTGCCTATAGGTTTCTTGTGCAATATAAATGGTTGATTATAATGTATAGAGCAATACATTTGTGACAAGATTACAGTTGAGAACCACAATTCACCCAAAGCACTACCATAACTGTTACTCTATCTAGGCAGCCTAACTGGCATTTCAGCAGGTTTTTCATGAAGACAACTTCAACATTGGAATCTGCTGGTTCAAAACATACCAAACATGGTGACTTTCAGTGTAAGGATCAACTGTTTTTCAGGAGCTGGAAAGGCAATGCATGATGGTTCCGTTGCTTTCACATAGGAAGAGAATGTTATCAAGCTTGGATACCACTGTGGTTGGGGTTTTTTTTTGCTTTTGGGAGTGGTTCATCTGCTTGGTCAACTTTCCATTTTATTGCATTTTTTTAAGTTAAGCAAAGATAGTGTACATGTCGCTTTGGAAATGTTTTATACACACACTTTTATTTGGTGTAAATTAACCCCATTAAAGCAAAGTAAATAGCAGAGCTGTTAATATTCATACAGTGTTTGCTGTCACTGTAAAGCACTCTGCAAAACCTTAGTTTCAGGAGCAGTTAAATCAAATATCAAGTTGAATAAGTTTACCAAAACTGATCATCATGTGGGGCTTTGCTGTGAATTTTGACTGGTAGATAGGGAACTTGCTGGGGCTATTTCTGCCTAGTACATAAAACGGGATAAGAACCAACTGGCGGACCTGAGAACAAGTGGCACAGCCTGGTTTGTACTTCAATTTCTAAACTCTTCCCCTCCCCTATGCTCCAGACAAAACTCAAGGGAGCATTATTCAGGCTACCGACTGGAAGCAAACCCTTACCCTGCTGTTGAATGAATGGAGAGTGCCTGGGTATTGCCTGGGAGAATGTGGGCTGGCACTTTTCTGAATCATGCAAAGGGGTGACTAAACTTGAAAAGGTCTGTGTGTGCTAGGGTTCAAGCCCATGGCCTAATCAGTTTTAGTTTACTAGTGCATATGCTGCCATACCTGCATCTGGAACAGATTCATCTCTTTGTAGAGTAGAGTTTTAAAAAAACCATCAGATGCATGACGTTCCACAGGTGCCTATTTCTCTTCATCTATTGTGAAAAAAGCCTAAAAATTTATCTCAAATATCAGTGCTACATTGTAGATACCTAAAAGTGGGATGGTACAAATTCCATCTTCATTCACCCTAGAGGAAGCTGTTATGGAGAGAATAGAGATAATTTAAATTAAAAAGAACTTCTGTTAGGTGAGACTGTAAGCCTCCAGACCCATCACCCTAGATGACATAGCTGACATGCATACAATACAAAGTCATCTGCCTACTAGTTTTAAAATTTTTAAAATGTATACTCATAATCTATATATACTCCTAATCTATATCTGAGCAGGGTGAGGGAAAGGGAAAGGGAAGGGAAGGAAAAAGGACAATGTGTTTATGATCATAAATGTCTAAGTGCAACTTATGCTTCCATTACGTTTGCCAGAATGCCTGTTTTTAAAGTGAAAGAATTCATGGGTGATATTCACCAGTTTAGTCTTGGACATCTGTTTAAGAAACATATTTAGAAGCTTGCAAAGTAAATTTTTATTTTTCAAAAAATGCAAAACAGATTTCAGTGAAAAAAAACCCTTATTTTCTCAATGTTTCAGGACTATTCTTTTAAATAAACAGTCCATTGTTTTAGATGGCTGGTTTTCATTTGTCTCTCCAACTTCTTTTTCCTCCCCCATTTGCCACTTCACTTTATTTTTCCTAACATTTATTATGAAGATGATCATCATATCCATTGTTTCTAATGAAAAAATAAACAACGAGAAAGTAAAATTGAACTGAAGGAAAAAGCTATGAGTGAAAACTGAAATATTGTTTCAGAATTTTAGTGAAAATTTACAGAATGAGTGAATAAAAAAAGAACAATAATTTGAAAAGTAGCAATAATTCTTTCTATATAATTATAAAAGATAAAACTGTTTGTTTTTTTTAAATTTTCTGTTTGTTTCTTCAAACTACTCTTGGAGAAGAGGAACGGCAACAAAATTAAGGATGAATAAGATACCAGCTGCTCCTCTACTGTCCAGTTAGAAGTATGATCTAAGTTTGCAATCAGCTGCTCACTGTCCACTGTGTAATTTATTTAGACATATGATTTAACTGTGCTTTTAGCTGTCCTTCTAAATAAGGAAGGTAGTGGCGGTGCTTTCTTTTTGAGTTTAGTGACCAGAGTTCTCAAACTTTAGATTCAACATAAGCCTCTGCAAGTTTCACAGTTGTGACTTTGTGGAACTGTGACCTAAAAGGTGAGCTAAAAGATATTTGGGGTTAGAATAATTTTAACTTTTATGTTACATTAATTATATAGTTATTGACTGAATCATAACTGTAGCCAGTTTCTCTTAGGACATGGCTACAAACATAATGATTCAAAAATATTTAGCAAATTCTTATAAGGCTTTAGCCAGTGCAACACAGATACCCACAAGTGACAGCTGTCCATGTGGATGTACTTTTTAAGCTAGTCAGAATTCTTTCTCACGTGTCTCCTTGATGTGACCATATTCCTTCTTTTTTCTGTGCTAATTCTCTTACCATGGCACTATCTCCTTCAAAACATGCTCTTGAACTCTTCAAAACCAGGATTGCTTGAGTCCCTATCGCCTTATGCATACTACTCCTTCTGTTCAAATCATGGTTTTTTTGCATGGAGGTGGCCAGTATTGTGACCTATAATTTACCTAACACATCTTAAAATTTACCTGAAACATGCTAAGAATCATAATTGTTTTTTCACAGTCACATCAATTTGATTACTGGTAGGCATCATGTTTTTGACCAATATAGCTACTTTTCCATTTTCCTTCTCTTGTTTTCATTTGGTGATGCATCAGCTTGATATCAAAAGCCGTCCTCTCTGTGAAAATGAAGTGTGGAGCAGGCTAAAAACTACTTGGTTCTCACATGTATAAAACTAAGATTCAATGAAGGTAGACTCTAGGATGAGAGGATTGGATGTGATATGCATCTGAAATATAAGGCCTTGATCCAATGACTCATATTTTATAATTAAGCAGTCATTACAGCAAGTTGCCTAGCTAGCTGTTTAAGAAATTTCTGGCTTTTCAGACCAGTAATTCTTTAGGTGCTTCCTAATATTCCCTATCCTTGCCATGTCATTGCAGATAGAGCTTTTAATAGAGAGAAGGAATGAAAATAGTTCCAATACTCATGGTAAAACGGGAGTGTCCGATTCAAGTTTCTAAAGCTTGGTGGAGTGCTTTATCTGCTGATATACTTTATAAGAAGTCTTTGTCATAAATACTTCCTCTGGTGAGCCGATTCTCTGAGCAAGCATTGCTATAGCTACTACTGAATCCCACTTGCAAATACTCTGGGTTTTGTCAAATATATTTTCTTTTATGTCTAGAAATTTAGCCTAGAGTATAAGAATTATTTCACCATATCTTGTAGCCCAATAAAACTTGTTTGTGACAGGCTTCCAAATATTCCAGAGAAATAGCTACTGTGCATTTCACAATGTACCACAGCTCTGCACTAAGTTAGCAGTACAGAGTCTGTATATAAACAGAAGTTACAATTCTAATGTATACAGGATCCATGGGAACTAACACGTATTCAAAGATCTGCTTGTGCGTATGGTTTGCAGAGGGCATGTGTGCATGCTTCTGCCAAACTTCATCAACAAATAATTAGTCATTAATGACATTAATGACAACAAGTATGATCAATAATAGATGGGAGTCCATACTTTCAAATCTGATACAGCCAAACCAGCAGGCAAGGAAGCTAGTAAGGACCACTGAGTAAGTAAAAAGCAGAGAGGAACATGTACTAACTGAGGTTACCCCAGCATGATAGTAACAGAAAACACAACATTACTCTTCAGGTTTAACATGCCTGCTTTACTGTGAACTTAGAGGACCTCCTTATCCCTGCTTCCTGAAAGACTGCATTCTTTTTTATGCTGTTCATGCTCTAACTCTGAATTAAATTCAGTATTAGCATTACTTGCCTTACTTGAACTGTAGCAAGGAACCATCATATTGCCCCAATAGGCCAATTAGATTCTATGATTTAATGGACATTTTATGCTAGAATGTTCTTTCATTGGTAATGTACATACCTATTTTTCAAACATTAAAGAAAATTTGTTTGGATAGTTTCTGCAAATGTTAAGGAAGTGAACAAAAGAATAATGTAGCTATTGGCCAGGGACTGTTTTCTTCAGAGCTTCTCTAATTAGCTAATGTGTTTCTTTCTCTTTTGAATGCAAAACATAAATTATCATGTTTCATCACCATTTCATTCTTCCAGATTGTCCTACAATAGGAAGTCTTTTTCCCTCTTACTTTTTTTTTTTTTTTTTTTTTTTTTTTAGTGAAACAGTCACTGAAAAAAAAAATCATCCTGTTGGCTAGTACTTATCCTCTGTTTTAGGTTAAGTTTCAGTGGCCAGTGTCTCTCAATATTGCCATGGTGAACAGTTACTGCAACTGGACTTGAGAAGTAGGTTTTGTTTGAAGAAATAAATAGTCAGCAGGTTCTAGATTATTAATCTTATTTGTATTTATTTACAAAAGTATAATTCCTCCTAATATGCTTGCAGTTGAGATTCTTTGAAGAACAGAAGTAACCTAACTGCTGTTTGAGCTATGTATCAGAGGATTTTGCTCTTATATGCTTCTAGAACAGACTATGTGTCCTAGTTTTCAGTAAATCTCAGATTTTCCCTTGAGAATTATAGCTATTGTTTCATTTCTTCTGCTGTAGAATTGTTTACAAATCTTAAAACCTTCCACATAACTGTGAATAATATAACCCTCACTGTCTCAGACCTTGTGCTGTCATTTACCCTGGTTCTAAGTGATTTTACAAATAGAATATTAGAACCCCTGTAACTAAGTGATGTTATCTGATGTTTTAATATTATATATTTCTTTAGTGTGGTCTTTTCATAATTATCAAAGATCGAGCAGGGTACACAGCAGTAGGAGGTAAGTCCCACTTTATTAAGGAGCTTGTAAAACATACTGTTCTAAGGAGGGTAAAATCTCAACAATTGAGATTGTCAGCATGATAAGGTATAGGCAAGTAATAATACCACGGATCTGACTTCCAAAACCAGTAAGTAATCATAAAGCAAATTCCATGGAGGAAAGATTATAGATTATAAGAGGAAAGAATTAGAAACCAATGTCAGAAAGTCAATCTGTGTGCATGCAGCTACAATGATTGTTGTAATTATCTCTGAAGAGTATCCTTTTAAGAGTTTTAGTCTTCTCAAGGCTATATGAAACCTCATGACAGGGATTACTTTAGAGATATCTTAAAAAATAAATAAAAATGTGATTCAGCAGCAAAAATAAAACACTTTGAAATGGAGGGAAGAGACACTAAGTCCTAAGACCACAGGGAATGTTATACTGACATTCAAAGAAACCTGTACAGGCATGGAAGACAAGACACCAAGGAATGAGTCTTTAAAAAAACATCTACCATTGTGGAGGGAATGAGAAAGTGAAGCTTTTTATTTACTGACGCACTGAAAGAAAGATAAGAACTGAATGGAATAACCCTTCATAGGGATAAAATCAAGAGTACTCCAGCAGCTGATGAAAATGCCTATGTACAAAGATACTTTTATTTTTACCTTCTTTTTTCCTCTCCCATCTCTCCGTCCTCCCTTCTCAAAAAAAAAACAAAAACCAAACCCCCAAAACCCAAACAAAAACCACCACCCCATGCCCCGGCAAAAAAACCCAAACCAACACCTAAACCCCACAAAAACAGAAGAAGGAAGAAATACTTTGTTAAAGATGAGGATGCAAATCTCTTCATGTACTTTGGGGCTTTGGGAGGTATTCACAAATCTTCAGCTGGAAACTGGATCAGAAGAGGAACCAGTACTTGTGGTATCTCTATGACTGAATAATTTAAGGACCCAATCCTCTGTCCCACAATTGCCTGAGCTAAGGGTCTATGTCCAGTCAGGACGGGAAATAGAAGAATGTGTAAGGACAGGTTTATCATCTCACACTGAGGAAACTGAGGACAATAGCAAGAGCTTCTAACACCATGAACAATGGCATAGTACATTTGCACTTCAGCATATGTGAGTAGGAAACTCAGCCCAGAACAGTCATCTGTACAGAAGGAAAACAAAACCAAAACTCAGCATTAAAAGACACCTACCTCCCCTCTATTTTCTAAACAATGAGAAAACAGTAGAGGAAACCAGGAAAACTTGATAGCAAAAGCAACACAAAGAAGAAGGAGGTTTCCTCCCACAGCGTAGATCACTGAGTTACAAAGACCTGTGCCCTAAATTGCAGGCTCAATGGTAGTCTGCTGCCATCCATCAGAACATGGGGAACCCAATAATTTAAGAAAATGATAGATCACTCAAAAAAAGAAGCCAAAGACCAGGCAACACATACACAAATAAGTAGATCTGAGTCTGATAATTGCCACACGAACTATTAACCAACAGAACAGTAAGTATTTTAGCGGGACCTAAGCCTTATGAGGTACTAACAGACTCAAGATAGCAGAAACACAAAGACCCTGTAGACTAGCGGCTATCACTTAAGACACAGTTACAGCTGAGACAGAGTAAATGGTAACATCCAATAGATTTGTATAATGGGGTTTATTTAAGAAGCAAGGGGATTAGAGCTTTTACTCTACCTGATTATGTGTCATACTCGCTCCCCCCCAGCAGTGCACTCCGTAGGTCCTGACTTCCCTTCCCTGCACAGAGGTCTCTGCTTATCTGGGAATA
Organism: Astur gentilis; assembly: GCF_929443795.1. Lineage (NCBI taxonomy): Eukaryota > Metazoa > Chordata > Aves > Accipitriformes > Accipitridae > Astur > Astur gentilis. Next base: position 38,447,123 of record NC_064881.1, on the reverse strand, counting down.
CCGGGCACAAAGTCACGCTGGGTCATGCTGTGCCTCTGCTCACAATTACCAGCCACTGGTCTTACTGGCCAAGACCTCTGGGCTTCCCCTGGCATTTGTCTGCATGTATCTCCTCCAGTTTCAGGAACTTTCCTCCAGCTGGGATCTTCACCTTACTCTTTCCAAGACTGCTTTTTCTTTCCAACACTACTTCTTTCCAGAAAGCCTTCTTTTAGGTGCCAAGCCCTCAGATCTCCCAATCTAAACAGTGTATATGCAGAAGCACAACATATGATCACCTTCCTAACTGCTGGTTCTACCTCATGTTCCTTTATTAATTGGTGGTTTCAGGATGTGCCACTTTTTTGTTTATTCCAAGTTTTATCAAAATTTATATGCAGCCTATACTGGTTGCAGCCAGGATGTAGCAGGCTTCTCCTTAAGGGTTCAACAGTTCAGTTCCAGTCATTTACCCATACACATACTAACATTATCTGCTATCTGTTAGCATTTGCAATGTAAGCTATTTTTTCACCTACAAAGTACACCCAATCAGTTTTAGGGTGATAAGCATCAGCCATAAGCTGATATCATGCAGGAAAAAAAATAAAATTTACAATATATCCAGGATGAAAGGGGTACCACTCAAAAGAAAGAAGACAACAGTAGTAATGAAGTAAGTTCTCTACTGTCAGACAATATATATTAAAGTGCAATACTGGGTTGGGAGCCAACACACACATTTCTTGTTTGGATAACCACCACATTTATAAGGACAAAACCCAAACACCATCTGCTGAAAAGACCATTTCTCTAATACTGACTACATATTAGCAATGTCTACTGCAAGCAAGCTGGCAAATACTCACAAAGTCACCTAATAAGTACTTCAAAAAGGTGGTTGTTACTTGAAAGTGGAACCTGGAAGAACAGAAATATTTGAAGGAGTCATACTCTAGTATTCTAGCCTTCTGTAAATACATATTTATTTCTTTATTTTCAAGACAGGGCTTTTTTGGTGTGTTAAAACTTTGCATGATAAGTGAAGCAATAAGAACTTGAAGTTGCTTATGATGACATTTTTAATTCTCCCTAATTTGATGGTGACATTCAAATAAGTTATTGTTCATGATGCATTAAAATTTTGTCAAGAGTACACAGACCATATAGAGACACATTCTATTTTCTTCTGCATTTGAATAAAACAAATTGAATTTATAGAGACAGGCTTTTCTATTTTTGAAATTTCTGGAGATCTGACATAACTCATGCTGAATTCAATCTTGTCCTGGAAAAGGATAGAACGATTCTATTACACTGTGTGTCTATGCATACTATGTGAATATGCACTCATAATTTCATCTCATCAGAATACAGTCCTACTTATGTTTTGCATTTTTATCCTTGCTTCAACAGTCCAAAGACCAAACATTTTATACTAAGAAAATTTACCAATATAGACAGGAAATATGTTTGTGTGACAGAGGGAGAGAAAGAGAAGAAGACAGAGAGTGAGCTGTCTTCAGTAAAGTTTTTTTAACCAATTTCACTGACAGAATGGTATATGGCTATTAGCAGTCTTCATGTGAGCTTTTATCTCTGTGCCCCATGCCTCAAGGAGTGATAACAGCGTAGCAGCTCTCATTAGTTTTGAAAATGGATTTTGTTTTATCCCTTCAGTAACCTCACTGAGTGCCTGTCTCTGGCTTATTTCAGGTTTTATATTTCTTTTTCTGTTGTACATGACCCTTTCTGCTCATTTCTTCTGTTTGCTAGGTTTTCAATTGTACTAAACCTTCTGTAGCTGTCTAATATTACACTAATGGGAAAGGTGCTGCCAAGGTACAATAGTAAAACAGACCCTAACACTTTTTTTTTTTTTTATTGAACAACATACACAATTTTTGAGAACATTGAAAAGCATCAGGCAGAGGCACAAGCTAAATCTCAAACATGTGTTGATAGGGAAGTTACTTTATTTCACGCAGGAAATTACAGGAAACCAATTAACCTGATATGAAGATAGACAAGATATGAGTAGTAGTAAGCCTGGGGCTCTCATTAAGAACTCCACTGGAGAATTTGCTGTCTGCTTGTAACACACTGCATTTTGAAAAGGAATAACATGATTATAGAAATTTTAGTCTGTCTTCAGGTGTACAGATGGATACACACAAATAAGACATTATTAAAAATAAAAATACAATAAGGCCAGGATTTTGTAGATTTTATAGATTTGATTTGAATATTTAAAATGGGCTGGAGAAAATTTACAGAGGATGATACAAAACTTGCTTAAACTTTCTGTGTTCAAAATTATTCAAAATTACTTTGTAAAGGATGACCTCACACACAGTTCTGCTGAGTTCCCTCATGCTCTCTGTTAAACACATGATGTATTTTTGTATGGTTGGGTCATCTCTCATCTCATCAAGTTCAGGTACTTGGTGTTTCAATCTCTCCCTTAACTCCTGCCACTTTCATGAGTTTTTTTTTATTCAGACCAGAAAGATTTATATTTATAAATGTCTGAATGAAATAAGAATAGGCCTGAACTAGTCTAAGCCTATAAAGAAAGCAGAGTCACATTTTTATTTTGGCAGAAGTTCAGGAGAAGTATAATGTCTGTTCATCAAACAGATGTCTAACTTTTCCCCAAATTTATCTTAGGTTTGCCATCCATTCAGATAGCTTCTGCTACCTTCTTCATGCTCAGGAAGGAAGAAGGAAGGCAGACAGAGTCACTGGCCTTTAACTAGACTGTGCTACTGATCACCACCCTCTAGGCCTGGCTGTTCAGAGAGTTTTCAGCTCACTAAACTGTTTGCTCATCCAGCCCATACTTCATAATTTTCTCTATGAGAATCTTATGGGACACTGTCAAAATCTTTACTGAACTCCAGGTAGATAATATCCACTGCCCTCCTCTCATCTTCCAGGCCAGTCATTTCATTGTAAAATTTATCAAGCTGCTCAAGCATGACTTCCCCTTGGTGAATCCATAATAACTTTCTTGTCCTGCATATGCCTGGAAAAATTTCCCAGAATTAGTTGCTCTATCGCCTTCCCAGGGACTGAGGTGAGACTGACGGGCCTGTAGTTTCCTCCATAATCCTTCTTGCCCTTCCTGAAGATAGAAGTGACATTTGCTTTCCTCCAGTCCTCAGGCATCGCTCCCACTCATCATTATCATTCAAAGATTATTGGAGTGGCCTCAAAATTATATCAGCCAGATCCCTCAGAACTTGTGGGTGCATTCCATCAGGGTCCATGGAGTTATGTAAGTCCAGTTTGATTAAGTATTCCCTTTCCTGATCCTCTTCCACCATGGGTAAGTTCTCCTTGCTTCAGACTTTCCCTGTGGAAAGTTTTACTTTCCCCGTATGTATTGGGTCTGGCTGAGATGGAGTTAATACTCCCCATAGCAGCCCTCGTAGCACTGTGCTCTGCATCAGTAGCTAGAAAGGTGTAGATAACACACCAGTGTTTTGGCTACTGCTGAGCAGTGCTGGCACAGCATCAAGGCTGTCTCTCCAACATTTTTGCCCTCCCCTCAATGGCAGGCTGGGGCAGGGCCAGATCTTGGGACGGGACATAACCAGGACAGCTGACCTAAACTAACCAAACAGATACTCCATACCATATGACGTCAGCTCAGATATAAAAGCTAAGTGAAGGGAGATGGAAGGGGGGGCATTTTGTCTTCCGGAGAAACCACTACGCGTACTGAAGCCCTGCTTCCCGAGAAGTGTCTAGACATCACCTGCTGATGGGAAGTAGAGAATAACATAATTTGGTTTTTTCCTTGCTTTCGTGCGTGCGACCTTTGCTATCACTTTATTAAACTGTCCTTATCTTGACCCATGAGCCTTTTGTTATATTTTCTCTCCCCCGTCCATCTGAGGAGGGGGAGTGATAGAGCGGCTTTGGTGGGCACCTGGCATCCAGCCAGGGTCAACCCACCACAGTCCTTTTTGGCGCCCAAGCGTGAGTCCCCCACCTTTTAAAAAAAAAAATTCCCCACATCAAAATCAAAATAATATCATCACAAAACTGACAAAAAGTGGACAATTTACACACACAATCCACCCCTCGTCCCTTCACCACAATTACAACAATAAAAATTCCCCACTCATCAAGCAGCTCTTAACTCTCTAGCTGCGTTCAGTCCATGTTTTGCCCGTTACCTCTCTCAATTACTATCCTTATCTCAAATTCCTCACACTGCCCACATTTTCCACCAAACAGACTGAGATGGGTTGACCCTGGCTGAACACCAGATGCCCACCAAAGCCGTTCTATCATTCCCCATCCTCAGCTGGACAGGGGAGAGAAAAATATAACAAAAAGTTTGCGGGTCGAGATAAGGACAGGAGAGATCATTCACTATTACTGTCACGGGCAAAACAGACTCAGTTTGGGAAAATTAACTCAATTTATTACAAATCAAGCAGAGCAAGGTAATGAGAAATAAAAGGAAATCTCAGAACACCTTCCCACCAACCCTCCCTTCTTCCTGAGCACAAATTCACTCCCGGATTTCACCACCAAGCGCCCCCAGTGGCACAGGGGGACAGGGATGGGGTTTACAGTCATCACATGTTATTTTCTGCCGCTTCACCTCCTCAGGACGAGTGCTGATCACACTCTTCCCCTGCTCCAGCGTGGGCTCCCACCCACGGGAGACAGTCCTCCACGAACTCTTCCAACGTGGGCCATTCCCACGGGCTGCAGTTCTCCACGAACAGCTCCAGCGTGGGTCCATTCCACGGTGTGCAGTCCTTCAGGAGCACACTGCTCCAGCGTGGGTCCCCCACGGGGTCACAAGTCCTGCCAGAAAACCTGCTCCGTGGGCTCCTCTCTCCACAGATCCGCAGGTCCTGCCAGAAGCCTGCTCCAGTGCGGGGTTCCCACGGGGTCACAGCCTCCTTTGGGAACCCACCTGCTCCGGCGTGTGGTCCTCCCCGGGCTGCAGGTGGAGATCTGCTCCACCATGGACCTCCCTGGACTGCAGGGGGACAGCCTGCCTCACCAGGGTCTTCCCCACGGGCTGCAGGGGAATCTTCGCTCCGGCGCCTGGAGCATCTCCTCCCCCTCCTTCTTCACTGACCTTGGTGTCCGCAGGCTTGTTTCTCTTACATGTTCTCACTCCTCACTCCGGTGGCTGTTTCTCTCAGTCCCAACTTATATTTTCCTTCTTAAAAATGTTATCACAGAGGCGTTACCACTATCACTGATTGGATTGGCCTTGGCCGGCGGCGGATCCGTCTTAGAGCCGGCTGGTATGGGCTCGCTCTCTCTCAAACACAGGGGAAGCTTCCAGCAGCTTCCTACAGAAGCCACCCCTGTAACTGCCCCCGCTACCAAAACCTTGCCACACAAAACCAATACACCATATTCTCTGGGGCCTGGAATTCCTGAAGGCCAGGCTTGCTAGTAAAAACTGAGGCAAAGAAGGGATACAGTACTTCAGCCTTCTCCATGTCATGTGTTACCAGGTCCCCTGGCCTGTTCAGCAGTGGGCCCACACTTTCCTTAGTCTTCCTTTTGTCACTTAGGCACTTATAGAATACCTTCTTGTTCTCTTTCACTTCACTGGACAGATTCAATTCCACTTGGGCTTGGGCTTTCCTAACCTCATCCCTGCATGCTCAAAGTCTCTGTATTCTTTCCAGGGTACTTGTCCCTGCTTCTACCTTCTATGTACTTCCTTTTTGTGTTTGAGTTTGGCCAGAAGCTCCTTGTTCTTCCATGCAAGCCATCTGTCATTTTTGCGTCACTTCCTACTTGGTGGATTAGACTGCTCTGGAGCTTGGACGTGATCCTTGAATGTTAACCAGATTTCTTGTGTTCTTCTTCCCGCCAGGGCCTTTTCCCATGGGACTCTTAAAAGCAGATCTTTGAAGTGGCCAAAGCCTGTTCTCCTGAAGTCCTGTGCTGTGGTCCTGTTTTTTTGCCCTGCTACCTCATCTCAGGATGCTGAACTCCTGACTCTCATGGTCACTGCCAAGGCTGCCTTCAACCTTCTCATCGCCAATGAGTTTGTCCTTGTTTGTGAGGATGAGTGTATTGTGCGTTAACCCTGGTAGGTAGTTCAGTATCACACAGCTGCTCACTCACTCCCCTTAGTGGGATGGGGGAGAGAATTGGAAGGGTTAAAGTGAGAGAACTCATGGGTTGAGATAAAGAAAGCTTAATAGGTAAAGCAAAGTTGTGTATGCAAGCAAGGCAAAGTAAGGAATTCATTTACTACTCACCATTGGCAGGCAGATGTTTAGCCATTTCCAAGAAAGCAGGGCTTCATTACGCTTAACAGTTACTTGGGAAGGCGAAAGCCATAGCCCTGAACTTCCACCCTTCCTCCTTTTTTCTGCCAGCTTTATTGCTGAACACAAAGCCATGTTACGGAATATCCTTTTGGTCGCTGGCAGGACAGCTTGAGAAACAGAGAAGGCCTTGATGGTATGTAAGCACTGTTCAGCAATAACTAAACCATTGATGTTTTATCAACACTGTTTTGGTCACACACCCAAACATAGCACTATACAAGCCTTCACACAATGTGATAAAAACTAACTCTACCCCAGCCAAAATCAGTACAGAATATTATCATATCCCTATGCTTATTTTGTGCTTATCCATCCCTTGGTGTAGTGGACTTCTATTGTACATTATATACACTGTATGTATGGAAATACACTATTGTTTCTAGCTACAGTGAACAAGATGCAAGTGAAGTCTCTGTGCATTGCCCAGCACATCAGTGCCTGAGTTCTAACTGCCTTTAGGTGCTGGGTTAATACAAAGTAAAACAGTAATATGGCCTCCTAATTTTTACCTCCTATCCGATAAACATGAATACTCATGTTTACATGAATACAGACAGGTTTTTATTTTAAGAGGTGTTTTAAATGTTTTTGTTAACCGCATTACCAATTTTTTGGACATTACTGTGAAGCTGAGTATCAAAGCAGCAATGCTCCATGTGAAATCTATTGGCAAAGAATATGGGTTGCTGACAACAGTTATCATTTACAATGAGTCACTGTTTCAAAAGCAAGCTTAAAGCATTTCCATCAACTCTTTAATTAAAATATGGCACTGTTACTTCCAAGCAAATGGCACAACACAAAACCAAGAAGAGAATAAGGGGAAAAAGGAGGCTGGAAAAAAGCAATCAGCAAAAGCACAAGCCCACATTTTACTTTACTGGCTTAATGAGAATTATTTTTACTGAAAATGGTCACAAGCCAAGCTATTGATGAGATGCACGTTTCCCAAAAGATTTTCCACAGTTGTAAACAACAATGCCAAGTTCAGCAATTCCATGTTGCATGCAAACATGGAGTTAAAAATTCAACCTTTAAAAAAAAAACAAACAACAAATAAATTGTACAAGACAAGAGGTCTGTTGCAAATAAGGGAAGTGGAATTTTGGAACTGAAAGCTACAGCTTTGAACCAAATAGCATCTAGATTATGTAATGTCAACATTGGAAATGGACAAATTTATAGAAGTAACAGAGACATCTTCTGAAACTAATGGAACAATTGAACTGCATCCAAAATAGGACATAATTGTGCTAGACTTAACTGGTTTAAAAAAACATAAAGTTGATTATAATGGGAATCATACCAGGGTATAAGGTGTCAGCAAAATATTTTACAAATATAAAGACATAAATTAAAAGAAATACACTATATTGAATGTATACTTCTGCAAACACTTTGGTGAAATTATAGGAGCCTTACAGTTCTTAAGATCAGTAAGGCCAAATGGGGATACGCATGATTGGCACTATTAAAAATGTAGCCAATTATTTTTAAGGTGCTTAAAAAATGTGCTTTAGGATCTAGAGTCCCATTTGTGAAACACATATATTCTAAATATATATGCATTTTCTTTGCCTCATGCCTTCACAATCTGCCAATAGCTAATCTCTTACAGGAATCAAGGAAACAGTCTAATAGAGCGTATGAAACCAGAATCTTATAGGTAGTTGTGCCTAAAAATGTGAATTTCTGTCATTTCAGCAGTCCCAGTATTAATTTTATTTTTTTTTTTTTTTTGTCTAGAGCAAGATGGCTTTTGGAATGTTAAAGGCTTTTTGAGGATAAAAAATGTAAAAGCATACATGAAATAAAGAGTTTGACATTTTAGATGGGAATGAAATGTTTTGACTGCTGAATTTAAACTCTTTTTATTTGTTAATCAAAAAAGAAAGTTCTCCTGTTCCAATCTACAAAGTAACTCCTTACGAATGAAGAAACTTATCTTACAATCATTTACTCCATAGTTGTTGATAATAGTATTTCTTGGGATTTCATTGAAAGTATTGACCACTATCTAGTCAAAGAATATTAGATTAGTAACTTAAAATTGACTTCAGGTATCACTCTGGTATATCAGTACATTCCAAATGTTTTGTTTGTATGCTTTTCTCCTTTTTACACCTGAAGTAATTCGGTACCTGGAAGTTTGACTTTTAGGTGACTGTAGTCTAATACAGTGAAATCTTCCAGCACTGAGCAGACCACAGTATACTTTATATAACCCTATAAAACCCTTTTATATAACCCTTTTATATAACCCCCCTTTTTTATATAACGTTTTTATAAATTTATGTAACCCTTTATATAACCCTTATGCTGAATATTAGCATTGTTTTCAGAAGCAGGGCTATACACTTTTTTTATGCATCCTCATGAGGGTTTGCTCACTCTTTCAACTCAGTTACCTCTACTGGCAATATGGCATGGCAGCAATGCATAATAGAGCCTTCAGTGAAGGTGGAGGTAATGAAAAATTATTTAAATGGGGGAAATTGCTGGGTTGATGGTCATCAATGCAGAGAGAGCTGTGAATATTTAGATGGGGTTTTTAAAATTGAATTCAAACAAATGAATGCATGGAAACATACTTTTTTTTCCTCAATAAATCTTTAATTATATGCACATAAAAGGACATCTCCATCAATAGTGATAGACAGAACACAGCTAATAGCTCAGTGACTGGGGCACTCACCTACAAATAACATTGAGATTCAAAACCCTGAAGTGCTTCCCGCAGAGCAGTAATTTAAAAACTCGATCTTCTTGTTCCTAGGTGAGTGACCTAACTACAGCACTTTTTATTATTCTAGGAGCTTCTATACCACCCAACTGTGTTCTCCCTTTTTTTTTTTTTTTTTTTTTTTTTTGAAATCCAGCCTGGTCTGAAATACCTTTCTATCTGAAAGCTTAATTGAAACTAGGAGATTAAATAAAAAAGTAAGATGCTTTGGTTTGGTCTGGTTTCCCCTCTGGGTTGGTATTTTGTGATGAGAAGCATTACACTGAAAAATTCCCCATTTCTATAAAGAAATCTGTCAACAGCAATCTAAAAAGCTATTCAAACTTCTGCTTACAAAACATAAATACATAAAGTCTAAATTTAAATCTTCTTCCTGCGGATAATCTCTGAAAAAGTGGCAAAGGGCCAATTCCTATAAGTTCTGGCACTGTTTTTATGTCCTTTTGATCTTCTGTCTCCATCATAGCAAGGAAATGATTTGGCCACATTAGTTAATGATTATTTTGATATTATGAGTAGCAAGAGAATATATTTTCTTATGCATTCTTACTTTCCCTCAAAATCCACATAATCAAAATCATTATAATGGGTTATGCTCTCAATGATATGATGTATCAGTAAGAGAAAGAGTTAATTTACATTAGAGTAACTTATTACCTTTCTGATCCAACCTAAGCATCACTTAGACTGGCATTATTAAGGTAACAACAATCCACTTTTAGTCTCCTCTTCAGAGAATAACCATTATTATTTTTTCCTTCCTAGTCACAGAAATTGCAACCTTGGTGGAAATACTTTGGCTGGAATTCAGTCTGCAGATATAAAGAGTATGAACATACATGCACAAACCTATTATTGTACTCGGTGTTAATGCTTTAAAACTTGTGATAGTATGATAACATCACACCATATTTTCCCTAGCAAGGGTGTTCTTGCCAAATAGCAGCTCAAGAAATGGTGTGATAAATCTGGAATACAGCACTAACAAGAATACTACTGATCTGTAAGACTGCATAATTCTGCTCTCTTAGGTCCTTGAAGTGCTGATGACCTGGTGCATCTTAGCTCTTACCCTAGACTAGTGCCCAGAAATGCAATCGTAAGTCTGTCTTTCTTTCAGTCTGTGTGCCAGTCTCTCTGTTCTCCTAACAGCTTTTGAACCACCTGACCACTTCTAGTCATATTTTAAAGACAGGTAGAGACTAAAAGTACATACACTTTAAATGCTATCAAAATGTGAGGAGGGGCCATGGAGTTGCACACAACTGAACCCATTGAGGGAAAGGTAGGCAAAATTCAGCCATCAAATATGCAATTGACCAATTAGCATATACCTTAGACTGGAAATAGTCTAGTAGACTGACAGAGGGAAGATAATATGTAGAGTTAGAGTTACTCTGGTGGTAGGATGAAGAGAGAAAGAATTGTTATCTGAAAGAAAGTAAGTTTCACTAGTTTAAACCCACCAATGCAACGATTTGTTTCTGTGTGTGGTGCAGCTGCCATAGAGATTGCAGTTGTATCTGTTAGATATGCACTGCACTTTGGTGGTCAGTCCCTGGCTGTTTTTAACCTTAACTACTTTATGAGACACTGCTTTAGGGGAAGACTTCAAGCCCACTCAAATCCATGTACACTATAGCTGTCTAAATGTAACTATTTGGAGAAAGGGCAGGTCATGTTGTACTAGTGTTTATACTGTGCAATATTTGACAGCAGCTTATACAGTATCGTTGATAAGTAATAGCCATTTGTACTTCCTAGGCCCTGAGTGAAGTGAACAAAGCTATGCTCTGTTTTACTTGTCTAGTCCTCTTTACCAAAACAACCAATTTGGAATTAACTTTGTACCCATCGACTTACAAGTTTAAGTGGGAATGGAGAATTCTTGTCATTAAAGTCTTAATACCATAGGAAAAAAAATCTAGCAAATCAGTTTTTGATAGCTTTAAAGACCATAGTTGATTAATCTGCAAAATGCAACCATTGTTTGGTGGTTTTTTTGGTCTATGATCTACAACATGCACAAGCAATAAATCTATCTTCCAGACATTAATTCATCCTCACTATAAAAAAGTAGAATGGTCTGCTGGTGATCACTAAAGTTTACTAAGATTTTTTAAAAAGGCTGTCAGATGAAAATGTATAATGTGTTAAAATGCATTCTGATGAGAAATAATAAACCCTTATATATTAATCATGCCACTTCAGTTTTTATGTAATGCATTAATTACATAGGCAAATGTAGTGGTATGTTAGGGTATCAATGCTAACACAATTCAAAATCATTCTGTCAAAAATCCTGAAATAAAATTTATTTTCATTCTCTTCATTTGAACAGGATATATTCATATAACGGTGTCTGATCAGCAAATTTTTATACAGTAAACAAATGGCATGAACTGGTTTTAGAAAGAAATAATTTTGTTCTGACATTGAATGTTAGAGCTTAGTTTTTTGGTTGTTTGTTGTTTTTTTTTTAATTTTACTTGAGCAGATCCTCTTTGTATATATACATCTTTTTCTGGTTTGTATGTATACAAACTTTTTGTACATTTGTATATGTACAAACTTTGCATGTATACATAAAAAACAGAGCAGAAGGAAAAATTAGTTGTCTAATATGACTCATCACAAAAATGCGTCACAGAAGATAATGAGATCTATCTTAAAATCAGAGTATAATAAATTGCAGACTGAGATTCTGCTGAAGGTAATGATTTCCATTTTGTAGCTTTCAGATCTTAAAGGGATGGTTTGGAAGGGAGATCCATAAGTGCGATGTACCCCTATGGGCTAGACATGCTTCTTAGCTCAGTCCTCGGAAGAAACATGACTAGCTCAATGCTTTCTTTATCCCTAGGGTAATTCAGACTGGAGAGGATCTCATGATGTCATCGAGTTCAATATCTTGTCCAAAGAAGGACTAGGAGGTCAGAGTAGGATCCTCAGGACTTTTTCTAGTCTGTTTGAAAATCAAAGATGGATAAAACCCACACCACTTAAATTACTTCCCTTCCCTCCTCTTCTCCTTGGTTCTATCAGAAGGAATTTAAGTCACTGTATCTTCCTACAACTATGTAGTCTTGATTAGTGAGGCACCTGGGCTGTACCAATTTCTCCTCAGGTGGAACACAGTGGAGATGTTCATCAGTTTCTGACAGGGTTTTCTGTACCCTTTAATTAAAAATTTATTATTTTTTTTCTCCCACTAGGACCTAGGGAAAGGCCTTTGTCTTATATTGCATTTGAAATTGAAACTGGTCCCTGAGGGGACTGGCACTCCTGAAGTCTGCTCATTTCTGGTTTTGTCAAAATATTCCTTCTTCAATACCTTAACCTCTTCTTCACATCATTTCACTGACTGTCTATTGTCTTTCATATCTTTCATAAGTAATTTGTGTTCACTTTGGAGATCTTTCTCTTCCAGCTCCATGCTGCCTATCATCTCTCTCTTACTGTTGAGAATCTGGCCTCTCTTCCATTGTGACATTTCTTCACTGACCAAATGATATATTTTCCAAACAAAAGTCTTTGTACTTTGTATCTTGCTATCTCTTGATGTGTAGGAAGCGTTCCCACAATGCCACTTCATTATCCACCTCCAAAACATTACTTAAAGTTCTCCTTTTCCATGATGCCTACAAAAAAATGTGACTGTGGTTAGACCACTGATGTGCTCAGATGCCAAACTGAGTGCAGTCTCATTTTCTTGAAGTTTCATACTGTCTGAAGTGTTGCAGAATGCCAGTAAAAATATTTAACATCATTGGCCTTTATGTCAAGATGTTAAGTTTATACAATGTAAGTAAAAGAAGGCTGAAGTTGTTAATACAAACTACAAAGCAGTTCTCTTTTGCTATGTTGTCCTTTTCAAACAAGGTTGATTTCCTTCACTTCTCCAGTTTGGCATTTCCATTGACTTAATGATGAGAAAAAGCACAGAAATAGCCCAGACATTTCATGGTTTTACAGTACATGGGAGGATTTAGATTTATTGTTGATGGATCCTTTCAAATGGCAGTTCAACTAGAATGAAAATAGAGATCCAAAGGTTGTTCATTGTTCCAAAAAGGATGATTTTAGTAATTTATTTTTAAACAAACAAACAAGGATCCCTGCAAGTCTCCATTCAGATGTTATGTAAGCAACATGGAAAACCAAGAGGTAAATCAAACTGTAATGGGAAAAGTCAGAATGAAATAACATCAAAAATTAGCTTGCTGACAGCTTCACACACCAATTTCAAAAGGGTTTGAGCTTAAAGAAGAAAGCATAAATCTTCAAACCCTAACATTTCCACTTTAACCTATGGTTGTGATCATTAAAAACATGATGGATTTCTAAACACCTACAGAAGAAAATGGAAAAGCAAAGTTCTAGAGGTTGAATTCAGTGCCATTATAGGAAATCTATTACAACCATCCAGGTTTGCCACAGAGTTTCAGATCTTCATGAAAAGTTCCCAGTAAAGAAAACAGAGAATTCAGAAGAATGGGTTATGACAACATTCCCAGCAGTGTCCCATTTAGAAGACAGTCAATCTTTGACCTTCGACAAGATACAATTATTGCAGGAAGTATCAAATACAGCTTATAATTCTGAATTTCATGTATATATAAAAATAAAGATTTTGGCGGTGAGAATGAATGTTATCATGGGAATGCAGATTAAAAAGTCAGAGAGACATAGCAACAGCACTTTAGATTGAAGATGTCAGGGAGCTGACAAATGGGATAAATGTCGTGTAAACTTTGAGCTGAAAAAGAAAACAGACTTGCCAACCTCTAAACCTCTAAACAAGCCACTTTGAGTGACCACTGAGCCTGCAGTACTGAACTGACAAGATGCAGGATTTCCTTCTGTATTCCATAGTCCTTAGCACAATCCACCAAACACATAAATTGGTAGCATTTGGAAGTGCTTACTGACCTTTTCCGACAGCTTTCCATTCTCTCGAGCACTGAAATCAGGCTGTTTATACGCCCTGAGAATAAGGGTCTGACTCTCACACACTTCATGGCCCCAGGGAACATCAATAGCAGAGGTGCCTCCAGAAAAAGCAGCAGAGGAACTGCAGGCAGAATCTTTGTCACAACAGAAACATCACATTCCAAAGAAGCAATACACTCTTTGCAGTAATGGCTAGCCTAAAGTTTTATTGAGGAAGTAGTTTTATTGTCCTTTAACTTTTCTCTGAAGCATGTGTGTGCACTGCATATATGAACAAGATTTGTTACATGTACAGGATGTGAGCAGAGTTACTAAACTAGATCTTCAATAGGCAATTGTAAGCTTAATCTCTGGATTTGATTCAAACCACCCAATACCTATTATGTACACCCCTTGCCCAATATATTTTCATGATTTAGAAACAAATAGTTACATTGTCCTTCATTAAAGTGAATATTAAAATTGATTAATTATTAACTTTTTTTCCTGAAATGAGATCAAGCAAAAGGCTAAAATCAATCATTTTTGTTGCTCTTTTTTTTTTTTTCTTTTCTTTTTTTTTTTTTTTTTTAATATTTTGACTGGCTATTGTCAGTTGAAACAAATTTTAAAGATAACAAGAATTTAATTATTTTATTAATTTCATTCCTTGGTAAAAGTTTTCTTTTTAAATTTTTAATTGCTAAGCAGAAATACTGTTTGCACTTTTTTCTTGCCTTGGTGAGAACTCTTCCAGTGATCTTCCACTGTAAGTTCCTTTTGTTAGGTCTTCAGGAACTTTTGGGAACTTTCTTATGAAAGATTTGCTTTGCCATCCACTGGGGGAAATGTGTCTAGCTTTCTACTCCAAATTTACAGACGCAATAGGAGAGATGAGAAGAAAGGATGCCTAGGAAAAATTAGTCAGGAAACTAATGGAAATTTTCTGAGCAGATGGAATTTCCATGCTTTGCCACCCATGAATCTTTACGTTGAAACAACTATTGTATGGTTAACGGCTTTCATGATCTCTGTCCTGAATCCCAAGATTAAAAAAGAAAAACAAAGGAAAACCAAAACCAAAAAAACCCAAAACAAAACAAACAGAAAATGAGATTCTTATTGCTTGACATATTGTGATGGGTTGACCCTGGCTGAACACCAGGTGCCCACCAAAGCCGTTCTATCACTCCCCCATCCTCAGCTGGACAGGGGAGAGAAAATATAACAAAAGGCTTGCGGGTCCAGATAAGGACAGGAGAGATCATTCACTATTACTGTCACGGGCAAAACAGACACAGTTTGGGAAAATTAACTCAATTTATTACAAATTAACCAGAGCAAGGTAATGAGAAATAAAAATGAAATCTCAGAACACCTTCCCACCACCCCTCCCTTCTTCCCGGGCACAACCACACTCCCGGATTTCACCACCAAGCCCCCCCAGCGGCACAGGGGGACAGGGATGGGGTTTATGGTCATCACACGTTATTTTCTGCCGCTTCACCTGCTCAGGACGAGGGCTGATCACACTCTTCCCCTGCTCCAGCGTGGGGTCCCACCCACGGGAGACAGTCCTCCACGAACTCCTCCAACGTGGGCCATTCCCACGGGCTGCAGTTCTTCACGAACTGCTCCAGCATGGGTCCATTCCATGGTGTGCAGTCCTTCAGGAGCACACTGCTCCAGCGCGGGTCCCCCACGGGGTCACAAGTCCTGCCAGAAAACCTGCTCCGTGGGCTCCTCTCTCCACAGATCCGCAGGTCCTGCCAGGAGCCTGCTCCAGCGTGGGGTTCCCACGGGGTCACAGCCTCCTTCGGGAACCCACCTGCTCCGGCGTGGGGTCCTCCACGGGCTACAGGTGGAGATCTGCTCCACCGTGGACCTCCCTGGACTGCAGGGGGACAGCCTGCCTCACCAGGGTCTTCCCCACGGGCTGCAGGGGAATCTTCGCTCCGGCGCCTGGAGCATCTCCTCCCCCTCCTTCTTCACTGACCTTGGTGTCCGCAGGCTTGTTTCTCTTACATGTTCTCACTCCTCACTCTGGCGGCAGTTTCTCCCCATCCCAACTTTTTTTCCTTTCTTAAAAATGTTATCACAGAGGCGTTACCACTATCACTGATTGGATTGGCCTTGGCCAGCGGCGGGTCCGTCTTAGAGCCGGCTGGTATGGGCTTGCTCTCTCTCGAACACAGGGGAAGCTTCCAGCAGCTTCTTACAGAAGCCACCCCTGTAACACCCACCCCCCCCCACTACCAAAACCTTGCCAAACAAAACCAATACACATATTTTTCAATTATTATTTATATTCTGCTATGAAAATTTATATAAGTAAAGGTCTCAGTCTGTAACAAAAAAAAACCAAAATAGATATTATTGACTCAGTTAAATTAGTTTATTTTTCAAATATATGTCCTTATTAATAGAATAATATAGATCTGAAGTAGAAAGTTCTGCCAGTACAGAGCATCTTTGTAACTTCACAAGGGATGATGCTAGAAAATGAGTAGAGCTCTTTATAAGCCAGAGGATCAGAAGACTTGTTAGTATGTGAGGTGACTTCCAACTCAGTAGATTAACGATAATTGGCTCTTACTGAATGGAAAATGAGGAAGCTTGTAACATACTCAATGAAGCTGATCATTGCAGATGGGGGATGAGGTTTGTTTTTGTGAGTGTGTGTTTTAATCTTGCTTGAACTGAATAGTTCACTGTGACACAACTTTATGCATGACCTCTGTGACTCAGAAATGCTGCAGGCAAAATTCTTCCTCAGAGATAGGGAACTAAAAGCATTTGTGATTCTAAGAACGGACATACACAGTAGTGCTCTTTTTACCAAAATATCTTCAGGCTATTTGAAATAATAAAGTGTGGAAATGTGGTAATGAAGAGGAAGATTACCTAAGCGGACTGTGAATGAACACTCTAGAAGAACACAAAAGAAAAGGGAAGACTTAAAGCAGTTGCTTGCAGTAACAGGGCTGGATTGCTAGCAGAGGAATGTCCTTTGAGCCCTGTGATTTTTATGTCTGAGATTTTCTTCAGATGTATAGTCAGTCATTTGGCTGGTCACTTCTCAGTTACAACACCTTGCAAAACGTAAGATTTAGACAGATGAGTTAGTAACACAGTAAAGTTTCCAAAGAAGGATTATTCTGAGAATTGTCCCAAGGCTTTCACCCTGCAGTTGCAATAACTATGACTACCGAGCTGTGAAACATAAACAAAACTGTATGATTCCTTCCATACAGGCTGTAACAATGAGACCATGATGCTGGAAGAACATAAAAGCAAAAACTGTGAATACACCTAGAAATTTAGCAGTGCTGGGCCAGCACTGAATACAGTATAAATAGAGGTGGCAAAGCTAGTTAAATACAACCCCAGACACATTAAAGGCAGGAAAGCTAAACACTCTCGGTACAGAACTGCTATTTTCAAGTCTTATTTGAGTTATTTACATCTTCAAACATCATTATCATAGCATGTCTCTGCAGGTAACAAGATAAATGTTACCTAGTATTTGTAAAAGCAAATGCCCCCAGACTAACTCTAAATGCGCTCTATGTTCTGCTGATCAATGACCTATTTTGTGGCTACTTATCCTTGCATCAGTTATACACCATTTCTTACGGTTATGAGTCAAATAGTTTTCATATCATGAAAATAGGGTCTAGGTTATAATACTTGACAATTTTCACAATAGATAGGAAAAAAATTAAGATACTGTAAGATTTTTACATTGAAATGGCAGGAAAAGAGACCATGACAGTAAGAGAATAGGCAATTGTTTATTTCCACTGGCTAGTCAAGTAATGTGTGATCCAAACAGCCATCCTCTTGCTCCCCAAGGGCTGCTCCTGTTGTCACCATCACCATCAGTTGTGAAATCATAGTTATTTTTGTGGGGATGCAACCCCATATGGAGGCTGCAGCAGCTGCACTCAGCCTCTCTCTTCAGACCTTGCAACCTCACGGGGAGAAACTCCCACTTCTGTCCCTTTCTCTCTTTCTCTTCTTCTCAGTTAGAGCAGATCCTAGTCCTCCTTTCTACATCTGGCCTCCTTGTGTTAGTCCAGAAACTGAAGGTAAGGTGAATAAAGGCCTACTTCAAAGAGAAAGAGCGGGTCTTGGAAAGAAAACTCTGTGTAAGTTAAAATCCTGTTCCCAAATGAAACTGAGAAAGTGGAGGGGGCAATGGTAAAGCAGAGCAGGGAAGAACTAATACCTTTGAATTTCTTTGCAGTCCCTTACAATGCTAGTAAATTCTACATCTCCCTCTTTCTTGAAACTCCTTTCGCTCTTTCCTAGTTTTCCCTCACGTCCCCCGAAAACTAAATGACTCCTCTCAGCTCTCTCTCAGGGCTCCTGATCTACATATTATTCCTCCCAGTCACATCATCCTCCTGGTTTTTCAGTCCTTGCTCTGTTACTTCCACAAAAT
Source organism: Astur gentilis (assembly GCF_929443795.1). NCBI lineage: Eukaryota > Metazoa > Chordata > Aves > Accipitriformes > Accipitridae > Astur > Astur gentilis. The sequence continues at coordinate 38,428,693 of NC_064881.1, read as the reverse complement.
TCAACTTTGTCTATGGTTCTGAAAAGCTGAGAACTCTGATCCTGGGAGATTCAGAGAGATTTATAAGAACATATCTGTACCTCAGGGATATTACCTGGAAGTTAATTTTCCTGCAGGGATCTAACATCCATCATTCTTCTCCCCCAGGAGATATAGCCAGGCTTAAAAACTGCAGTTCGTACACAACAAGGATGAGATTCATGAGTGTGTTTTAGGACCGATTACACTAATAGTTATTGTCATGACCTTGCCAGTCAGAGCTGCTTCAGCTAAGATCATGTTATGCCTTAAATTAGTTAGGTTGTACCTGAGGTCTTTGCCCGATATCTCAAGGCCATAAGAGTTAGCTGAACAGGACCAGAAATTCTAAACTTGGAGTAAGGCTAAACTGGACTGTCAAAAAACCCCACAAACATCAGAGATACTCTATGCATTAAATATGTGGAACACTGTACGTTGCTTTAAAAGAGAAACAAATGGTTACATCACATACAGTGAATCTTGAAGTCTGTTAAAAATCAACTGACTATTGCTTAATGGGATAAAACAAAAACACAGAAAAAATTTAAACAAAATAAATTATTAAAATTTGGGGATAGCAGTTGCAGGGATTGGTAAGTCTTTATCCTATACACAGGGAGAAGCAAAATCCATTGCCCTATATCTGGATGTAATTCCATTGCAGCAACTAGATACAACTGAGCAATCTGTGCACTCAAAGTGTGAGAAATGTGTTGAGAACAAACTGAAAGAAGGCATTTTAAAGCATACCAGATTTAGATCTCATTCATCAAGAGTCATATCCCTGCTACTGTTTCAGCATGGCTACATTACACCATGCATGCACCAACTCTTGTGTAAATCTTAATTTGCCCCTGGTTTATGAATTCACTTGTTCCCTGCCTTAGAAAAAATTACACGCGAGAGCAGAAAAAATTATACTTTATTGTATTATACCTGAGAGGTAGAATTTTTCCAAACAACAACTATTCAAGGGAAAGAGAAATTCAGAAGAGAAAAATACTTAAAAAATACCCCTTGGAGTTCCAGTAACAGACAAGGTTAGGATATGCAAAATGGCAGCTAAAAAAAAATAAATACGGTATATTAACATAATATCACAGAGGTGTCACATCAACAGAACAAAGAGAGGAAAGCTCCATTCCATATTACCAAATAGTTACCATATCTGGACTAATACTTTTCATTCTGTGCTTCTCCTTGCCTGCAAAAAATAAAGTAAATTAAAAGAAATTAAAACAAAATATTTTAAAAATATTAAAATAGTCAGAAAAATAGCCACAAGAGGACAGAGATCTGTAGAGACTAAGCTGTGTGGAAAGATTTAAAGTGATTGCTTTAGTAGACATAAAGAGCCAGATACTCATCTGGTTCAAATCAGCATAGCTTCAATGAGCATTTGGTCTAAGAAATGTCTAGATATTTGCTAAATGTGTACAAAAAGAGAAGGTATAGTGTGGAGAGATATATCCAATAGTAATAGGATCAAATTAATTAAAAATATATAGGTTGGTTATTAGGAAAATATTAACAGTGTAATATGTATCGGTTTAGGAATGTGTCTCCTAAAGGAAATGAGATAACTCTATTTCAGGAGGTATTTCATACAAGAGAGACATAATGAACTAAATGTATATCACAGAAAACAGTCCTACATTAGCTAAAATGAGTTAGCTACGTTTTTTCTATTATCTACTTGCTGTGATTTTCTGAAGCATTTGCAATCTGTGTGCTTGTAGGATTGGTGGCACACTAGGAAGACACCTGGACATGTTTTTTATATAATATTTGAGATAGATAAAGCTGAGCTAAAATAAAAAGAAGCAAAGAGGAAAAAAGGGAGGCTGTGACTGGGCAATCAGAGAGCTGGGAAAAGTGCAAAACCATCCTTTTAAACACGCTTGTCCTTGCTATATTTACTTGCCAGGTAATTCAGATATGTAAGGAGATGATTACAGAGGAGACAATTTTGGGCCTTCAGCAAAGACTTGATCATGTTTCAAAAGCACCTAGACAGAGCTGATGAAAACTACAGACTATGTAAAAGTTGGTGGAGTGAGGGGAATGACCTCCAGCAATAAAGAATGGCTACAGGAACAACCCACACCTCACATTGGATATTATCACACTGTATCTTGCAATTCCTCCAACTGATAAGGGTTTTCTGGTAACCAGAAAAGCTAATGTTTATCATCCTTCCTGTCAGTCTGATGTGCCTTCCAATTTTTGGCTTAAAAGCTAAATAAAACCCCACTCATACCTTAATGAGAGGAAACCTGAAACAGGTGAAGCCATGTGTGCCTTTTTACAAATCAGACTGGATGCACAACACAGGACAGATCCTCACCAGGTTGTTAAAGGGTTTCAGTACACTGGGGTCAGTGACCCTTTCATACACATAAGCAGAGATTTTTGGCCCAGTGACCTGAATTTTTTTCTGTTATAACTCTTTAGCTCTTTCTGTAATCTGGATTATGCTGTAAGAAGATATTTGATTTTCAGAAGTATTTGTATGACATCCAGGGTTATGTTATTTCTGTCTGTAGCACTCAGAAGAGAACTGGTATTCTACTGGGGCAAAGAAAAAGCCTCCAGATTCCCTCCCTTTTATAGCATTATATGTACAAGAAGCTTTTAGTAGCTTGGAACTCCCTCTCTCTGCTAGCTCCATTGAATAAGCTTAAAATAATTGACTTCATTATTTGAAGTTCAGTTTGATTAGTCCTAAAATTACGTGTGTTTCCATGGGAGGTCCTAGTAATTTTTTCAAATAAAAAGACAAGGTAGATCCCATAGAAATTAAGAGAAATATCTGTGGTTTATGTCTTGGTAGTAACATTTTGCTCACACACTTAGTGTGCTTGCCAATTTTATTCAATCCAAAGGTTGAATTCACATAGTTGTGCTTGGTTTTATGTATGGAAGAGGAAAAACAATGAAAGATGAAAGCATTTCTTCATGTCATCCTCTGTCTCTTGTTCATTTTTAGTCAGCACCCTGTAAGTGATATTAAGTTTTCTGTAATGCTGTGGGATTCCTTTTCCTTTGACTTTCATGCTCTTCATCTTGAGCTGGCATTTTATGTTACTCATTACTGTCACTATTGGAAAGAATAGCAAGATCAGCATTTGAACATCATTATTTGAACACAGCTTACTTGATAAAGTATTTCCCTTATTGTGCTTAATAAAAAAGTATATTGTTTTATGTTCCTTGTGCTCTACCTAGATGTTACTATTTTAACAGCTAGGAAGAAATTGTTTTTTGTTTCAGTAAATCAGTTTCCAATTCAAAAAACCCAGCAGGAATCTGAATAAATAGATTAACATTACCGACACTGGCAAAAAATGGACTAAGATTCACTGAATCTCATTTTGATCTTGATCTGCAGGGTCTGTAGTGGCATAATTCAAGTAATTTCAATACTGTTACACTTAATTATACCAAAGTATGTGGGATTAAGAATCAGACTAGTGACACTTTTTTTCCCTTTCCACTTCCCTTGGAGGATGAAGTATGAAACACCTCCTGAATGGCTTTTATTTTGTCATCTTCAATAGGAATTTCCCCTGAAAGGGAACACTAGACAGTGGGTTGTAAAGATAGTTTATGTACTGTCAAGATAATGTTTCTTGAGTAAATGCCAGATCATAGTATATTTGATGCTTGCCAGCTGCTTATGTCCTCTTAAGGAGGCATGAGTTCCCCTGATATCGGGTCCAACTTTCTCTTGGGTTTTTTTGCAAGCCATGAAAGTCATGAGTCTAACCTGCCAACTGTATACACTTGCAAATAGCTGGAATTAGCTCTATTTCGAAACAAGCATATAGCTTGCATGGGAAAGATGACATGCTTGTTCTTCCTTTGTTATCAGTTCTGCAATCTACCCAAGTCTGATGACTGTTCTAAACACACAGAAAATGTCATGTGGCAAGGAATCTTTGAACATGAATGTCAGTCAGGAATGATCAGGGATTTCAATGAACAGGCCATTTACTATATTTAGGATTCCCACAAGTACTATGGGAAAAGGGAAGAAACACCACCTCGACTCTATTTGTTTCTTAGATGCATGATTAATTTTGCCTATATGCCCAGATCATGAAAATCTGTAAAAATTATGATAAAATTGAACTTTTAAAAAAGGACTATTTATTTATTTAAAGGTTATCAATTATATTAAAAATCTTTGCTTTAGATTTTTCTTTAATCTACTTATTTCACCACTACTCTTTAATTTTACAACTAAAAATGGGGTAAAATAAATAATCAAGACATAAAGGAGTAGAAGAAAACAACCCATAAATCTAAGTTGGTCACGATCTTTCATGTACATTTTCTTGAAATAATATCAAGAATGTAAAACTTCAGCCCTGAGATTTTATTACTCTAGTTTTGATGTATAAATTGCAGAAACAGCACCTCCCCCCCCCCCGCCCCCCCCCCGCCCCGAACATGAATTTAACCAATATTGGACTTATTGGCCTTGAATTTTAGGAGTTATTTGTTAATTAAGTAAATGAAGAAATAGTCAAAATGGGCAGCTCATTTCCTCTGGAAAAGCAGAGGAAAGGAAACATTGTACTTTCTTAGATTAAATAATCCCATAATTTGTAGTCTGAGATGAAGTTGAGAGTTAGAAGACACCTTTTAGTTGCTATTCCTGTAATAGCTGATCTCCTCAAATTAACATGGTTATTTGGAACATAGTTGTACATAGTGATTAAAACTAACTGTAATTCCTCTTTGATTATTAAACTATCAGACTGCATATCTGTATTACAAGGGTGCGTTTGTTACTGGTTAAACGCTGAGGTACAATTGGTGAACAATATATACTTCAAAGATGCTCATAGACCAGGAAACCTTTCAGAAGGAAAAAGGATGTCTATTGCTCAAGGTATAATTGTCTTCTTTCAGGGTAACTTATTTTTTAATTTGAAATAAGTACTTCAAAGAGATTCAAAGTGGGCTATCAATCCTTTGAAGCTGTCAAGAGGTAATGATTTAGGATTTCCATTTCAAAGAATTTTACATCTTAGATAAAATGGAACAATTCCATTGAAAACCAGAAGATCCAGGCCTGAAATGACAACAAGACAGCTTCTAAAGGATCAGCTAACAGAAGTGACATGCTTTTATTGTTCCTTGGTGAGTATTTTGACCTATATATGACTGGATTATCTGAACCTATGGGTTTATTACTAAGTAAACTCAATTACTCTCTAGAAGTTAGGCTAAATAAAATGATCTCTGCTGGGTCCTTAACACAAACTGTTACCTTTGAATATTATGGTTTGGGAAGAATATTTATTTATTTCAGGATTTTTGGCCTTTTTTTTTTTTTTTTTTTTTAAGAAAGGTCAGACCAAGGCATTTGAATGTATATATAGATATATAATACTTAAACGATGATTACCTTCTAGTTTCTGAATAAATGACTGGGATTATGACAATCACTTCAAAATGTCTTTGCTCATTTGAAAATGAAGAAACCTTAAATCTTATTTGGTTAGGGTTAATTACAGGCAGAAACAAAGAGGCAGCATCCCTGGGAAGCGGACTGCTGGTGGCAGTGAAATTGCTATGGTCAGACTGCCTATTTCACCTAAGCCAAAGCTCTGGGACTACAAATTAAGTAATACTTCTGTCACTAAAAGGAGAGTTGTGAGCTATTATCTAATATTTGGCACAGCTATCTTTCCCAGAAGCAACACTGATTGAGACTTTCAATGTTTCCCAGTGTTTTGGGTTTGTGTGGCAGGGTTTTGGTAGCGGGGAGGGGTTGCAAGGGTGTCTCCTGTAAGAAGCTGCTAGAAGCTTCCCCGGCGCCAAGTCGGACCCACCTCTCACCAAGGCTGACCCAATCAGAGATGGTGGTAGCACCTCTGGGACAACAGATTTAAGAAGGAGAAATCTGCAGTGGAGGGGGAGTGGAATGTGAGGGGAACCCCTCTGCAGACACCAAAGTCAGTGAAGAAGGAGGGAGGAGGAGCGGGGGAGGAGGGGATGCCCCCCCAGCCCATGGTGAGGCGGCAGGCTGTCCCCCCCAGCCCATGGAGGGGAGCGGGGGACCAGATGCCCACCTGCAGCCCCGGGACGAGCCCAAGCTGGAGCAGGTGGATGTCCCCGAAAATTGCTGTGATTCCATGTGAAAGCCTGTGCTGGAGCAGTCTGTGACTGAAGGACTGCAGCCCCCGTAAAGGACCCACGCTGGAGCAGTGTATGAAGAATTTCAACCTGTGGGAAGGACCCATGCCAGAGAAGTTCATGGAGAACTGTCTCCTGTAGGAAGGACCCCACACTGGAGCAGGGGATGAGTGAGGAGTCCTCCCCCTGAGGACGAAGGAGCAGCAGAGACAACGTGTGACGAACTGACCCCAACCCCCTGTTCCCCTGCGCTGCTGAAGAGAGGAGGTAGAGAGAACCGGGAGTGGAGTTGAGCCGGGAAGGAGGAGGGGTGGGGGGACGGTGTTCTAAGGTTTGGGTTTACTTCTCATTATCCTTATTTTGTTTTGATTTGTAGTAAATTAAATCGATTTTGTTTCTTCCCCAAGTTGAGTCTGGTCTTTGCCCGTGACCATAACTGGTGAGTGATCCCTCCCGGTCCTTGTCTCAACCCATGAACATTTCTTTATATTTTCTCCTTCCCATCCCATGGGCAGGGGGAGGAGTGAACAAGTGGCTTCATGGTGCTTTGTTGCTGGCTGGGCTTAAACCATGACACCCAGCCTCTGGATGTCAGCAAGAACAGAGAGACCTGTTCTCCATGGTTCTCCAAGCAACATCTCACCTTTTCCTCCCGGTGGCAGAAGTGACATAACCACAGCCTAGCACAGGTCCCTTGCTCTTGAGGTTCCTCTCTAATGCTGAGAAGCCTTAAACTGGCTGTAGATCCAGCAGCCGAGTGAATTTCATAAAGATAGAGTATATCAAGTCTAATTAAAATTATGATTGCACTTATTGGAGGTGTAAAAACATAGAAATATTTCAGTCTTATTTTGAAATGTTAAGTAAGTTTAACTGGGTCACTGTCTCCTGGTAGTAGGACATCCAAATTAGTCATTATTTTTCTCAACAAACTAAGCAAGTTTTCTTAATCAGAAAAATAACTTAAATAGAAATGATGATTAGATAAAGGACAAAAAGTATACAATTGGTCTATATGCATATTTCAGAAAACTTTTCTGGCAAAGAAATCTTACTAATAGGATAGACTGTGAGCAGGATTTGGAGAGACAAATTACCCCAGAGGAATGTGCTTTGATGTGGAAAAGAGGATCAATCACCTCAATCTGTAGTACACTAAGAGAAAATTTATTTAAGATATGGTTTCACTTCACACAAGTCAGGCTCATACATAGAGAATATTGGAGAAATTGAGGTGACAAGGAGATTTTATGGATTTTGCAGACATAATTGTGGCAGAGAGACTTGGATAGTGTCTGAAAACAAGCAGTAGAGATTGTTGCATAAGATTGCCTTTGTTCTTTCTAGCAAAACACTCACACTTGACTCCATATTTAGTTTTTCATTTGTTAGTAGCCACTAAAGTACTGGATAGTTTCTCATTAAGAATGAAGAAAAATAATCTCACAGAGGAATAGCTCCAGAAAATAAGGAACATGGTAAAAATTTGAACCCATCAATTATATATTCAGAAATGTACAAGAAATAATATGAATCTAGTTTCTAGCAGCATAGCTTTAATTTAATAAATGTGAATACTTAAATCACAGCAGCTAGCAGTCTATATGATGTAAGAGATTTATCGAACCAAATGACCTAATACTACGAGCATGCTATATTACTAAATATTTTTAAATGAAAACAAATCAAAATATGAACTTTTAGTGATTATTTTGTTGTTGATATTCATGTGGCAGTGATCTATAACTCCATTTGATATCCTAAATGGTTATTATAATGCCCTTTATCTTTTGGAAAAAATATTTTATTGATAAATAAAATGTTGGCATTTCTCTGTCTTAAACTCCTTTCTGAGATGAAAATTTGCCTGCTTAAATATTTTCAGTGATCGAAAACTCAGATCACTGAAGAAGAAAAAAAGATTGGTAAGCCTGTAAGAGGACACGGTAATAAAGAGAACTAAGAATCACTAAGGGGAACAAAATACACAAAGAATTACAGGTGTCTTTGTCTTGCCCTTGTTATTGAACTACTTGAATTCTATATTTCACCTGTATTTCAGCCTTTGATTTGATGTTTATTAAGAAGCTGACACAGTGGGAAGACTGTACGTGGTCAAATAACAATAGTTTTGTAGGTAAATCCTGTATTTATTTGGTGTCAAATCTATTCCATGTTACATCAGTGCCCATATGAAGAAACATGCTTTAATTTCAGTGGTGTTACTTTTAATTGATATTGGTGTATCATTTCATTTAAGATTTTGATGAGTTGGTATGGGATATAAATGGCAGCACATTTGGCCAATAGCCTTTTATTTTTGGTATAATACACTACCTTCATACCAAGCATTTAGCTGTAATGATTTTTAGAAGAAAACACATAGCTAAACAGAAAGCACTGCAAGACTCGTTTCACTTCACTTCATTCCCCTGCTGTCCTGAATCTACTTATTTTAGACCCTAGCCAGTATTTTTCATGTGATTCTCATGTCTAAATGGAAAGCAAAAAAAAAAAATAAAATCACAGACCACAAGCTATTTTCATTTCTTTCAGAAGATGAACACCTAATACTTTTTAACACAGTGAAATTAATTTCATAGAGACAAAAAAAATTCTGGGCTCAAAATCATTTGAAGTGATTGAGACTGATTCTGTAAACTTCTGACAAATCTGCCTGGAGCTATGGCAAGGGGGCAGAGAGGTGGAAATACAACCCCCAGCATTCTGGAAACGCTTTGGCCACTGGCCACTGCCAGCAGGGGAATGTTGCCAGACCAGCATTTCTGTAGAGAGTGAACGCTAAGCTATTCAGTGATTTTTACTCCACTATAGTTTGCCTTCCTTGATCATTGCACCCTTTCAGGGGCAGCATTTGCTTATTAGGTTTTGATGGTGGCAGCCTTTACTGAGAAAGGGCTCAAACCATGACTCTTGTTCTGTGTGAACAGGAGGGACTGAAAGTAGGCTTGTGAGGGGAAGCCATTAAACAAGGACATATCCAAAACTATAGTAATTCCAGCTCCATGTTTAATTTGGCAGCTAGAGCTGTTGCTGTGACACACAACTTTCATTTGAATATGTCAAAGAAGCAATCACTTTAGAAAACAGCTGAAGATAGGAGGGCAAAGCAAGGAAAAATTAGTATTTCTTTTCCCAAAGAAAAGAAGTTGCAGGAAAGTCAGGAAGAAATTGCTCTTTCCCTAGGTAATTGTGTACTATCTCTTACTGACAGCACAGCACATTGCTAAGGTTACAGTTTAGACTGTGGGGTTCAACCCTGTTTCCTAGAATTTTTAATGGGCTTGGGCAGTCTTGGTTTGTCTTGTTTAGGACTGGTGGTTTTCCACTTCATCCCACAGTTTTATACCGCCTGTGTCATCGTTTCAGGCACAAGAAATAATTAGCCCTGTAAAAAATTTTTTTTTTTTTTTTTTTTTTTTTTTTTTTTTTTTTTTTTTTTTTTCCTTTTCTAATTTTTTTCTTCACAGGAGCTGAGCTAATTAATTTTAAAATAAAAATGTCTCCATTTAGGATCCCACACTGAGAGTGTCACAAATTATGTCAATTTACCGAATTGGTGGCTGCCAGCAAACAGCTAAGAATTGCCAGATTCAGTTGAACACTCTGGCTCAGCTAACATCCTCCCATGGAAAAAAGTCATGGAGTGGCCAAAAATCAGGCAGAATGATCTGCAGTCTTGAGCCACAGTTTCCACTGCATCATGTGCTGAGGAATGTTGGGGGGATGGGTCCGGACACCCACAGAGCCAGCAGGGATCGCAGCCCTGCAAACCCACAGGGACTTCTGTGGGATGTTTTTCCCGTGGATTCATCGACCTTGAGGTATGCTTGGAAAACCATCTCACCCGCACGTAGGCCCAGACTGTGCCCATGTGTTGTCGCCGGCTGACCATCCCCTAAGGTTTCAAACGTGCCTTGGGGGAATTTACAGGTGCAGAGTGGGAATTGTGCAAAGCACTTCTGCCAATGTCAACAGTAACTACGTAAAGAAAATGCCTGTGGCTTTCAGCGAGGAGGAACATTTCTCCATTCTAGCAATGCCCTCTCCCTGAATAGTTGCACTCTCTCAAAACCTAAAGACCTCTGTTTGCAGGCAGCTTGCATGCAGTGCCTTTCATGGGACTAAAGGGATAGATAAGACAACATTATTTCATCCCTCCTCCTCCTGTCAACATTTGGATGAAAAGATTGGATTTTTTGCTCCTTTCAACCCCTTCATGGGAGGAGTTGGAGGAGATTATACAGTTATTTTTCATGTGCAATTCACAGTCCTCTATGTATGGTTAGAAATTCTTCTCGCAGCATGAGTTTTCCAAAGGCTGCGTGGAAATGAAAGGATGCAGCTTTCTCTTAATTATTCTGGATCGTTCCTCGCAGCTTAACACAGAATTTTATTCTTGTGTTGTCAGTGACATCAATACACAGTTCAAGGTTTGGGGGAGGGAGGGTGGTGAGGAAAGTAATGAAAGATGTTTGTTCTCTTCTTTTGAAGACAAAATAGGAATCTACAAATGAAAGTTTATCAGAGTTAATGCACTGAAATAACTTTACATTGGCTAAGAAAGTAAAGCTTCTCAGTAGTGATGTATTGGACATGCATATTCTGAAAGAAAAATAGATCGACAATATCACCAGATCATTGCTAAATCACTTTTAAACATTATTTCTGTTTGCAGTATGTGCCTGTGATTGATCACCCACTTGCAGATGTGCTGTTACATCCCTCTTTCTGATTCTTCTGCCTACAACAGGCAGATTTGGACAGCCAAAATAAACAGGGGTGTTTCTTTAAACTAGCTACCCAAAAAAAGAAAGAAGTTGCCAGGGAGAGAAATTCTTAACCTATTTCCCAGCCAGAAAAAAACATTACCAAAAAAAATGATTCCCAGTCCAGCCAAGTACAAAGTTCTTCATTTAAGAAGCCAAGGACAACCAGAATCTCTCTCTCTGCCTCTCTCCCTCCCACCTCTTTCTCTCTTTTTTTTTTTTCCCCCTGTTCTTTCTTTTCTTCCACTTACCTGGCAAAATAGTTGGAGTTCTAACTGGCTGCTTCTCTTTCTTTTTTAGTGTGTCTAATTCATTAATGGTGAGGATTGTCAAGTGTGCTTCCACTGTAATAAAAAGCTTAAAAAAATTAACATTTTATGAGGTGAAATATTCTCATCTTTGTATATTTTTCAATCTGTAATTATCAACCTAAACCAATTCCTCTAAAAGTTCATGGAAGCAGGATCCAACCCTTCAAGTACAGTGCAGTAAACAGTATTGATTTCTGTTGAATCATCCCTTTTTTATAGAACAGTAATAGATAAAATCCAGCCCAGTGTCTGAATATTTTCTAAAAATTAAGCTAATTGAAAAAGCCAAATAAAGTTAACAATCAACAGTTATCCAGTTAAAGCAGGAACGATCAGATAAATAAAGAAGAATAAAGCTCTAGTGTCTATTATTAGCAGACTAGCAGAACAGAATTGAAAAATTCATCAGCCTTAGACAGTAGGTTGATAAGGTCTTCCTGCAGCTAGGTTGGAATTCAGCTGTTGCTTTGCATCAACATAGTCATAGGAATAGAAGCTCCTTCCCGTCCAATTATATCTGAATTTTTGCAGCTTAGAGGTATACATTTCAATGTTAATTGGGCAGAAATCATCTTGTCATTGCCTCTGAATGACAGCGTGCGTGCATGCCAGTGGGAAGACTTCCCTTCTGTCTGTAGTTTACTAGCAATTACAAGCGGTACTACTGTGAGGCCATGAGCACTGCAAAGCATTTGCAGTTAGCAATTAAAGAAGTGCAAGACTTGAAAAAGTGCGTAGTTTTATATTCTTCTTCCTGTAGCACAGATGATACAGAATTCATAACAGATGTTGAATATGCTATCAAAGTCACATGAAAGGGGAAAGACATTGATCTTTGACCTCAGTAGTGTCTGAGAAAATGTCACTGCTTTCCCATTGCTTTTTTACTGTCTACTCTTCTATTCCATATAGGTCTGTTACATGAATAGGTGCCATATTATAAAAATGACAGTGAGAAACATAGGAAGGACTGTAGTGATGAGAATATGCAACATTCATAAGGCAGTGCCTGGAATAAAAGACATTTACAGAAGTCTGAGCCTGTCAGTCTGTGTCAAAGTCTTACACAGTTAATAGAAAACCTTCTGCAACCAACCTTCTTCCTGAGTCTCAGATCATGGACCATTAAAGTCAATAAGAACTTTGCCATTTCTTTCATTAAGCCTAGGATCAAGCTCTGAATGCTTACATCACGTTTTGCATACCATCTATTTTTACTCTGAACTAATAAACCGAGGTTATAATGAATGTGTTTAAAAAGTCAGCATTTAATCACAGTTAGGTGAGAATTAGACCCTATTTATACATAATGAATGCTGTACTAAGATATTCATGCATAGCATGCACCTTTTTTTTTTTTTTTTTTTTTTAAGGCAGACACTATAACTGAAAGAATATTACTGAAAATAAATTACTTCCATCTTTTAGAAAAAACTTAGGAATTACTATGACCGTCCAAACCTAATTTAAACAGTAAAGAGAGGTTTTTAAGGAAAGACACACTGATAATGAACATGGATTAGTACCTCAGTTTTAGAAGAATTGGATAGCAGTAGATCTATCCAATGGCCTGGGAGAACAAAAACCTTAACCATCATCAAAACATTTGAAGCTGTGAATAAACCACCCGAAATATTTCTGAAAACTGAAGGAAAAAGTAAATGGTTAGTAAAACTAATCCTAAATCTGTTGATAATAAAAGAAAAACTGTGAAGGCTACTGGCACAAACACCGCAGCTGACGAGGCAAAATAGTGATACATGATTTCATGAAAACATTTACTGGTAGCCCAGTAAAATTTGATTTTACAAACAAATTCCCAAACCTTTTAACCTCATTTCTGTTCATTGAATTAAATTGCAGAACTCTAATCAACTTTGGAATTTCAACAATGAGTTTACAATTTATCAATTTCACAATAGTACCACAATGTACCTACTACATGCAGGAGATTCTGTATAAAATCATTCGAATTTTCAAAATTTAAGCCAGGAAAATGAATCTTACTTCACAGAATAAGTTCTTTTCTAAAATTTCAGGAAGAAAATTGATGAGTTTTCGATTAATAATCTACTGGTGTTCTATAAATCTTATTCAAATTTAGAGTTTCTTGCAAGAAAACCCAGTATAAATTCCTGAGCACTTTTAAGGCTGTTGGAACAGTATCCAGCAACTGAATCCCACAAGCTGATTATTTCTCTGAATCTAATTTGTGACTAGAGTGCTGATTAGAAACTTTGAGAAGTTTGGGAAAATCTGAGGAACTGAACTTTCAAATGTCCCATGGAAGGATACTGAAAATTTATTCTAAATAACAAAGCATTAAAAAAAAAAAAAAAGAAAGGTGAAGATCCTGAAGAGTGATCTTCCAGTCTGTGATTCCAGGCGTGTCACCTGCAGTGTGAATATCACAAGAGCCCTTGTAATGTTGGTAGCTGTAGATCCAGCAAGTGACTTGCTATGAAGCAGTGTGAAATAAGAAGTCTGGAAGCTATTCCTGTGCTTATGATAAGATTGGACTAAATCAATAGTCCTATGGAACAAGCCTTGATTTTTTTTTGAATTTACATCTTTTCAGTGAAAACTGTAATAGTAGAAAAGTATAGTAGGGCTATAGTAGCAAAACACTTGTATTTGTAATAGCAAAGCACTGCTGAGTTACGTATTTTATATCCTATATTCCTTTTGGCATTGCTGTAAACAGTGCTTGTCTTTCATAACCCTGCATCACTCAAAACAAAATGAATGGCACTCATTTCACTAAATGTTAGTCACTGTTAAACAGGATCTGAAGCAGAAATGTATTCTACTTTAAAGACAATAGTTAAAAAAAAAAAAAAAAAGAAAAACAAACAAACAAACAAACAAAAACCCCAAGCACTTTTAGGGCACATATCATCTTATCCTAAAGTTGACATCTACAATAGATCAGTGATTCATGTCCTAAAAACGCCAATTTCTCTGTATTAAATCGAAGAGCAATCTGGGTGACTATATATGTAAATGTTTACAATGTAGGTGTCTACTGTTAAATAGTATGAGTCCCCCCAGTCTTTTTGGATATTTTGTATTCTTCATTAATGTTGTGGCAGATACTGCAAGGAATAGATATTTTATGAGAGAAGGTATTGAACACCTCATGCCTTACTTTTAGAAAACAGAATTTACAGATGTAGATGAAAAGAACCCACACTGGCATCTCTCTGAAGGTACTCAGCACTCTCCAAAAGTATAAGGAAAAAGACATGGCAGATCAGTGAGGTCTGAGGCTCCTGCACTGTCCTCCTATCCTCATTCAAAAGATAAACTGCACCTTACTAAACATCACCTTTGTATTTAAAAGCAATCTGAAACTGTCTTTTCGTGTTCACTCTCTAATTTTAACTCTCCTCCTTGCATACAGAATTCTGCATAGAGGAGGCTAATTGCACTATTGTAGTGCAACCAATAATTAGGCTGGGCCAAGTAGAATAGGAATGGTACAAGCACAGGCAATTGTTGCAGCTTATAGTGAGAAACTAATTATGATTATACTCAAAGTGGATCCAGGAATGCAATCTGAATTCCACACAACACCTGGGATAAAAATGCAAGACCAATATATTGCAGCAACATTTTAAAATTTCTTTTGCAACGGATTTTGTTGTCGTTGTAAGTAGCTATTATGCATACAGTCCAAATTCTATTGATGCAACTGTATAACTCGCTGCATCACAGGCATATAAAGAGAATTTGGCCAGTTTTAACTTTCTGCAGCATAAACTCGTTTTCCTCCAGTTATTTCTGACTAACCCTCTCTTAAAGCTGTTAATCTTTCTGTTTACCTTTCGCATACACCTCCTCTGCATTTGCACCTGTTTTCTTTTACTGAACCTTAATACAAAATAAATCCTTTTACCTTTTTACACAGGCAAAAGAGGCTATCACACGTAGGACAGTGGCATACACTCCCGCTAAGCCTCTACAGCCCCTGGTTCTTTCCGAGCCTCCTTTCCCTCCTGCGCTGGGCACGGAGGGTGCACACGCCAGCCGCAGCCCTGCCCCACAGCACACCAGGGCAGAGGTACGCACCACCGCTGGAAGGACGCTGCACGCTCTAAGTGCCTTTACCGTGTTTGTGGGGCAGTCTCCAGCAGCTCACCAGCACTTGGGCTGCCACTGCACGTTTCTGTCATTCCTGCCTTCTTACACCTTTTTGAAATAATACCTACAATATAACAACAAAAAATAATGTGCTCGATCTATCATTTCAAGAGCCCAGTGTTTCTGCTCTTGAAATCACATTAGTCTCTTTGTAGTTACCAACTCTCTGTATGCATAACTTTTAGAGGGGACAGACTTGCAGTTTTCCAACTGTTTCTCAAAGTGAAATATCTAGAATATGAAGGATTTTATTCTTCATCTTGTTTAAATCTTCTGTGATAAATGCTAAAGAAGTCTTAGACAGATCTCTTTGAGCAGTGCAGGTGTTCTCCTGTCTGTTTTTTAACAATTTCTCCTGTGAACTTCAGCCTCATGGTTTTGCAAAGATAGCCGTAGTGAAGTGAACAGATATTTGGTTTAAAGCATTTGTTTATCCTAGGCACAGCATAGCATAAAAGAACACTCCCTGCTGGTAATGGAGCTCCTCTTGGTAACTGAAGATTGTGGACACAGGTACTGAGCTGTTCTATAAAAAAATGTGCATGACAGGAGCCAGGGGAAATCGGCATTAGTGTGAATGTGAGAAAACTGTATACCTCAGTGCAGAGAAAAAGGTGCACAGAGAGGTAGTCTGGGAGCAAAAGAAACTCTTTTTCAGTTTCAGCATCGTGCCCTGTCTTGTCATTGTCAGAGTAAAGTAACTTTCCTAATCACCAGTCTCAAATATGCTTTAATAATGTGAGAGAGATGAGTTTGGAGAATTTTTTAGCACTGACCATCAATAGGGGAAGAGAAATTAAACAACCAACACATTAAAAAAAATAGACTTGGGAGTCTAAAAATAGACTCAGGTTGCTGCCACTTCTTTTTCTAAGTATTTAAATTCACATACTCATAAAAATATAAATCCCTTCTGTTCCAATACTGTAATTTTTTAGCAAATTGAAAAATTGGATTAAAATAAAATAAAATTAAAATGTGCTATGTACTTCTAATACAACAATGCATAGGCTTTAGAAATGGGACTACAGCTGCCAAAAAAAGAAGTATGCTGACTTATTTTTTGTCATGGTATTATTGTGGCATAATGCTATTAATGTTCATGCTTAATTAATATTATGCAAGACAGGTTGAGTTGAAAGCTCACTATGACATTTATAACCCACTTTTCCAAATACATTTGCTTATGAAACCCCTCACTAGCATGAAAAACTTTTCAGAAAGTGAAGTGTCATATTGTGTATTAAAAGCTCTGAAAACTGTAACATCACTACTCTGCTGAAAACCACCCTTACTGTTTCTTCAAAGACAGATTATTCATGTACAAGAGTACAACCTTTCATGTAAGTTTTTCATAATAAATGCAGTAGTTGTGAAGTAAAATGACTTCTTCTACAGTAATGTTTTACTGAATATGTATTCATAATTGCATGCATTCATAAAAGATAGAACAAAATGTTCTAGTATCTGGTTGTGACACAATTGAAATTCTAATTTTAAATTAGGTCAAAACATATAAGAAAAGGCTTCAGTGTGTGGAAGTTGATGCAGTAATTTCTATATGACTCATTCAAATCCTACCTTGAAAGGTAATTGTTATAACCATTCATAATGAGAAAGTGTATCATCTGCTTTTCAATGCTTTAGGAGGTTTGTGGCAATTATTTCTCTTAGTAAGACCCTTTTTTTTTGCCCAGTAGAATATTGATTAAGGACAGGAGACTGCTTAAAAAGAGTAATGCTGTTATTCTTAGAGTGCAAAAGACACTTTTTCCCCATTTTTACTTCAGTTCATCACTAAAAATAATTAAGGTATTTATTTACCTCCACATTTTTTTTCTGTATTCTAGTAACTGTACAATCACACTATTTCAAAATGTCAAATGGCATATTTAAAATTGTTACTGTAAATATCTTCAAAACCTGGGGTACAGTTTAAAAATGTTTTTATTCCTTTCTTAAAAATCCTCTGAAGTAGGATGTCCTTTTGTGGATGTAGCTGCACTACCTGCAGATGTTTTTCGCTTCCAGTCTGGCTCTCAGCTCTCAGGGTAATTCCCCTGCTGCTTTGCAGGATGGAGGAACTGTGTGGTGGCTTTCAAGTCTGTATCAGATAAAGTCAGCTGGGTGCACTCCAGACACCTTTGTCCCCTGTGTAACCTGCTTGCCTGTCTGCTTGCCTGCAAGGGGTTAGGAAGAGCACACACTTGATGTCTTTTGCTGGCAGAGGTGAAGAGATGGTAACCTGTGGCTGAAAAGAAGCAATGAATTGCTGTGGGGCAGAGGGAGGGAACGCAACAGCAGTATGTACATCAGGCACGACTGCTTGCAAAGGGAAAGCCATGCCCTGGCCATAGACTTCTACATCTAAAGCTGGAGAATCAAAAACTAATGCGCAGTAATTGGTTTCAATTGGTGAGAATTGCTGAGCGTGCTGCACCTTAAAGCAGACTAGGTATAAGCAGGGTAGAAATAATGTTATCCAACATCAGCTGTCAAAATCGGGTCTATTAAATACAGCCTAACCTGTATGTGGTCTCAGCTACTCAACTAGGTTTCTTCTACAGTCAATGAAGAGATTTGGACACCTTGAAAATTCATCCTCCGCTGTGAAAGATTTCTAACATAGGTGATTCAGCCTTTGCAGCTACCTTTCTCTCTGGAGACCTCGAAGTCAGCACAAAATTATTTAAATATTTAAAGAACTTAAGTTTAATGAAAGGAATCCCACACAAATTTACCATGGGTAGTTGCTATTCCAGTTTTGAAAAAAATATTTAACAGGTAAATTAATCTCAGGTGTAAATTGCAAGTTATATCTCAAAAGGGAGTGTATATTTTAAGAAAAAAAAAGAGTACTGAAAGCTATTCTTTGCATAATCCCATCAGCAAGTCTTAGAAAGACAGCTAAAAACTTGAGCACTAAAACTTACTAACTTTTTTTTGTTTTTAACTGAGGCTGGATTTTTGGTAAATTTTCAACCTAAGGATGTAATTCTTCCTTTCCTTTTCTCCGGCACTACTGTCTATGTCAATGAGACTTTGATCGCTTAGCTAAGGATTTCGCCTTACTCAATTCAGTTCTCTACTATATTGTGCAATGATTTAAATCTTGGCAAAGATTATGTAAGATACTGATAGTAATGTAAAGATCTGCCCAAGAATTCACTGACAGTAATGAGAAGGGTTTGGGGAAATAATACAAACCCTATCTAAGCAGATAGTGTCTGACTGATACCCTTTTACTCCTTTTTTTTTACAAAATAAATGATTTTTTAAGGTACAGAAAACAGTGAAGAGTCAATATCTCCTCATTATGTTTTAGCATTGTCAGCAGCACAACTTCGTCTAACTAATGTCTACAGATTACTCCTTTACAGATATACTTGGTAGTTTCAGAAAAATCTGATTAAATACTGGGCATTGAGCTAAGATTTTATATATTACTTTAGGTAGCTACTGCATCTTCTTAAATCACCTACAGTTTTGAATGATGACTGCATATCCTCTTGATGAAAAAAGTTCATATTTTGGTCATATGATGAATTTTTTTAATCTGTACAATACTACACATCAATTAATCACTTAAATAGCCCTTTCGTATCAACATCCAGGAGTGTTGTTCCAAAGTATGGATCATGTGCTTTTAAATGATGCTAAGCCATAAGCAATGGCAATGGGGGGGGGGGGGGGGGGGAATAATAAAAAGGGGGGAAAAAAAAGTACTTTTAACAGACTCCTGCTCAGATTCTGTTTCCTACAAAGCTCAAATAAGAATATTTAAAAGAATGGATGGGATCTGAAGTGAAGATACAAACTATTTTCCATCATATTTCCTGTCTATCTGAGCACTTGCCTTTACCTTAATGAAAGAGTAGTCTTGAAACACACTTGGAAAGCAATTTTTAAATTACTTGCAACATATACTGGAATAAAACCCTGTCCCTATTGAAGTAAATACCAAATATCCATTAACTGCAGCAAAGCCAGGATTTCATCTCAGCAGTTTTAGACTTAATCTTTCTTTATGAAGCTCCTAGGGGCCATTTACGTCCTATGGGACTTGATCCACATATCCAATAGCTTGATGGCTGTCAGACAGATTATGCTTGTGATATTTGTCTTCAAAGTGAAAATGAAAAAGAGAGGGACAATTCTAGAGGAGGCAAAAAGCAAGTGATTCTTCCATGCTACAGAGAGGAGAGGAGCAATGGAAAAAATACCGTCTCATAAAACAGCATGGATACTTGAAAGTATCTTTCGACGGCAAAGCAAAAGAGAAAATTGGGGTGTTGATTGGTGATATCTTAGATCCAGTTACAAAGTGAGACCTTAAGGACAGTATGAGAGGGACATCCAAGATGCCGAAGATTTATGATGTCACTTGGCAGATTCTTATTGACATTTGAGAGACGATAAACTATTCCACTTTTGCTATTTCAGACAACTATATCCTATGTAGGTAATTTGAAAGGTTTGTGAGCTTTCTTGTAAGTAGTTCAAAGACTATGATGCCAGAAAAGGTGCTGATGACAGCCCTGTTTTGTTTCTTTCTCATTTTTTTTCTAGCACTTCTTTAAGTAAATCATTGAAATATGTGCACCTAGAGGTTTCTTTCACATAGTCTAATATACTTGTGTTAATGAAGAAGACCACAGTTTACAGGGAAAGTAATACTCTTTATTAGACCAAAAAATAGAGCAGGAAAAAAAAAAAGATAGTGCTTTCAATGTTTCTAAAGCTACCAAATGGTCTAATAAAAGTTACCATTCCTTATTCTAACACCATCAAAACTTTAGCAACAACAATAAAGTATATTTAATTCCTGAGGTTGGGTATACAAAACAGATATTAAAAGAAATGTCTCATCTTCTCAAGTACTTTCAGAAAAAAAGTGAGGTGGGTTTTGAAATATTTTGCGCAGTTGAAAAAAAATCTAAAAAATGGAAAAAAAATCTCCCTTCAAATATAATATTTTGTTTTATTTGCAAAAAAAAAAAAGGATTTTGATTTTATGTAAACATCAATGTTTCATTTTCAGAAAGTTGAAATAAAGCATCCTGTTTTTTCTCAAGATTATTTCTTTTTATTTAAATTGTAAAACATCTGTCCTCAGTTCTGATCATTTGCTACTTTTTAATACTTTTATCCCATATGAACTAAGGCAATAGCTACTCCAGAAAGTTTTTAATTCAGAAGTCTACATCCTGATTGATCTGAGTTAAATATCAGCCTGTTTAACTTCAGATATATGAAGCACATAAGTTAGAAATTTGGTCAGTTGCTCTAGGTTTCCTCTATAGAATATGGAAACATCATAGCAGACCTTAAATCAGCTGAAATATTCTTTGGGACACCTTCTCCTCTGCATAGGCAGTTTGAGGGAATTTATAAATTATACTTTTAGTTTACATGAACTAGGTGGCTAAAATTGGGTTGGATAAATATGTCTGAAATATCTGATACATAATTGGGGTTTTTTGTGATAATGAATATTTTCCTCTTATTTGCTTACTGTGTAGGATGATATTTCCCTGTTTTGCCTATGCTATTTTGATTCTGCATTGCATAACACATTAAAAACATATTGAGCATTATTTATCTGTTTTCATTAAGGTCTAATTCAGCAGTATACATGAACACAAAAGTGTATGAAGCTAACCAAACTTTGGCTGTCCATTAGGGTTTTGCATTAAAATATGACAGCATTATTTCACCACTAGTGAGGTAAATAAACCTTGACTAGTTTCTCTCCAAATCAAGTTGCCTTCTTCAGCAACAGCAAAGGACTGGCAGTCTTATAGCTGCTCACAGTAAATGCATTATGTGCCAAGTTGTTCCAAATGTTTCCATTTATTTTCCTTCTGCTGTTTTTAAGGCTTATATATATGTGTGTTTGTGTGTGTGTGTGTGTGTGTGTGTAACAGCCATTGAAATTTTTTCTTTGCATTGATTAATTTTTGTTTAAGGAATGTGTGATTCATCAGCTTCAGTCTTCTATGCCATAATAACTGGGAGACATGTCAGAAGTGTAGTGAATTTCAAAAGAGTAGTTAAACATAATTTACAGCACTCAGCCTACCCTAGAATCCAACCTTTTCTTTCTCTTCTGAAAGAACTTCCCTCTTTCCCCTGTTGCTGTGTAAATTCGCTCAAAACAGGGATAAAATGCCTGAGCTTTGATCCTGCCGTTCAGCCCATGTGGGCACCACTGATCCAATTGCCGGATCACGGCCCAGCCAACTAAGCTTAGTAAACAATGAACTGACTGAACACAAAAGGCTGTCACTGATCTCTGTGGGTGTTTTGCCTCAGTACAACTGGGCCCTTAAGTAATAGAATCAGAGCTCTAAATCTGAAATAAAGATGCATGTCTGAGGCTGCTAATTGTTTTCTGTTTTCAATACTTGAAATATATAATTTCTTTTCTTTTCTTTTTTTTTTTTTTTTTTTTTTTTTAACTACAGTAAAGAAAGAACAAAGAAAAAAGAATACTTTTGTTCCAAGAGGAGGAGACCATTCAGTTTGTTGGTGAATCATTTTTCCCATCTAGGCTCATTATTTTCAATACATTATACAATAGTAATTTTAAGACTCAAATAAATAAATATAGGGGACTAATACTGTGTAGGGATGAAATAACAATTTATAATTGATTTAAGAGTTTGGACTCCCCTAAGATTTTTAATTATTCAATCTGCTAGCAATGTGTTTTGTGACTTTGTTTTGTCCAGTGTAACTTCTATGCTTCACTTTACTGATTTTTAGGTATAAGAGGAGCAGTATCAATATAATTAATTGAAGCCTACCCTGAACATTGATAAGTTTGATGACAATATTTATAGAATGGTCTAAGACCATTTGATTGAAAGTTCTTTTATGTATGATTTCAATGAGCAACCAACAGGTTCATTTATTTGATAAGATCTACTTTGATCACTTTTATTCATTCCATTCCTTTAGAAGTGATTAAGAAGCACAAGAGGTAAGCTTCATGGGACATTTGATTTTTTGGTGATATAACACAATTAAAATGAGGAACTGAAACTGAAGCTTCCTGTTTTTCAAAGAAGGAAAAAAGCCTTTCCACAGAAAATTCCCTTCCCTTTCCAAATGGCTGTCATCTTTCTTCTTATTCTGACTATTCTAATCTCATTCTGGTTATGGTCACAATTATCATTGGTAATGTTTTTGGTACTCTTGCTTACCTCTGTATTCTTATTCCCATTTTGTAAATGGGTGTCTTAAACCTATGAGTCTAATTGCATGAAATGAAAAGCTGCAGCCCTATGAACAAGGGCAATGTTTTCTGAAGGCATGTAATTCATCTCAACCCTTAACCTGTGTCATTCTGTGATGGGGGCTGATATGAGAGGAAAAAAGAAGTCAGATCCATCTTTAAACCTAGATACAGTCTGATCTTAAAGCAATAAAATACCTATTTCTAACTCAAATTTAGGTGTGTTTGCTCAAACTGTGTACCTCTATACCAAAATCTGTTTGAATTCTTAAACTTTTCTAAAAATTTCTATGGGGTATAGCCTTTTTACACTAATATTCTGACAGCTACACTCTTTTTAAAATGAGAATCAACATAGTTCTTTTATAGGGACTAAACTGGAACTGGATCATCACGAAAGAGATACCACTGTTTTTTGGATTAGACATAAATGTAAAGAGTGAAGTTTAAATTCAGTCTGAAAAAAATGGATAAAAACAAGAACTCACATCTAAGTTTTAACTGAGTGTGCTATAAATATAAAGCTAACAAGCCTGTATTAAGAATAAAAAAAAAAAAAAAAAAAAAGCCAACAAAGTAAAACAAACAAACAAACCTTTTCCCAAATTTCAACGACTTTTGAACTTCATCCAGGCCCAGCTCTTACTTGGAAATGATCCAGAAGTAAAACCTAACCACAGTAAGATTTTAAATGATGATTCAACTAAAGACACTGTTATGACCTAATGATAAATCTACTTCAGAGGAAAGTTTTATTTTTTGCTTGATTTAAAAAAATGGGAGAAAATGTCCTGTCATAAATGTACACTTTCTGTTAGCTAAATTTGTTGTTGCACAGGAGCAAATTTTGACATTAAAGCCTTAAGCAGGACTGGGACGATTGTTTTTTTTTCCCTTAGGAAGATATCTCATACTTATGACAGTGTTTTCATCCTGAAGTAAAATTTTGAATTCAACAGCTCCAGTTTAGTGGTCTGTCCTATGACAATATGATATAAGGGTCTTTGTGAAACATATGCTGTCGCATACAAGCTCTATTACCTACGGGGAAAAAACCTTACATTTCTTTTACATGCATAGTACAACCACATACAGATTAATCCCTCTTGTTTTTTAAACCTGATTCTGGAAGTCAGCAAAACTCTTCACTAGGTCAAAAACTGGCAGGATGGCTGAGCCCAGAGGGTTGTGGTGAATGAGGTGAAATCCAACTGGCGGCGGGTCACAAGTGGTGTTCCCCAGGGCTTGGTGTTGGGCCCTGTTCTGTTTAATATCTTTATCGATGATTTGGATGAGGGGATTGAGTGCACCCTCAGTAAGTTTGCAGATGACACCAAGTTGGGAGGCAGGGTTGATCTGCTTGAGGGTAGGGAGGCTCTACAAAGAGATCTGGACAGGCTGGATTGATGGGCTGAGGCCAATCATATGAAGTTCAACAAGGCCAAGTGCCGGGTCCCGCACTTCAGTCACAGCAACCCCACGCAGCGCTACAGACTTGGGGAAGAGTGGCTGGAAAGCTGCCTGGCAGAGAAAGACCTGGGGGTGCTGGTTGACAGCCGGCTGAATATGAGCCAGCAGTGTGCCCAGGTGGCCAAGAAGGCCAACGGCATCCTGGCCTGTGTCAGAAATAGTGTGGCCAGCAGGAGCAGGGAGGTGATTGTTCCCCTGTACTCAGCACTGGTGAGGCCGCACCTCGAGTACTGTGTTCAGTTTTGGGCCCCTCACCACAGGAAAGACATGGAGGTGCTGGAGTGTGTTCAGAGAAGGGCAACCAAGTTGGTGAGGGGCCTGGAGCACAAGTCTTATGAGAAGTGGCTGAGGGAACTAGTCCAGAAAAGAGGAGGCTGAGGGGAGACCTTATTGCTCTCTACAACTACCTGAAGGGGGGTTGTAGTGAGGTGGGTGTTGGTCTCTTCTGTCAGGTGGCTGGAGATAGGACAAGAGGAAATGGCCTCAAGTTGAGGCAAGGGAGATTTAGCTTAGATATTAGGAAAAAATTTTTTACTGAGAGGGTTGTCAAACTTGGAATGGGCTGCCCAGGGAAGTGGTTGAGTCACCATCCCTGGACACTGGGTACTTCAGGACATAGTTTAGTGGGCATGGTTAATGGTTGGACTCGATGATCTTAAAAGTCTTTTCCAACCTAAATGATTCTATGATTCTCTGATTCTATAAAATGGAACAGGGTTACGAATGCATCTCACATTCTGACAGCTTTGCCATCAGCCTTGGACAGCTCTGCTCACATAAGAACACTTTGTTTGTTTGTTTGTGTATTATTATTATTATTATTATTATTATTAAATACAGTAATAGAATTTATAGTGGAATTGCAGAGGAATTTATAGGAGATTATAGAGGAAGCCTTGCTATATACTTTGGATTACATGTTTAACTTGAAGATGTCTAATGTTTGTCAAGCTTCTGCTTAGAAAGCAGACTGTTCCAACTGAAATCTCCATGTAGGAACAAGCTTGTTTAGTCTGGTAGTAATAAAATTAGAGGAAAGAGAAAAACCTCATCTTCGTGAATTGCTGCTCAGATCCACTACTATGTAAGTGTGAATTGAGGAATATTTGATGCAGAAGATGTCTAGAAATCCACAGTCTCCTGGGGAAAAAACCAGATAGATACCACAAGCAATAAATTTCAGTCCTACATGTGCTTTTACATATTATTAAATCATGCAAACAAGTATATGTTTTACCTCATCACAGCAGTATTTCATTTACAATCTCACTGCAGATAAATAATTCTCACCATTGTCAAGATGCAAAGCAACAGTGGATAGTAATATGAAAAATAAAGAAACTCAGGAAATGTTTCCATGGTTGTTTTGCTCCATCACAAGTGGAAGCTGGCATCCAAAGGGAACAATCTCACTTTTCTAATTGCTTCAGTTGTGTTTTTCCAATTTTTCTTTACTATTTCCATTTGCATTGTGAGACAGAAGGAAGAACTGTTTAGGCTGAGAATGAACCCCATAAAAAAAAAGGGTTTTCAGCTAGCTCTGGTCTTTGGTCTTGTTCCTCAGGTAGCTCTGTAAATGTTAGTGCCATGAATGTGGCAGGACTTTCAACTATACTCTCCATTTCTGTCCATTTAAGGTAAGAGTGAAATCCTTAAACAGTGTCATTTTAGTGAATGTACCCCAGGTATCTGTGGGACAGCAGATGCAAAAGCTATGACTTAGGTATTTCCAAATTGCACCATTTGGAAATACCACAGCTGTGTAATATATATGTTCACCCATTAGAAGTTGATTTGACATTTAGGCATACTATATGGTTATACCACATGTGATAATGTGTTTGTTTGCTTACCAAGATTGCTTAGTGGAGGGTAAATCACTGATAAAGTTACAAAATGCAGAATTGCATGAATTTCCTTGACTAACTTTCATCTGAGTTCTAGTAAGTTTGTCAATTAACAGAAAATGTTTTTTCCTTCTTACATACAGTAATAAAAGCTGAATCCTTCACCTGCTGTCTTCTCTTTTTAAAGCAGAGAATTTCCTCTTGCAACTTTAGAAATTCATCTTAAGCTAATGTGTGTATGTGTGTTTTAATATATGTGTGGTCTGTTAATAATTTCTGACATGGTAAGGCCACCAGGCAGGAGGATAGGCTGACAAATTCATGGAGAAGCATGTCTTAACTTGACAAGATTAATGAATTACCTCAAGGCTGGTATTTCACTTTGATATTTTAAAGCATCACATACCTCTCATACTAGGCAGCTCCATTGAGGTGAATTTTCACAGGTAGAATAAGCTATTATAAAGTTAAAAAAAAAACCACAACAACAACAATGAAAAGCTGAAAAATTGTGCTGATATGTGTGATGTTAAAAAAAAAGGAGGCTTGGCCTTTAGTAGCAACTCTGGGCCAGATGCTGTACCCTAAGGAGAACCCTGAAAGACTGCACAACATAAATGCTCTCCAAATCATAACAGATGAACATAATCCTAAAACTGGCCTTCTTAAACAGGTTATCAGTTTCAGGAAACCTGAAAGAAGAAACTCACTACAGTGGAGATTAAAGGAACTATATGTTGATGCTGTCATCTGAAACAAATGCATAGGTTGCTGTCAGATGACTCATAGAACCTGCAATTTTTCACAGAACATGGCACTGAACCATTTGCCATTGTCAGTGAAATATTAGAAACATTTACATTATCTTTAAGCAAAAATTGTTTTAGGTTTTAAATAGATGTTTGTTCTTTATGCTCTCTCCTTTATGCAATACGAATGCTTCTGAATAACAGTTTAGACAGCTAGCAAGCAGTTTAAATAAAAGAATACGGATTCTGTCATATTGTTTTGAAAAATTGGTTTCCTCATACAAACAAAAAACAACAAAGGCGTGGAAAGGAACTGATTTTCCTAAATCTTTCTTATTTCACATTTTATGATATGGATAGAATTTTCAGGTTCAAATTCATTTTATACTACTGTTATCCACATACAATGTCTAGGTACATAAGTGTAAATATGAATCCTTGTCCATTTATTCCATTCATGCAAATAGTCAGAAAAAGGCCTTGGACAAAATAACTGAGCCAGCTCAGAGTTGCATGAAAGTACTGCTATATTAGGCCAGCAATAGATGACTGCCACTAGGGAATGAAGAGAAACCAGCAGAGTAAGTCCAGGGAGGAGTTTGAGGTGCACTTCTTTCTTGACTATTGCA
This sequence comes from Astur gentilis, assembly GCF_929443795.1. NCBI lineage: Eukaryota > Metazoa > Chordata > Aves > Accipitriformes > Accipitridae > Astur > Astur gentilis. The sequence goes on along the minus strand of NC_064881.1, from coordinate 38,401,343 downwards.
GATCCATCCCTCAAAGCTAAAAAACAGTGGAATCCAGTTTCCCTTTGAAAACATAGGGAATATACATGAAGGGTTGTTGTTGTTTGTCTTTTTTGTTTGTTTGTTGTTTTTTTGTTTGGTTTGGTTTGGTTTACTTTCTAGTACTACTGCCTTTTCAGGTCTCTAAGGACTTGCAGCTTTCCTACAACATACTTAACAAGACAGTTCAGGATCTGATGTATTAGGAAAGATAAATTGAGGCTGAATTAGTATAAAAAAAGAAAAGAAAAGGCCAGCATAAAAGACAACCAAAGTCCTTGGAGAAACTCCCAATTGATGCAGCAGGATCTGGATCAGCAATTTGTGGTGGCCCATGATCTTAAAAGAAAATTGGAAGGAAAAGTTGAAAGGGAACTGACAAATAAGGTGAGAGTAGAATAGAAAAGGGAAGTGAGAAAATTAATTATAGATAAAAAAAATTAATAATAAACAGAGAAACATCCTCAGAGAAGAAATCAAGTAGCACTGCATGTCTAGCAAAGACACAAATGTTTTACATCAGTAACAACTTTGTATGGCTGGACTTTTCAAAAATCTTTTCAGTAGGTACATGAAAGACTATACATTCCCTCTCCTTTAAAGAAAATCAGCTGGGACACACAAAAAGATGTTTTGGGGAAGCAAAACAAATATTGAGAGAGCTGTCATCTGGTAGAATTACAGCTGATCAGAAAAAGATTGCAAACAGCATGCAGAGTTGGCACTCGTTTACAGACAAGGGCAACTCTTACAGTTAAAGTTGCAGCATGATAACATTACCCTTGTCAGAAGAGATATCTTTTTCCCACAAAGTGAATTGAATTTCAAAGATTTCACATCCCTTTTTTCAGTAAGTATTAACAGTTGCCTACAAGAAATGATAAACACTGACTTTCCCTCATCGTTGTAAAATCATGTTCAAAAAGCATGTTTTTAATCTATGTCAAAGCATATGGCTTGCTAGTACACACAAGATTTAGAGGTCTTTTTATCTTGGTTAACATTACTGTGAATCTTTGCACAGAACAAATTTCAATATTGATGAACAGTGAATTGTTGAATGTATTTGAAATCCCCAAATACCTTAGGGGGTTACAAGTCATTAAAACTCTAGATTCAGATTAACTCCTCTAAGTATGTTACCATCAGTGGAGTTAATGTTCATGAATTAGCACTTCTACTGGTAGTGCTAAGAACTGCTAGAAATGTTGGAAAGTGAGTGGATTCGAGGCCATGTTATCCTAGAGCTCTCATTAGTAGATCTGTGATGGTCAAGACAGAAAGAAGGGTCAAGGCACCCTGAGAAGGGGTGATAAGCGGCAAATATATTTGTGCTATAAAAACATCCATCAGGGAGATACAGTTACACTGGAAAACTTCTTTTATCACAGATGCTTTTTTTTATTCACAGGGAATGGATTAAACCCCACAGTTTTCCTACATCAATATCAGTATTACATGGGACCACCAATAGTAGTAGGATAGGAATGAAATGACTTTACATTTATCGGTGAAAAACATTGCTTTTGCAGAGGACAACTGAGAGCTATGTGCCATTTAAATGTTCAAAATAGACAGTAACGGATGCATTTCATTCTATTAGCATAACTGTAATGGTTCACTAGCCTTTCATTTTAAATCCGTTTTTCTGTTTTACTGGGAGAGTGCCTGTTTGTTATTGACAGTCTTACTGCTTTGTAGCCATTGGAATAAAAGAATGTACCAATACAGGGATAAAGAGATACAGAATTTAAGGTTATTATACACATGTTGCGTTTAGAGCAACAATTCATCATTTCATGAAATGTTTTTTGAAACATCTAAGTACTACAAATGCATGGCTTATTGATCATAAAATTGATAAATGTGTTAATATTTTATAGGAGAAAGCTAATGTATCTTGCAGATGACAACAGGACAAGCTATCAGCTGCAGCTTTCATAGTTTCAATAGAACATTGGTTTTGACTTTGGACCCTGCTGTTTGAAAGATTAAATGTTTTACAGGCACACACCGTAGCTCCTTTCAGAATGTGCTATCACTGATCATACTTAAGGCAATATCCCTCCAGTGTGTTCTGGATCAAGCTCACAATACATATTTGCTAGCTGTTGCCCTGTGTTGAAAGTTTGTGGAAAATCTTAGCTCAAATATTTGTGAAGATGCCAGGTAAAAACTACTGAAGGAAATCCAACAGATTTCAATCAGAATAAACAAAAAGCATAAGGATGATTAAAGTACATCTAAGAACTGATTTATGAATCTGAATGTAGAGACACAGAAAACAACATAAATCATTTATCACCCTATTACTATAGTAAGCACACAAAGGACAATAGAGACTCCACAGAAGACATGAACCAGGATGTCTGCCTGAGAAAGCTTGTAATATAAATTTCAGAAGAGACATTGTAAGTGATGATGAATAATTTGGAGGGATTGAGCAAGGGTTACATTTGATTGAGCACACACTCAACCTACTTAGACACCGTAAGATTGTGAATGTTCTTTTTATAATATAGAAGATACAAGTGATGTAAAGAAGCTAATGCTTATTCTTAACTCCTCTGTTGTGAAAAATGGTGAAGAAGTTAATTTCCCATGGACCTGAATAAAAAGAGCAGAGCAGCAGATTAGTAGACACAAATGGAAACTGGTGAAAGTAGTTTCCCTTTGAAACAAAGCAGACTATGAAGAATACACTACATTTGAAGAAAAAAGCACTCATAAAAGTGACTAAACAACATTTTACTACCTTTGGGTTCTATTTTTTTTTGTTTATTATTTATTTATTTGAGACTCCTGGTGAGGGGAAACTTCTAGTGCAGTTGGAATCAATGACAAAATTCCCACTGCTTTCCATAAAGCCATGCATAACCACTGTGACCTTATTTTACTTATAAAAATATCCTTTGCAAACAGCATTAACAAGACAGAAACCTGACTAGGAGGACATTATGTGTGCATAAGACTCTGACATGCGAGATATTTTTTTTTTCAGAAACTTTCACAGACATTTCCTTCTTTAACTGCCCCAGGATTGCCCTTGGCTCCCAATTCCTCAACCCTGTTGTGGAGCAGCTGACTCTTGCTGCTCCTTGGCACTCCTCCTGAAAGGAGCGCATAAAATACTGCAGAGCCAGACAGAGGTGTGCAGCAGAAAGCCAAGAGATAATAGTCAAGGAAAAAAAAAAAATCACATTGAGAGTTAGTAAGTATCAGAACAAATTGGTCAGATATTCTCCATCTATGGCAGTACTCAAAACTTGAGAAACTTTCTCTAATGCTGAAGATAGCCATGCTTTGAACAGGACATTGGACTAGATAACCTTCAGAGGTGGTTTGCAACTTATTCTTTTTCTGTTTCTGTGATCATTAAAAGGATTAGAAATTTCTGACTAGAAAGACTTAAATAAGATATGCACCAAGCCTTTAGCCTAGAAATAGTTCATAGGATGAGTGTTAATATGCAATAGGCTAAGCAAAAGATAAATTAACAGTTTGGGTAATGAAGTCCAAAGGAAAGTAAATTGTGTTATTCCATTCGTGACAAAGTTAAATTTAGTTTAGTAACTGGATCAGATACCCCCAAATATTCTTCATAAATATAAATCTGACTTCTAAATATATCATCTAATCTCTGCTATACATGATTAACTATGTTATGATGTTTTCTTGGCTTCATGAATTTGGTTACTAGCAGAAAATATTAAGCCCATTTTGTTTCTAGAAATTCTCTTTATGTTACTATTAGTCCCTAGAAGGCTTCTTGTACTGAGTTTCACCAACAAACCACAGAGAATCCATGCAAAATAAAAATAAAACAAATATAAAAATAAAGATTTATTAAATTTTAAAAGGAGTTTCATATGAAAGGTTTATAAAGAAATCAGCTTAAACTTTCTTACTAGTGGAGTCAAGGAGTTGGTATGCTTGTGAATAAATATCAGTGTAAAACTTGTACAACTTCTCCCAGTATTTAAGGCCAACTGAATCTTGATAAATGACATGCAGAAATAAGAACCACCAAAGGCCTATTGCCCTGGTAAATCCTATTAAATCTATCCCAAAAGAGCGACAGTATAATTTAAGATGAGTTATTTTCTTCTCTATACAAGTAAGAGGTACAAAGTGTAGCTCCAAAGTACTAAAAATATTCAATTATTAAATCTGACCCCAAGCAACTAGAAGAAAAAACTAAATTTCCATTTTCATATTTTTAATAGACTTTTGATGTTGAATTCCTGAGGCTGGAAAATCATTGCAAATTGTTAGAGATAATGCCCAACATGAAACTCTGAATTTTAGAGAAGTGTTACAAAGTCTAATTCCATTTTCAGAGCTAAATTTTCCTAAGAGACATAACTTCTGAAGTTTAAATTGAGGTCTTCAATTTATAATATTAAGAATTCTATAGGGCTTGAAATCCAGACCAGAACAAACAAATTCCAGAATTCTTCTTTGAAAAAATATATCAAAACAATTTTATGGTTCCACGAAGTTCATTTTAGATTTCATGTTAACCAGGTAAAAATTATATTTTATTGCTTTATGAAAGAAAAATGTCAAGCCAAATGATCAAAAAGACAGACAGGGATTAAAATTTTGAATTAGCAGGGACCTAATAGTTGACACTCATTTGATGTAGTATCGTATTACAGAAGATGTAGTTGCACTTTACAACGCTGTCAGACCTACTTAATCTGTTCCACCACCTAGCATCATGCAGAGCCATTAGCTCTGTTACCTGCTACAGCACCGAGGTGATCCTGCTTTATTAGCCCTGCTGTTTTAATTTGATTGCTTCCAAGGCCTCAGCTGGTTTCCATGTCATACTGTACTGCTCTACATTGCTTCACCAGGAAGCTCAGACATATCTGAGTGTTCCATTGCTCACTTTAAAAATAACCTTCAAATACTATTCATCTCTCAGTACAGAAGAATTAAGGAAACACAGCTGACTTTATCCCTACTATTTTGCCCAAGCAGAAATATGCCAGGTGCTAAAAAAAATTAGCAATAAAAACTGATTTTAAAATATACATAAGAAATACCATGGCTTTTTCAATGATAATGCTGATTATAAATATTTTATATACACATATATATGTAATCATTGGAATCTGTTTTTTCACTCATGCTTTCCTCCTCTGGTGAGAGTGCTATAGCCTTCAGACTAAAGACCATCTGGGTGATGACTGTGTCTGACATTTCATTCCTTTCACTTCTTGTCTGAAGTTTTCTAGCAACCTGTTAGAAACAAAGAACTGTGGGACTGAGGTCACAGAGGGTCTGGAAGACGCTAAAACCAGTATACTGATCTTAGATGCCATAACAAAGTTATCCTTTCCTGATTCAAAACCAAGAAAGGAAGGATCTGATTCCTACTATCATCAAATAGTCTAAGTTCAAGAGATCTAGCTTGCCACAAACACGCTTCTGATCGCTTACTCTTTACAGCCCCTTCTGTTCAGCCTCATGAATGTGTTGCATCATCTCCTACACATGCAGTTGTTTACAAAGGTACATGAGCATCTAATCCAGCAGTGAAAATATGCAGGCAGATAGCTAATTTTTTAAGCACTATAGTACCGTACATCACAAGACACTAATTTATATGTTTAGAAAATGTAAATCAAGGTCAGAATGCAAACCATGTAAGAGTAGGTCTAGCGCAGTATGGCAAAATGCACAACTAGGAAATAACCTGTACATATTGTACTTGAACAAAGAAAAAATAATCTCTCATCTTTATAAGCAAAATATGGTTTGTAAAGGCATAATCAGCTGGCAGCTAGAGAAGTATTTCAATCAACCTTTCATATCCAGTTGATTTTTGAATCAAGATTTGTAAACTCACTAGAGGAAGAAGGTTTGTGCAGTGAATGAGTATACCCTTTCATTCTCATCCTGCTCTTGAAGAAGGGAGAAAGAGACTTATCCCACTGAGGTGAGGAAAAGAAAACAGATGTGTAATTAGCTCCATATCTTACAGGAGAAACTGTGTGGAATACTATGGAGGTGCTGCCATCACATGCTTCTGCTTACTTTACTGTGTGGTAGATTTGAAGGTGAAATTTCTGAATGAGAGGAGATATTTCATGGTCCTGCAATGATGTGAAAAAAAACCCTTAATATAGTTTTAGAAGAGATTTAATGTAGAAATAGTCTATAAATTGAATCCAGAGATTACATAGGTCTGTGCAAGATTATCGTTTTGATTTCAATAGTCTTTCCATTTGATATAGTGAAAGAAATTTGGGCTTCAAATAAAATTTGTATTCAAAATTAAAAACTTCAGTAAGAAATATATTTCCACATTTCATCCTTATATTTCTCTCCTATAATCAATCATTTCAACACTTCAGGTTTGAGTGTACAAACTTCATCTGAAACTTAACAAACTAAGGAATGCCACATTACAGGTTATAGTCACAGCAAATGAATGACAATACAATTTCTTTCTTTATGTGACAGACCCAGACAAATGATTCTGATACTTTTAATATTCAGTTTGCTTCCTTTACTTAACAAAAAAACCCAAACAACAGTCTGAGGAGACATGTGAATAAGATTTCTAAACCATATTTTTATGCTGCTGCTTTGTTGAAGGAGAGGAGAGGAAAGGAAGCTGTCTCAAACAAATTTATGTGAGCAAAGGATTAATGAAAATTCTAGTAAATTATATAATGGCTTCAGGCTTGCAAAATGCAACAGCACTCTTGTTTCATAATGGATCTTCTGAAGCCAGTTTTATGCAACATTCACATTTTATTCAACTCTACATCAACTAGAATTTCCATATTTGACTGCTGAAGATAGCAAAGGTAACATTGGAATACTATCTTGATTTTTACATTTTTCTTTTTACTATAGTAAAGTCATAAGAACAACTATAGTAAAGTCATAAGAACAATCTTCTGAAGCCAGTTTTATGCAACATTCACATTTTATTCAACTCTACATCAACTAGAATTTCCATATTTGACTGCTGAAGATAGCAAAGGTAACATTGGAATACTATCTTGATTTTTACATTTTTCTTTTTACTATAGTAAAGTCATAAGAACAATGATGCATACTATGTTGAAATTTCACCCTTAAGAAATCAATTTTAAACCAACATTTCTGTAGAAGTCAGCAAATGTTACCCATTTAAAACTAAGTGTCAAATTTAAAGTAAGAGGGAAAGAAAGCCTCAGTATTACACCCAGTTCATTTACTTGGCAATATAAGTAGTTGAAAAAGCCTTTTTTAAATGTGGTTTGTTTTTTAGGACAGAGAGAAATAAATTTCAGCTATGCAAAAGATCCTATCCTGACATCAATGGTCACTTTATTACTACTTATGTATGAAGTAAACGTATTAATGGCCCTTCAACAGACAGTATGTTACTGTACTGATATGATTCCACCATTTTGTGACCCCTGGGATAAGAAGAGACTTTGAACAGATACTTCTGTCAGGGAGACAGTGTTCCCAGAGCTCAGGTACATGTCATCCTTATGTATCCTTGAAATAATTTAGATTGTTCTGTTTTAGCTGACAGGTAATATAGGTTGAAGTTATAGCCCTACTTCTTCTTTGCATGCTCTGAAGTTCCATGAAAAATCAAAGTAATGAGGATGGGTCATCACAGTATTTTCAAAGATTCACAATTTGTTGCTTTTGTTCTATAAAAATATATTAACAAGAAATTTTTTAATGCATGTTTTATTGCCGCATTGTGTTATACAATCTCTTAAATCAAATTCCAGAGAAATTAAAGAGAAGAACATGGACATGAGGAGCAAAGTTTGAAGAGGTACCAGGAAGCTAACCTGAATGAAAGGCGCATTTCCAGTGTCTCCGCCAACAGGTAATTTAATAAATAGACTAGTTTTACAAACACCTAGTTTCTAGTTGTCCAGGGTAATAGCTCAGCACACAGAACACTGGGAAGGCGGGGAGGGAAGGGCAAAAAAAAGAGCATCACTCATAAGGAAAAGGAGGATCTTGTAATTTATTGCCAGGCAAGCACCATATCCAAATAAAGCAAATTGCCAGTGTAGTAGGACTTAGACTACTGGGAAAATAAAGTTTGAAGAAAATCTGGTAAAAGCACAGAACTGAGTCTGTATACATAAGTAACTCTGTAGGATAGCAAAGACAAAAATAAAGGAAAATAAGGAGGGCAGAAGGGCAAAAGGAAGGGTTGAGATGTGCCAGTAATAATTCAGAGAACTCATAAGCAGCTGTAAAAGTGCTTGATTAATGTTGTGACTGTTGAAGGAGGTTTGTTCTTTTCTTTTTTCTTTTCTTTTTAATATTTTCTTTTCTTTTCTTTTCTTGGTTTTCTTAAAACTGAAAAACAAGAAGGAAAAGAAAGGAGAAAGCACAGCTATTACAAATCTAAGGATGTGCATTGACATATAACATTGTCATGTAACCTATTAAATATTCCATAATTAGAAACAGAACAGTTTAGGGGACAAGCAATTCAGTTTCTAGAAGCAAGAGCATTGAGTGAGGGCAATAAAATTGAGGACAGACTATTTGAAAGACCTAGACTAGGATATCAAGTGCAGATATTCACAAAAGGTACAGAGCAGTAGAACAATGACAGCCAGTGATGCAGAACTATTAGAGAGGCTCAAGCTAAAGAAGCCAAGGAAGCAGACAGATCCGCTGAGAAAATGGTGTTGCAAAGTTCACAGTTCAGTGTGTTCTGTGGAAAGTGACAGGAAAAGCAATGGCTTAGAGGGCATGGGAACAAGAATAATTTTATTTCACTATGTAATAGGTGGAAAAAACAAAAAGGGAAAATAAAAAAGGACAGTGAAGGAATACAGAGAATTCCAGTAAAGATAAATAAATTATTCATGTATTAGCACATCTGTAACAACTTAATACATATGGGTGACCACTGCTTACTGGAGAGAGTCTAGCACAGGGCCACAAAGATAATTAAGGAACTGGAACTTCTTTTATATGAGGAAAGGCTGAGACAGTGGGGGCTGTTCAGCTTGGTGAAGAGAAGGCACAGGAGCATCTATCAGTGTGTTGAAATACCTAATGGGAGGAAATGAAGAAGAGGGAGCCAGACTCTTCTCAGGAGTGCCCACTGACAGGAGAAGCAGCAATGGTCACACATTAAAACACAAGGCATTCTATCTGAACACAAGAAAACCCTTTTTTGGTGATCAAATGCTGAATTGGGTTGTTCAAGAGTCTGCAGAGTCTCTTTGAATATCTCCAAGGATGTATTTAAACCCCAGTTGGACAGAGTCAGGCAACCTGCTCTGGCTGATGGGACTAGATGATCTCACGAGGTCCCTTCCAATTTAAATGACTCTGTGATTCTGTGAAGCAGTCAGTCAGCTGTGTAATCTGGTCAATTGCTGTTCTGTTTTCAACTGAATTGTGCCATCACCAGCAATGGGAGGTATCCTGACACCAGACCTGTAGCTCTGGAGAAGGAAGAAACACTCCAGAACACTGCCTAAGCAGAAATGTTTCTTAAGGAGGTGTTGAAATAAAACTGAGAAGTAATTTCATCGAAATCAAATATCTACTGAGAAGAAGTGATTTCATCCAAATCAAATATCTACTGATAACAAATGAACTCTGGCCAGGATTGGAGGAAAGTATCACTGAAAAGCCCTCTCTGCCTTAGTGCGTACCATCTATACCTATGTCACTCACAGCAGACACTTATCTAACCTGCTACAACAGAGGTTGTTCTGCAGTCTCTCTGGCACTATTTTACTAAAAAACTTCCGGGCCAGGACACTAGCAACTGATCTTACTTCCTGTACCATGTTTAATTTGAAAATGTTAGTCTTTTGCTTTCAAGTTTAATGTTTAATATAAGCTTTGGGGAGCTGAATAATGATCTGCAATATAGGGGACAAGTAGAGTTGCTTCGTGTATACAGTTAGACACAAGGCTTGATTCTGTCACATATTCAGGTATCTAGTGCCATTTGAGATGGCTCAGCCATTTACCTGCTACCTCAGAAAAGTGTTGGTATGCTCTAGATCTTGTGTCATATTATCAAATCTCTGTTTTACTGCATGACTGTAATTACAGGGCTCTGATAACTGGACTAAGTAGGTAGACAAACCCTTCATTTTTTTCTTTATAGAAAGGTAAAAGAAAACACCAAGCAAAACACTAGCCCAACAACAAAGCATCTTTATTTGAAATGGAACAGGAGATACAGTCTATCAACTTGTATTAGCATCTATTTTCTTTTCCCCTGGGATGATTCTAGATTGCTTTCTACAGAAGATAAAGTTATTCACTTTTTAGCATCTTAAGAAATTTATCGTGCTAGTTTCTGTAACATGAATTCTCTGGAAGACAGTGTGGAAAAATTGTGATAAAAAACCTGACTGTGTGCCACAGTATACAGTTCAGATAACTCTCTACCTATTGGCAGTTTGAGGAGGATGTTTTCTTCTGAGTACCCATAAAAGAGATTTTTAAAAAAAAGAAGAAATATTGTGGCAAAATCCAGTGTACTTATGGATTCACCTCTGGAACTTGCTTGTACCACACTAATCAATTTGTAGACAGAGACTGCTAGTTCTTCTTTTTAAGTGCTTAACTCTGGCACTCAGTTACACTGGATCTTGTCATTTGTGGTGTCATGTCTACATTTCACTTTTTCCCAAAGTGTTATGCTTGGCTTCACTCTAGGTCATCACACTTCAGGCAGACATCAGACTCTTTGTCCATTAAATGAATGTCAGCATTTTCAACACAAACCACTCTATTTCTTTGTCTGCTGTTCACAGCACTTCCATATATAAGACAGTGTTGAGTCAGCCACATCTTCTAACCAAACCATTACACCCTAGTGGGACATCATTACCTGCAGGTGCTTACTAAATCAAGTAAGATTGATTTGGTTGGGGATAGTTTGAGCACTGTTCTAGTCATTTATCTGTCTTTTATGCCTCTGATTGACCTGTTGCATACTAATATCTGAAAAAACTGTGTATAACTTCCATGTCTTCCTACAATGTCTTCAGAAAAACAGTGTAAACCAATATAATCTTCCATTTAATGTCAAAACAGTCATTGCCTTTAACATCCACAGGAAGCTCTACCTAGTTAATCAAGTTGTGTGCCTGTACTTACACTAGCTATGCCTGCTGGTATTTGTATCCCTGGGCATAGGCCTGGGGATCCTGGTAAATCTGACCCAGAATGTGAATGCCAGAAACATTCCATGTTAACATGTCACACTTAAGTAATGTGCTTCCTGAAGAGAAAAACCATTTACACTGCGGCCTTTCCTGGATACTTCCTTTCTAGATAGTCCTACACATCTTCACTGTTTGTGGTATAAGTATTTCCTGCACTTTGCAAACTGTGAGCTTGCAAAGGTCCAGAGTGGTGTGGACATTGCCTTGGGCTTCCGTCTGTCCCTGGCACTGGGTTTCCCAAATCTGCTATCTTGAAAGTGCAACAGCATCCCCAATGTATCTGTTCAGCTCTGGTCCATGAGTTAGAAAAGTACATCCTGACATCGGCAGTGAAGCACAAGACCTAAGGACTTAAGGGAGTTATTCCATCTGTTTGTGAATTATATTGCCTTTATTTTTCCATGTTGCCAGATATAAATTAAACACAACTATTGATAAACTCTTTCAGCCATATTGTCACAGATGTATGGAAGGGGAATAATTGCAAGAGTGTTTTATCAATTGTGATACTCTTAGGTGCTCAAGTACAGCAGTCTCTAGGCATACCTTTCTATCTTAGAAGTATAACCAAAACTATGGGCATCTGACTTGCTTTCTGCCAAGAACCAGCCCAGTTTTCCATTGATAAACTTTTCTAATACTTAACAGAATACCTCCATACGTCTAAATTTTTCTTCCTCTTCTTCATATCTCTGAAACAATGATGCAGTTTTCTTTTTAATCCCCACTACTGTGGCAATTTATCCCTTACAGTAGACCCTCCCTGAAACTAATTACCCAGGCTGTGGAATTTAGAGGTTCAAACAGCAAATTTAAACCTTTTTGTTCCTACTGTATCCATTATACAGGGATATAGTAATTTTAACTAAAGAAAGTGGGTACCTTGCCATATAGACACCTAAAACAGATAGGTGAAGTTGTGTCATGGAAACTATTTTTCACTTCTTCTCAAAGAATGTCAGTGCTCCTGCCATTATAAATAAGACCAGAACCTTGCAGAACAATTTTTGCTTCTCATCTCACAAAAAAATAAATCACTGAAATAAAGATCTATCTGACACAATCTTAACCTCCAGTGTCATAATCCATTTCCAAATTAGTACTTCCTACTACAGATATTGCAGAGGTATGGGATCTTTCTATGGACATGGATTTGGAATTTAAGGCTTGATAATTCAAAATCTCAACTGTGCAGCAAAAGTAATCAGTAGGTGAATTTATTCTTTCATTTCCAGATGGCTGCAAAATCTTGAGCATTACCAAAGTCATATCAAGCGGCTTGGGTTATCCTTCAGTCCTGTAAACAGACCCTCTCTGTAGAGAGACTATGCATTAATCAGTACTCACCAAATCACATTTTAAGTACAATTTCCAGATAGGAGTTTCATAGTTCTCTGAACTATGGCCAACCCTTTCTTTGTTCTTCTTGCCATGATTTTCTGTAATACTGCTCTTTTAGTCCAGTATTGATGCTATTTTCCTAGCTTCCTTTTGACTCCTAATACTTTCTAACAGACCTTTAACGATTTCAGTAATCTCTACTGAAATGTTCTTCTGGTTCCAGGTCATGCTTTGCCAAGCCCTGCAGTCCTCTTTCAATTCCCTTAAAAATTTCCATTCAGTTGCCTTTTCAGATGGTGAATATTTTCCCCATAGGCTTCACTCCAAGTGTCATGTAGGAAGATAGATTTAGCCTATCTGTAATTGCTAG